>NW_006922080.1:1300149-1343792 GCF_000298275.1 Orycteropus afer afer | reverse complement strand
GAGGTGGTGGTTGCTTTGGGAGGAATGGCTGGTGAAAGGGCTGGAGGGAGGCAGCATGTTTGGCCTTGCAGTAATAGGCCTTGGGTTACTGCTGTCTTCCTCTTGTGAGATTAGAGGAGGTCAGAACATGTGGCCTCCTTGCCGTTTTTGCAGGATCATAACAAATTATGGGTAACATTTCAAAGAATGGGAATTCTGGAACACTCCACTGTACTCATGTGGAACCTATACATAGACCAAGAGGCAGTAATTCTAACAGAACTAGGGAATACTTTGTGGTTTAAAATCAGGAAAAGTGTATGTCAATGTTGTATCCCTTCACCATACTTACCAATCTGTATGCTGAGCAAATAGTCCAAGAAGCTGGACTACACGAAAAATGTGACTTCAGGATTGAATAAGACTCATTAATACCTTGCAAATGCAGATGATTCAATCTTGCTTGATGAGAAAGTTAAGTGGACTTGAAACATTTACTGAAAATGAAGACTACGGCCTTCAGCATGGATTACATCTCAACATAAAAGAAAAATCCTCACACAACTGGACATATAAGCCATGGGATAAATGAAGAAAAGACTGAAATTGTCAAGGATTTCATTTTACTTGCGTCCACAAGCAATACCCATGGAAGCCACAGTCAAGAAACCAAAGAACATACTGCATTGGGCAAATCTACTGCAAAAGACCTCACATTCCCACTAGGGATGGCTAAGATAAAAAACAAACAAATGGAAAATAACTGCACTGGTAAGGATGTAGAGAAAACAGAACCCCTTGTTCATTGCTGGTAGGAATGCACAACAGCCACTGTGGAAAGCAGATTGGCAATTCCTCAAAAAGTTAAACAAAGAACTACTACTGTTATTGTTTTTGCATTGAGTCAAATTCTGACTCATGGTAACCCATGCATGCAGACTAGAACTATTCCATAGGGTTTTCAAGGCTGTGACCTTTCAGAAGCAGACTGCCAAGCATGTCTTCTGAGGCACCACTGGATGGGTTCGACCACCGAACTTTCAGCTAGTAGTCGAGTAGTTAACTACTCATTATATCTCTGATACAACAAATGATATAACGATCATTAATATCTCTGTCCAAATGTTACTTCCTCAGGGAAGTCCTTCCTAACTCTCCAGACTAATCAATTCCTCATTACAAACTCCCATCCTTCCTGGCACTTTTCCTTTACATAATGTATCAATTTGTTGTTTCATTTCAATGAACATTTGTTTCCCAAACAGACTAAGTCCCATGAGGGGAGATCACTATCTGGCTTACAAACCATTATATCCTCTAGCACCTAATACAGTGCCTGACATCTAGTAGAAGCTCAATAAATGCTATAAGGAATCAATGAGTGTACTGCTTTCATAACCTTCTTGCCATTTACCTCTTTACAGACCACTCGAGAGAGATCAATGGGATGGGTTTGTGAACTTCAACAGGAAATAAACATTCAATTTCTCTTCTTGCTACCATCACCACTTAGTATTCACCAAGTTACTTTAGTAATGTTATTACAACTTATACATGAAGTGGGGCTTTATAAATTTAAGGCAAAAATGAGGACCTTGGTCTTTAGAAATAGCTTATTTAGGGCTGTATAGTATCTTGTTGCCTATCATCTCAATACCAAAGCCCATTTTCAGAAAAGTAAAGCAATCATTTCATTATAAAGGCTACCCCAAACCATTGCTGTTGTTAGGCATATCAAGTTCATTTAGACTAATAGTGAAGCAAATGACAGAGTAAACTGCCCCATAGGGTTTTCTTGGCTGTACTCTTTACAGGAACAGACTACCAGGTCTTTCTCCCATGGAGCTGCTGAGTGAGTATGAACCACCTATCTTCTGGTTAGCCGCTGAGTGCTTTAATTGTTGTGCCAGCAGGACTCCTATACCCATAGGTGGTTAATATAAATGTGGAAGCTATTTTAAATACCTTCACAGTTAAATCGAGCCATCAGCAGACTACTTCTTAATAGAAGTGATATTCCACCTCAGCTTTGGTGAGCAAAGTCCAACGGGAGGTGAAACCCATACCCTAAGAGTATGAAAGTGGTCTTGAAAGATGACTTTACTGCACAAACCAAGGTTTAGTACTGCTTTTTTTTCCAATGCAGAACTTTACTTACTGGAATGCAAAAGAAATGCAGCAGGGGGGAGAAAATGAAAATCCACTGCTATAAGTAGATAATATGAACTACTTACCAAGCAATTTCCACTGCTGGGTTTTCTCTTTGAATTCCACAAATGGAGAGAAACTGGAAGGAACAGCTGCAAGGATACAGATTATATAAACAAGTCATATAGGTCAGAGAAGTGCTCCCCTCTCCACGAACCCTGACAAAAGTTGCATCTAGAGCCACACGTGGATAACAGCTGAGACCCTTGAGCTCTGAGACTGCACTGGAATGTTTCGCAGTGTATCAGGATTAACCAGAAAAGCTGCAGTTTACTGTAAGAATTAGACAAAAGGAGAAAAATAAAACCTGACCCTACAGAAAAAAGCACCTTACCTCGGCTTTCTCCAGCAAGATATTGCAGGGCCGGTAGCACTAACTCTGCCCAGTTAGGGGCTGCAGAGAACCAGCTATTGAGAGAGCTGGCTGGAGATGACTGCCAATCCAAAACTCGCTCCTCTAGCTGAAGGAAAGTAAAAGCAGAAACCAGTCAGGTTTCTACTCTACACCACCTGCACAGATATGCCAGGCAAGCTCGGGTATACTGTGCCCAAAATTTACCCAAGTCACAAAGCAAGTTGGCTGCAGAGCTTTGAAAGAAACCCAGAGTTCTGCTTCTCAAGCTTTAGACTATTAAAGATTTCTAAGATTTGAAAACCTCAGTGAACACCTGATTTTTCCCAAACTCTTACCATAGGAAGGCTAGCCTGACCCTCTAGCAGCAAGATTTCTAATAGGAGAGAGAAGAAGCTGGAAGATATTTCATTGATTCCAAGGCAAGGTTTGAGGTCTTCAAGAGGCCTAATGAGGGAAGAAAAATACAATAACCAGAAAGGCCATGAACACATCCCTCTATGGTTCAGGCCCTCCAAGCCTCCTAAAGGACATTCTTTATTTTTCCTAGCAAGATCTCTGGGACTTAGGGGCTACATGCTTACCATAACGTCATCTAATTCAAGCATGCACACAGCAAGGACCAGGGCAAAGAGCACTGTACACCCCTCAGTTTAACTTTTTACCCTTTAGCTGCAATCCTCTGCTGCTCACTTACTCTTCCTTGATAGCAGGTATTGCCAGTGGAGATGGGGCCTGTGAGAGAGATGGGAGTCCCTCAGTACTGCTTAGGGGTTCAGCCAGATCCTCTGCTTCCGATTTAATCATTTTCAGTTTCTTCTTCTTCTTTTCCTCCTTTTCCTTAACCTTTTTTTTAAGGACAGCCAAGTCATATAGAGCTAGGAAGAAAAAGCAACACAAGTAACAGAACTGAAATTTCTACATCAGGAAATGGAGGGTCTTACCTGAATACCATTTTCCCAAGGCACACCAATAAAAGAAAGAAAAATCTCAATAATAAGACATTTACATTTTAATTACCAAATCCAACAAGTGAGTTATAGTTTTTTTTTTCTTTTTCTTTTTCTTTTTCTTTGGGTGAAGATTTACAGAGCAAATTCACTTTCCATACAGCACTTCACATATACTTTGTCTCATGTCATTGACCACAGTTTACCACAATGCAACAGCTCCCCTCCCACTTCCTCCCCATAGTTACCTCTTCCCAGTGACCATCCCCCCTACATACTCTCCTGCGCCCTGAGCTGTCTCCCTGTGCATAAGCAGCCCTTCCTTCTCCCATGATTGTTCTCTCTAGGGCGTGTACCTACTTGAGGTAAATGTTTAACTCACATGCCCGTACATTGTCTGGCTGGCAACCACAGGTGTGGGTTCAATTCCAGACCTGAAGGGCAGCTAGGGGCCATAGTCTCAGTGGTTCCACCAGGCTCGATTTACAGTTTTTTTAAACACTTTTTATTAAAGAGTATGGTATAGATTTGTTATTCATTTCACATCTTATTCATTTCCCATCTTATAAATCCGTAAGAAGCAGTAACAAAATAAATTATCAGCAAGAAGGCTGTATTCATACAGAATCATGTGATTTAACACCCAAGTCACATGAAAGCCACTTAGAGACACCATATGGCCAAGTACCTGCCAGAGAGCCCTTCCGACCAGCATTTACTCGAGTCATGATGTCGTTAAGAGTCAGGTCTGCTGTTAAGAGGTCCGGGTGATCCTAGATGTGATATTTGGAGATTTAGTCATGGGGGGCTCAAAAGGGAGCTAACTGATGGTGATTTTGCCAATTACCTAACAAAAACAGTAACGTATCAGATGCATTTGAAGAATCATGTTGAATTAAAAAGAGAGATTAAAAACTACTGCTCTTCACAATGGTGCACAGGAAAACTCAGTTTGAATCTTTTAAGTATGAAATTTTATGGTTTACAAAGCTCTTTCAGAGTCCTTATTTCATGTGCTCTTCCAACAGTCTTGTCAAGTATTATTACATTGTACAAAGAGAGTGGAGTTCAGAGATGTTAAGGGATTTTTCCCAGGATCATACAGTTGCTAAGTGAAAAGACAGAGATGAAACAGTTCTGAATGCTAACACGGGACTCTTGTTACATAACCCCTGTCATGTTGTTGTTGTTGTTATGTGCTGTCGAGTCAAACCCGACTCATAGCGACCCCTCCTTGGGTTTCCGAGGCAGTATCACTACGGAAGTAGGATTGCCCAACCTTCCTTCTGAGGAGTGGCTGATGGGTTTGAACCTCCAGCCGTCTGGTTAGCAGGCAAGTGTCTTAGCCTGTCATAGATGGACTCTTTTCTGTTCCTGAAAAGATACCATCTTTCTCTGCTATATCTCTGGCTTGGCTTTAGTGCCTCTACCTTAATTTGGTAAAGCAAAGTAACAGGAACAGTAAAAATGTTTAACAAGCACAAGATTGACTCTTAACTCTGATACTTACTGGCTATAGGACCTCAAACAAGCTCCTTAACCCCTCTGAGCACTGGCAAAATGGAGGTAATGATCATGTATTTCCCAGGGTTGTTGTAAGGATTAAATCTGATAAAGTTAGAGCACTTGTCAGTGTCTCACAACTTTGATGTTAACTAGCCTTTCTGGTTGCTCCTGCTGTAGTAGTGACTATCCATGTGCTCTTCAGGATATCTACTCCAGAGATAGCAAACTAATAACTAGTGGCCACCCTGCCCCATCTTACTGGTTGACGTTTCCGCTTCTCATGGTGCTTCTTTAACATTATCTTCAGGTCACTGTCCCCCAGTTCTATTTTATCTGAGAGAAAATGAACCAAATCACATGGACTATATCATTCTCTGCCACAATGCTCAAATGTGTTATTTTTCTTGTCACTTGTGATATGCAAAGGTAAAATTTTTCTATGTTTCCCTTCTGATTCCTGTGTAATACAAGTATCGAAAACCTTGAAATGGTTACAGAAGTAACACTTAAACTTTCCTATACAATGATCAGTAACAATGATTAGTTACTTAGCTGGTCCTAAAACATGTTAAAGGTTGTTAATATTCTTTTGTTCCTATGCTGAATATAAATTCTTCTTTAATTTCCTAGACATTTTAAGGAATTGCTATGATTGTAGTTATGAGCTCTTGTTCCATTATTATTCCTTAGCATTGCTATTTTAAGATATCACATTCTGCTTTCCTTAGCCCAAATACCAGCTGGTTAGCTCCTAAGGAAGTGTTTTTAAAAATGGAAAGTCCAGATCTGGGAGGTCATCTAGCTTAGTGTACTTCATATCCTCAGGGCACTATGAGGCTTGTGCACACTTACACACCAATTCCAGAGCAAATTATTTTTCTTAGTAACTCACTGTGGGTCTGAAATCCACTTATCTTAGTAAATATTGAAGCTACTCTATCAATTTTAGAATGCCCATTATTTCCAATGTTTTAACACCTCTGAAATCAGGATACATCTTAAAATTGACCATAATAATCAAGCTATAACTGTGCCATGATTTAATCGTTGACATTCTGAACTACTTCTTAAAGTCATGAAATCTCTGAGTTCACTGCCCACATTTTATATCTAGTTCCCAACATTACTTATACTCTGGGAAATAGCCTACATGTAAATAAGTGGAGTGGTAAAAAAAAACTTTGCCAAATTCTTTCAGTTCAGAACAACATTGCTTTGTATTCCTGGCAGGTAAGACTTCAGTATCTACCTCCCTCTAAGGAAGTTCTCAGATCTACATTCTGATTTCCCTGAGTGTCAATTTATCAACTCAGTCCTCACCTGCAGTTTTCATATCCATGGTTGAAAGTGTGGGCACCACCCTGAGGGGCACCGCAGGACTAGGAGAACACGCTGGAGAGCTCGGAAGCCATGAGCTGAGATCTTCAAAAGAAAATTTTTCTTGTAAATCCAACGTGGCTGTGGACTCCAATAGGGGAGATTGGGTAAGTGGCCATTTGGGTTCAACAAGGCTAAGCCATCCACATGGAGGCCAGGGTTCCACATTCCTTTCTGACCCTTCCCCAGATGGACTGGAGCACACTTAGGTCACTTAAACAGCTCTTCCAGGAAGAGAGGCGTCAACAGAGTGATGGGTCGCATTGCAGCAGGCCAACAGTCACTACTACTCTCCTGTAAGGGGAAAAGCAGTTCTCTCAAGTGGCACAATAGGACCAGACAAGCCTATTGTGGAAAGAACCCTGCCATGCAGGGATTTGTCCGACAGATTCTGACCTAAACTCCAATGCCACTTAAGTATCAAGGTATAAACAATGTATGTAGTCACTTCTTAACAGGAATGTCTCAATGACCCAAAGACCAAGGGTTTCTGAGTTCCACCATCCACCCACCACACAAGATTACTTTGAGGGATTCTTTGCTGTTACCACTGGCTCCAACTCGACAATAGTTGCCAGATGTTGCCACCCCAAGGGCTCATACACACTCACCTTCCTCATCAGATGATAAAGCTGTGTCACCACACTCTTCCTTCACTTCCCTCAAGACCTTCAAATAGCGCTGCTGGGTCCGCCACTCCCGCTCCTCAGGGGTGCAGGATGGGGAAGGGCGCTTCTGCCGAAGGGGAAGGGCTGGGCCACTCCTTCGGGCCATGTCTAGCAAATCCTAGAAGAGATCAAAGGTGGTACACCTTAATATCCAACTATAAGTCTACATTGTGCCACGGTGCTTAACAAACTCAACTCACTCCCCCCAGAGCATAAAGAAGCATGAGTATGTTCAAATAAAAAAGGCCTAGATTGATTATTACATGGTGAAAAATCCCAAATCTGAGTAACCTATTCCACAAAGAATGAACACTTATTTTACTATACATCCAAGTATTTCCACACCAAAGTTTAAACAATTAAAGATTATTGCCTCTAAGAATTACCTGGCTGGTATAGACCTAGGAGGCCATCTAGCTTAGTGTACTTCATATCCATCAGGGCATTATGAGGCTTGCATACACTTATGTATCAATTCCAGTGAGTTTTCATAATAACCCACTTCTTGTTGTTGTTGTTGTTGTTATGTGCCCTCGAGTCAGATCTCACTCATAGCGACCCTCCTTGGGTTTCCAAGGCAGTATCACTATGGAAGTAGATTGCCCCATCTTCTTTCTGAGGAGTGGCTAGTGGGTTTGAACCACCAGCCTTCTGGTTAGCAGTCAAGTACCTTACGCACTATGCTACCAGAGCTCCTAATAACCCACTAGGGGTCTAAAATCTACTTGTTTATCTTAGTAAATACTGAAGTTACTCTATCTCATCAATTTTAAGATGCACATTTTTCCTCCCATATTTTAACATCTCTGAAATCAGGATTAATCTAAAAATTGATCATAAGAATCATAAAAACTAAGTTATAATTGTGCCATGATTTAATTGTTGGCATTCTGAACTACTTAAGTCATGGAATCTCTTAATTCACTGCCCATATTTTATATCCAGTTCCCAATACTACTTACACTCCGGGAAGCAAGAATCTGTTTCAGCAGCCGATGGAAATACTGCTGCTGAGAGTTGAGATATCGTTTATACTGTGACTTGAAGCATAGTTGCCGATATTTGACCACTTCAGGGTTAAAGTGGCCATCTTAAAATAAAAAAAGAGATATATTTATATATGATTAGTAAACAACTAGTTAATGTGTGCTTAAAATGTGTTAAATTCTGTACTTGGTGGAAAAAAACATAATCCATGTCCTTGTGAAAACTACAGTCAAATGGAAGATACATTAACAGATTATGTATTATGTATTTAATAATGTATTAAAATACATTAACAGATGAGTATTCTCTTTAAGTACTAAAAGGAAATTAACTTGAAATAATTTTTTTAATTAATTAAAAAAACAAACTAAAAACCCACTGCCATTGAGTTGATTCTGACCCCCACAGACCCTATAGGACAGAGCACAACTGCCCCATGGGGTTTCCAAGGCTATAAATCTTTATAGAAGCAGACTGCTCTCTTTCTCTTGTGGATTGGCTGGTGGGTTCAAACAGCCGACCTTTTGGTTAGCAGCCAACTCTCTTAACCACTGCACCACAAGAGTTCCTTGTAGAGAAAGAGGAAAAAGTTTAAATCAGGGACCAAAATAAAATCCACTGCAATTGAGATGCCTTGTAGTGACCCTACAGGACAGAACTGTTCCACAGGGTTCCCAAGACTGTAAATCTTTATGGAAGAAGACTACCACATCTTTCTTCCACAGAGTAGGTGGTGGGCTCCAACCACTGACTTTCAGTCAGAAAATGAGTGCTTTAACCACCGTGTCACAAGGGCTCCTTTAAATCAAGGAAGGAATCTCTAAAAAGATACATGAGATCTGACTAAAGAAATTAGGGTAAAATGGTTACAACATATGTTTTACTGTACTTCTAGTTCCAAACATTTTCTATGTTAGAAATTTTTCAAAATGGAAAACTGGGAGAAAAATAAAAGGGAACCAAAAAAAATAGAAATAAAAATGGGGAAAATTCTATTCCAGAAAGAGGAAATAGCATGTGCTAATGCCTTGAGGCATGTTCCCAAAACTGAAGAAAAGTCTTTAAGACTAAAGCAGAGTACATTTTTACTGAGGAGGAATAGCACATAACCTTGGAAGGTAAGCAGGATCAAATCACAGGAAAAAGTTGTGCATCATGGCATGGACTTCGGATTTTACTCTAAGTACAATGGGTATTTGAAGGTTTTAAAGTGGGAAAATGATATGAATGGGAGCAAGACTACAGGAGGTCCCAGTGACAGACAATGGTGGTTTGGTCCAACGGCTTCCCTCCACATTCAGAATAAAAGGCAAGGTCCTAAAGATGGCATGCCAGGCACTTTACGATCTGTTCCCTACAATCTCTGACTTCACCTCCCATCACTCTCACTTCTGCCCATCCCACTCTAGCCATACCAGCCTCCATGTGGTGTCCTGAGTAGGCCATATATAGCCTACATTCTCCAAGCCACTGTATTTAACGCTCCTTCTGCCTGTAGTGAGCCAGGAGGAAAAAAAAAAAAAAAAAAAGTGGAGGGTCAGTGAAAAAGGAAAAGACCCTCAATGAGTGAATTGACACAGTGGCTGCAACAATGACTTTGAGTATAGCAAGCATTGTGAGGATGGAGCACGACGAGGCAGTATTTCATTCTATTGTACAATGTCAACATGAGTTGGGGCTGACTCGACAGCATCTAACATCAACAACTGCCTGCAGTGCTTCCCTTCCAAACACACACAGAGTATTTTCATCGCCAGCTTGTCTTACCTTCATTAAGTCCCTGTTCAAATGTACTTCATCAGAGATGCCTTGCCTGAGAAATGTATGTAAAACAGCTCCCTTCACAATACTCAGCCCCCTTACTCTTCTTTATTCTATATCGCACTTGCTTATCATCTAACCTGTTTCTAGCTATTAAAATATAAGATTATTACTTTATCTCCTAAACCTCAAAAAATGCCTGGCACATTTTAGCTGAATAAAAAACAGTGCTTAAATGAATGGAAGGAGAGAGACTTGAGATATACTTTTGACGTACAAAGATGAGACCTGCTGATATCTTGGATGCTAGGGCAAAAGAGAAGAAAGAGGTCAATCTAATATGCTACCTGGATTACTGGACATGAACAACTGTTACTATCTCCTAAAATAAGGAAGTCTGAGATAGATCCATCTGGAACATATTAAATTTGAGAAAATATGTTATGATGACAACTGAGGGGTAAAGATTGAATAGCTAATCTTGGACAACTAGAATAAGAGTTAAAATCACAAGACAGCTATTTTATTTATTTTTTCTTCCTTAGCCACTGTAAGGGAGCTCTGGTGGCGTAGTGCCAAAGGCACTTGACTGTTAACCAAAAGGTTAGCGGTTCAAACCCACAAGCCACTCCTTGGAAGATTGGGTGATCTACTTCCCTAGTGATACTGCCTCTGAAACCCAAGGAGGGGTCGCTATGAGTCGGAGATGACTCGACAGCACATAACAACAACAGCCACCTTAAATATCTAAGATAATTAAAAATAGTAGCAAACACTGAAGCAGTACCTGGCACATAAGGACCCTACATATATTAACTCATACAATCTTCACAGCATGAAATCGGTACTATTAACTCCCCTTTCTACAAATGAAGAAACTGAAGCAAAAACAAATTAAATAAATTACAGATTAAATAGAGTGAAACCAGCTTTGAACTCAGGTAGATCAGCTACAGAGTCCAAGCTCTTAATCAGCACGTTATATGTCTACTGCATGGAAATAGGAAATTTGACCATCAAGAAGATAGCCAAGAGTTTAATGCTCTGATGCTGTTTGACATACAGAAAACAGACAAATATCCTACTTCTTTGCCTCTGAATTACTTTTTTTCTGTCTTTAGTTTCCCTCACTTTTCAATAGCCATTAAATGCTATGTGGTGTCAAGTGGATTTCAACTTACAGTGATTTTATGTGTACAGAGTAGAATTACTGTACCTCTGTTGAAATGGTAATATCTTGGACATAATGGACTAAGGAAAATATAATATTAAAATTAATTTTACATGTTTTTATTTTTCTTAATTAGGCTACTAGGAATTTTAAAATTAAACATGTGGCTCATGTAATATTTTTGACTAGCACTAAGCAAGAATACAATGAAAAAGGGGAAGAATGGTACCAGGTGAAGCTGGGTAACCGGGCAGGGGCCATATTACATAAATCTTTGTAAGCTGGGGCGAACAGAATTAACTTTACCCTAAGTTAAGGCAAATTGGTAAATAAACAATGAAGTTTTAAGATCACTGACAGCTGGTGGATGCTGTAGTTTAAGTAGTCCAGACAAAAGTCATTAATGAAGAGATGGTGACTGGACACAGGTAAGTATAAGAAGATGGCCCTTAAAGAACAGTAACAGAAACAGGAATACTCAGTGGCAAAGAGGTTAACAATAAAAGGAGGGGGCAAATAAACAGGAAGAAACCAGGACAGAAAGGACTCACTAGTGAAAAGGGAATAAAATTTCAAGATGAAAGAAGTGGTCTTGTGTTAAATGCTGCAGGAAGATCAAGAAGAGAACTCAACAGCATTTGCTGGTTTGGAAATTACATGTTCACTAAAGGACATGGGTGAGAAAGAAAAACTGCTTGTTGAGACAACTGGTAAAATTTGAATGTGGATTGTGTATTAGGTAACAGTGTATCCACGCCAAGAAGTTTGGAAGATAGCTATATGGCCAACTGACTGGAAAAGATCCTTATTTGTGCCCATTCCAAAGAAAGGTGATCCAAGAGAATGTGGAATTATTGAACAGTATCAGTAATATCACACGCAAGTACAATTTTGCTGAAGATAATTTAAAAATGGTTGCAGCAGTACATCGATAAGGAACTACCAGAAATTGAAGCTGGATTCAGAAGAGGGCATGAAATAATGGATATTATTGCTGACAGGGGATGGATCTTCACTAAAAGCAAAGAATACCAGAAAGATGTTTACCTGTGTTTTATTGACTATGCAAAGGCATTTGACTGTGTGGATCATAACAAATTATGGATAACACCAGGAAGAATGGGAATTCCAGAACACTTAATTGTGCTCACGAGGAAGCTTATGTATATAGACCAAGAGGCTGTCATTCAAACAGCAACAAGGGAACGTTGCACTGTTTAAAATTAAGAAAGGTGGGCATCAGACTTGTATCCTTTCAACATACTTATTCAATCTGAATGCTGAGCAAATAATCTGAGAAGCTAGACTATACGAAGAACTTGGCATCAGGATTAGAAGACTCATTAACAACCTGTTATATGCTGATGATACACCCTTGCTTGCTGAAAGTAAAGTGGACCTGAAGCACTTATTGATGAAGATCGATATGGATTACATCTCAACATAAAAAAACCCAAAAATCTTAGAAGTAAATCAATAAGCAACATCATGATAAAGGGAGAAAGAACTCAAGCTGTCAGAGATTTAATTTTATTTGGATTGTTGTGGAAGCAATAGTCAAGACCTCAGAGTATGTACTCAACTCTGCAATTCTGCTGCAAAAGACTTCTTTAAAGTGTTAAATAGCAAATATTCCACTTTGAAGACACAGAAACTGCAGGGGGCAGTGAGTTTATGTTAATGAGGGAAAAACAACTCAGAAAAGACGGATGAAAATGTTTATACAACTCACAGAATGTAATCAGCATTACCAAATGGTACATGTACCAGCTGCTTAAGTTGTGTATATTGCTGTGTAAATTCTCAACAACAAAATAAATAAAATAAAGGGAAAAAAAGAGTGGTCCTAACCCATTCTAGAATCCCCAACTGCACACACAAGAACTGATGGATGCAAAAAACAAAGACTTTTGGGAAGTAAGTTCACAGGGTCCCTAATCATCACCCCACAGATTTCTTCTCAATTATAAAGCAAAAAAGTATCCTTACAATCAAGAGGCAGATACCACTTAATCAAAAGATCAAATCTGGCATTACCAACAATGGAACACACTGATATTATGTGCCTCCTGAGGGAAAGAAGTTGCAAAGTAGTATTCTTGCCAAAAACTTTCAATTTTTTGTTTTCATGAGCAAACAAAAAGACAAGTCCTTAAAAAGTAACAAATTTTACAATTCAAATGTCCTGGGTTCTTCAAAAATGTCTTGGAAGATTTAGAAAAAAAGAAAAAAAGCAAAGGGTCCTAAATTCAAGGAGCTAAAGAGTCACAATACTCAAATGAAATGCAAGAAGTTGACAGAATCCTCAATTTAAAAGGGAAAAATAATCACTTTATTACAAAGGACATTTTGGGGAACAACAGAAAATCTGAATATGGACTAATATTTATTGTTGTTGCTGTTATGTGCTGTTGAGTCGGCCCTGACTCATAGCGACCCCTCCTTGGGTTTCCGAGGCGGTATCACTACGGAAGTAGATTGCCCAACCTTCCTTCTGAGGAGTGGCTGGTGCGCTTGAACTGCCAGCCTTCTGGTGAGCAATCAAGTGCACTATTTGCTCAATGTTAAATTTCTTGGGTGTAATAGGATTGTGATTATGTAAGAATATACCCTTGTTCTTAAAAGATATACACATCCTGAAGTACTTGCTACTGAAGTGTCATATTTTCTGTAGCAAAAAAGAAAGATGTGTGGATGTCTGAGTGCGTATATAAAATAAAGCAAACGAAAAAGTAATTTTAATAATTTTTAAAAAGGGTACTGGTAATATTCTATTTTGTGATCTGCATAGTGGCTACATAATTGAGTTTATATTATTAAAAACTGTTATTAAAGAGAAACATGTTTACTATTTATATATATATTTGAACATACATCAATAAAATTTCATTAAATAAAAAAAGGAAGAGTGGCCTAGGCAATGAAATGCTGTACAAAACCACTCTGTTGAATCAATACATGAAAATAAACACACAAAATAAAATGAAGGGATATCCACATTGGTGAATGTGTCCCACACCCACCTCCCTTTAAAAAAGAATACGAGCCACAGACCTCGGAAAAGCTTCTGGGCAATGTGCAGAGGGTTTCCGAAGCGGAAGTTCTCCCCACTGAACAGGGCTAGGATAAGCTGGTTTTGCTGCTCAATACTGTCCTCAGGAAAGAGAGGCAGGAACTGTTGGAGGTATTCACGTTGGGAGTCACTTAGTACTTCTTGCCAGGTTGAGAGGCTGACTACATCAAAGAATATCTCAGGCTAAAAGAGTTAGAAAAAGTGGGAGAAATGTAAACAACAGAAAAATAAAAACAAGTTTTAAAACAAATTAAAATTCCAATGATCTTTACTCAATAACTCAAAATTTAGGGATTAGCAAAAACTATGTATAGATCAAAGTTTTCTATCCAACAATATATAATAATCCAGAGGCAGATGATCTCAGCAGAGAGAATACCATTTGGTAACCATCTCTGCCAACACAGGGTATGATATCAGACATCTGAATTTAGATTAAACTGCGTGGCAGGAAAAAATTAACATAGGGAAAGAATGAACTTGGAGTTGAGGTCATCTGCTGAGAGTAAAAAGAAAAAAATTTAATTCAATAATTATATATTGAATATCTTCTATGTGCCAAGTACTAAGCTAGACTGGCATACACACTCTCTGGTATGAGGTCAACTAAGCAAATTCAATGTAGAATAGTAAGTGCAGATAAGTACAGAGGCACAAAGAAGAAACACACATCCCACCAGACTTACAATGTCAAAGAAAGTCTACCAGAGGAAGTGGTACTTTAAGAGAGTAAAGGGATAAAAAAAAAGATGTTAGGAGAGTAGAACCATAAAAACAAAAGAACAATACAAAAGAAAGATAGCAGTTACCTACAGGGGAAAGGATGAGATGGGAGGGATACATGAGACACAATAATGGTATTGGTGATGGTCTACTTCTTAACCTATGTAGTAACTACATGGGTATCCATTTTGTTACTGCTTAAAACATACATATATAAACATTCTATATACTCTGATATGGACTGAATTATGTCCCCCCAAAAATGTGTGTTGTAAATTCTAGCCTCTCTGCCTATGGTTATAACCCCATTTGGGAATGAGTTGTCTTTATTATGTTAATGAGCCAGGATCTGTGAAGGGCTTATTTTGAGTCAATCTCTTTTGAGATATGAAAGAGATTAAACAAGCAAAGGAAGTAGAGATGAGGGAAGACTGATGCCAAGCCACATGGAGATCTCCAAGGAACCAGGAAGCAGAAGGTAAAAAGTCAAGGACCTTCCCCTAGAACTGACAAAGAAAGCCTTACCCAAGAGCCAGAGATCTGCATTTGAACTTCCAGGGCTAAACTGTGAGAAAGTAAATGTGTTTGTTAAGGCCACCCGTTGTGGTATTTCTGTTACAGCAGCATTAGATAACTAATGCACTCTTTTTATGTGTGATATATTTCCCTATTTTTTTCCCCTAATTAACAGAGTTCAGATACTGTTTGGCTGGAGCAGACAGGAGGAGCAGCAGAATACCAAGGGACTTAAAAAACATTAGTTTGACTTTATCCTACAGGCAATGGAGAACCACTAAAGGGTTAAGCAGGAGACAATCCAGAAACCCAACTATCTCCTAGGCACCTCTGCATGCATGAATCAAAAGTTCCCTACAAACCTATTTTTGCTCACCACTGTATTTCTATTATCTAACTCAGTGGCTGGCATAAAGCAGGTACTCAATAAAACAAGCAATTGGCTGACTAAACGAACAACGAAGAGATTTACCTGAAAGAGAATATAAAACTAAGAAAGCATAGTTGAGACTGATATATACCAACTTCAGTACAGCTGTTACTTTGGCTTGGAGGGGGATTAGATAAGGGCACAAGGCAGCTGCAACTTTATCTACAATGAAATTATCACCTACAACTCAGTGATGCCTAGAATAAGTATTGCTATATTATTCTCTGTTGTTAAGTGCCATCAAGTCCATAAAGAGACTGGTGATGCAGTGCCTAAGGCATTTGATGGCTAACCAGAAGTTGGCGGTTCAAACTCACCAGCAGCTCCACGCAAGGAAGATGGGATAATCTACTTCTGTGAAGATTTATCACCTTAGAAACCCAATGTAGGTTGCAGTAAGTCAGAATTAACTTGATGGCAGTGAGTTTAGTTAACTTTTGGTTGAATCTATTCATAGCAACCCCGTGTGACAGAGTAGAACTGCCCCACTGGGTTTTGTTAGCTATAATCTTTACAGAAGCAGATCACCAAGTCTTTCTCCTGTGGAGCTGCTGAGTAGGTCTCAACCATTCACCTTTCAGTTAGCCAAGCACTTGACTGTGCACCATCAGGGATCCTTATATTATTCTCTATACCTACACCAAGATGTCAAAACAAACAAACAAAATAATTGTCAGTGTTTGAACATACACAATGCCTTGCACACAGCTAGGACTCAATATATGACATCCACTTTAACTATGATTATATATCCTGCCTATGAACATGGTCAACAACATGCTGACATCCTATCCCATGGCATGTACCATTAACTTAACCAAGGTTACTATGGACAGAGATTATGTTTGGGTTCTGCTTAATGCTTCAACATGAGTAACCATTTTAATGTGAAAAATAACAAACCAGCTGCCATCAAGTTGATTCCAACTCACAGTAACCCCTTGTGTTGCAGAGCAGAATTGTGCTCCATAGGGTTTTCAAGGCTGTGACTTTTTAGAAAATAGATCACCAGACCTTTCTGCTGATATGCCTCTGGGTAGGTTCAAACCTTTTAGGCAGCAGTTGAGCTATTAACCATTTGCACTACCCAGCAACATTTTAATGTAAGCACACACATAATTCTGCTCTTGAAATATAAAATTTTTTAATTGTTGGAGACTATCGTGTTAAAAAAACAGGGCTTATGTCATATTACCAAGCTATAGTGACATGTTATTAAACATGCAAGATGTAACTTATACTTTATTCTTTAATTAGACTATTAAATAGACTTTACACTTAAAAAAAAAAAAAAAGAGATACAAGATCATTCTACCCACAATGTGAAAAGAGTACAAAAGACTGGAAATCTGTAGAGGGTAAAAAAGATTTAGAAGAGCACCTATGGGAAAACAGACAAAAGGAAAAGACTGAGACAAGGTCAGTGCTTACATCCTCTAGAAGGTCCTCGGGCAGACTAACCCTCGTGCCTCCCAGTAGGCAGTCTTCCATAATACGAGTGCCATGGCCATCTCCACATGGACCCAGTTCCAGGGGATCCGTTAACATATGATCCAAGGAATCCATTGCTTATTCTTCAGAGATGCTCTTGATATGCAGTGATACCTTGAGATAAAACCAAAAACCAAACTTGTCAAGTTAGCTCTGACTCATGGAGACCTCATGTGTGACAGAGCAGAACTATACTCCATAGGATTTTCAGTGGCTGACCTTTCAAAAGTAGATGACCAGGCCTTTATTTCAAGGCGGCTCTGGGTAGAAATCAAACTGCTAACCTTTCAGTTGTTGTTAGGTGCCGTCAAGTTGGCTCCGACTCACACCAACCCTATGTATAACAGAACAAAACACTGCCTGGTCCAGCGCCAGCCTCACAATCCTTACTATACTTGAGTCCATCATTACAGCCCAAAGGCCCCTCCCCTTTTCCACTTTACTAAGCCTGATATCCTTCTCCAGGGAATGGTCCCTTCTGACAACATGACCAAAGTAGGTGAGACAAAGTCTGGCCATTCTCACTTCCAAGGAACATTCTGGCTGCACTTCTCCTCACTGAGCAGCACTTAATTGTTTGCACCACTCATCCAAAAAAATTAAAACAAAACAAACAAACCTACTACCATTGACTCAATTCCAACTCACAGTGATCCTACAGGACAGAGTAAAACTGCCCCATAAGGTTTCCAAGGCTATAAATCTTTACAGAAACAGATCATCTCATATTTCTCCCAAGGAGCAGCAGCAGGTCGGTTTGAACCACTAACCTTTGGTTAACAGCTGAGTGCCTTGACCACTGCACCAACAAGGCTCCTACCACCCCGATAGGCAGAATCCCAGCAATCTCGTTGATGCCAATACTTGTATAAGAAATATTCTGGCCCAGAAAATATTCATGCTTAACAATCTTTATTCTGACCTTCCTTACATCCTAATTAGAGCTAAACAGCTCTTCTCCATCCCTTCCACCAATGCATTCTCATTTAAATTTCCAAATCTTAGCTGGTAGGTTTCTTATTTCTCAGAACCTTCCTATGCTAACTCCTAAATTTATAGGATTTCTTATGCTAACATGAACTTATAATAATCCACATAAACTCCAGAAGCTCTAGCAGCTGACCATGACAACAATCAGTAAAGTCAGTGGCCAATCTGCTTTAATTAGTCCACTTGACCTTTATAACCATGAATTCTCCCTGTAACAACTAAACACTACCGATCATCTTCAAAAAAGTACATATTATAACATTTTCTGAGAATATCTCACAACACTGATGACTGGATCAGACATAAAATGAGGCTTTACGTACAAAGGACTGAACAAAGCTAACAGGACCACAAAACCAAACGCCCTGTGAAGTCGATTCCAGTTCATAGCAACACTACGGGTCAGAGTAGAACTGCCCCACAGGATTTCCAAGGCTGTAAATCTTTATGGAAGCCAATGCCTCATCAACCCACAGAGCAGCTGGTGGGTTGAACTGCTGACCTTTTGGTTAGCGCCTAATGCTTTAACTACAGCACCACAAGGAGTGAGAATTCAATCATTTTGCAGGCATTTACTGAACCCATTCTTTCCAGTTCCTGTTCTTATCCTACTAATGACAATCCAAATGGGCACAGTAAAATGCAAAGAAAAGTGGACTTAATCAAAACACCAGACTTCTAGCCCAGGTTTGTGACTAATTCCCACAGACTTTAACATACATCTTACCTCTCCAGGTGTCAGTCTCTTTATCTGTAAAATGAAGTGGCACTGGTCCTCTCTACTAGTAGTTATTTCCAATCTCAGAATTTTGCAATGAATTATCTCCTGATGAGTGACAGCTCATATTACTTGATGCAAGTATTTTTCATTTCCAAGTCTCTGAAATGATAAAAGAGCGGACTGTTACTGTTACTTCTAAAATAAAGCACCTTTCCACTAAAGTATTTCAAGTTATTGTGAAGAAATTTCCAACCTATGTAAGGATACAGGGGAAAGATTAAGGGTGGATCAAGACAGGTGATGGCCCCCTAGCACCTGTGCCCAGATATACTTTCAGCACGCAGTGAAATATAACTGCCTCAACATAACAGGTGGCTAAATAAACAAGGCAGATAGGAAAGTACATGGCATGGAGTTTAATAAAACTTTAAAACAGGAAGAAAAAAGGTAGAAACAACTTGTGCTAAGAGTAAAATTCTCTTAATAGAACTGGCACAGGACAGGTAATAGCTACAAAGTTGGCGTTCTCCCCGACTCTTTGGAGCATCAGCTGTTTGCACAACACAAATTTCCTCGATTAAGGTGGATGTCTAACTAAATTTAATCTATCCATGCGACTACCTTTGCCCCGCCACTATTCTGATCAAGGCCTCAAAACAAAAAAAGTAGGCAACAGCCAGGGTTTTGAAACTCCGCAAGCCAAGGGATTCTAAGTCTTGGAGGGCCCTAGGCTTCTTCAGTAGTCCAGGAAGTCCTCTCCCAACGGCCCCGCCTCTCCACCAAGGCAGCGACCTTACTCCTGAACCGTCCTCAACGAAACAGCCAAACTCTTGGCTCGTTCCTGACCAACCGCCAGGTCCAAATCCGTGGAACCCACAACTAACCCCTTCACATCCAACCCTGCCCCAGGCCAAGGCCCAGGTCCTAACTTCTGAACTCCCTCGCCCTCGGCCCCTCCCCCACACCATACCTAACTCTAACCCCCACCAATCGGGCCGCCCGGCTCCCGGGCGCCTGCTCCCTCGCCCACAGGAACCACCACCTTCGGAGACCCAGCCGCTCCCTCCTCCCGCTCCCCAGAGATATTTCATCCTTTCGCGGGCCCGGACCGGCTCTCACCTGAGCCGAAGGCTCACGTCCCCCAACCCGCTACGCTTCTTCAGCCCCGGGTCGTGAACGTGCTCGCTCCCGCAAGACGTCCCGGTGCGTGCACGCTCGGACTGGGGCGGCGGAAGGGGCGGGGCTGCGAGGGGAGAAACCGGAATACTCGAGGGCTGAGACTTAGAGGGGTGGAGCCTGAAGATCGCCGGAGTTGGGGGTGTAGTGGGCGGGGCCTAGAGGGAGCTAGAAGCAGGCCTGCAAGGGGCGAGGCCTGGAGAAGGCAGAAGGGAAGGCTGCGGTGGGCAGGGCCTAGAGTGCGCCTGGAGCTCCGCCTTTTCGACGCGGGGACTCGGCGGCAAGGGCAGGGCTTGCACCTAGAGCGTTGTTGGGTCTCGAGAATCCCATTTCTATTTAGTATGTAGGTCTCACCTGGTTTAGGAACTTCTAGGGGGCAGTGTCTCAATAGCTTTTGCCTGGGAAATTGAGGCTTCAGAGTCTGAGAGAGTAAATACAGTTTTATATGCTAACGTGTGCAGAGACAGTCGGCACCGGGACTGTACTAAGCGCTTTATATCCACTCTCTTTGTACAACTGTCTGAATTATGAATTATTTCATCTCACAACTGAGGAATCCAGAGTTTTGAACTTACACCCTCAGTCTTGTTTCCCAGTATGGGTTCCGAAATTCGCGACAGGGGAAAACTCCCATTTGTCCCACCCGTCCCCTAGCACGCGACATTGGGAAAGAAAGTAAACACGCGAAAGACGTGTATTTTACATTAAACTCGATCATGTACTTGTATCTACCAAACCAAAAACCAAACTCACTGCCGTGGAGTGGATTCCACTTACAGTGACCCCTCCCTGGGTTTCGGAGCGGATATCTCTATCGAAGTAGATCGCCCAGTCTTCCTTACCAGGAGTGGCTGGTGAGTTTGAACCGCCAGCCTTCTGTTTAGCAGTCAAATACCTTAGGCACTATACCACCAGAGCTAGGGCCCTGGTTTCTTGTTTAGTGAATTTTACTTAGAACGGTTCCCATCAGGAGTGTAGCTACATTCACTTCTCTCAGTTGGATGGAAAATATGCCAAGTAATCTGACTGACCATGCTAATAGGTTTGGACCTGTTTATCCCTTGTTGAAAAACACTTTACAACAATGCAATCTCTGCCCCACCACTGGCTCCAGGCACACCCTGGGTTCCTCTGTCACTCCATGGGGAAGGTTCTTTAATTAGAAACCACCAAGCAAGTGGCAGGGAAACACCATTCCAGAGTTGTCATCATAAATCCCTTTCTTGGGTCTGTAACCAGACTGGACTGAGCCAAAGTCAAACCACTGTGAACTGGAATACTTTAAATAAATAAATATCACAGTAGCTGTTATAGCTTTGCACATACAAATAAGAAACTTTGTTAATTAAAAAAAATATTTATTAATTTTTACACCTGCTGGGTAGCACAAGACTATTAACACTATAACTCACTGAATGTACAATAAATGTTCACATTTAAATAACAGGATAGGGTCAACATTTTAAACCAGTGGGTCAGCTTTAGCATCTCATGAAGTGCTTTTTAGCCCTAGTTATCTTAAGAGTTTTAAAAGGATAATTCCAATCAGAGAACAATTCAACAAGATCAAAACAATAGGCTTTTCCAGAGTGACAGGAATTTTACATGATGAAATGACTATTTATGTGGGCACCAAACAGTAAAAATGTAAAATCTATACATAAACTACTCCCAAAATTTCATTGCCAAATTCTACATTGTCAAAGTATCTTGAGAGTCTACAATAGAAACATTGGCTACATATATATATATATATTTTATATATATATTTCCCCCCCCAAAATTGGGTCTTCAGATGGCTTATCATCTCCCATCTCTTCAAATTCAAGTCCTTTTGGAAATCTATTGCTGTGGGATGAAAGTGGAGAATACCTGACCTTAACGCAATTTGGCTTGACAGCAACTTGCATTCTGGTAACATACGAATTAGTTTTAGTATTTTTAACTTATTCCACTAAGGACAAAAAAAGAAAGGGCGGGGGGACTAGAGGAGAAGGAGACAAAGAGGTCCTTTCACAATATTTTTCTCCATGTATTTTAAAACTTGAAATAACTGACATAAAGTGAACATTCCATTCAATGATATGTTTCCATTTTAATCAGTAAATTATTCCTGAGGGAGGGTGAGATACCTGGCTGGTTCAAATTCAAAAGGACCCAATGGCTAAATTTTAGTTATAAAGACTGAAATTGGACCTTTGGGAAAGTCTAATATTCTTCAGCTAATGAGTCTTTCAAGACTGGAACAGGTAAGCAAACATTAGGGTATTTACAATCATTACATTGGTAGGAGTTTGTAACCCAGAGTCTATTTTGTGGCTCCACATCAATGTTTTTTGTTGAAAACACCAACATCTTTGTCACCAAAGAAGACTTAGAGTTCATTTTCAGTTTCTACACATTTGCCAAGTAACTTTCTCAAGTTTTCTCAGTGCCCAAATTTTCAGGGAGACTAAATGAGGTCTCAAAAATAAAGTGCAAAATCTCTATATTAGTAAAGTTACTTCAACAGAATTGTTCATTATTCAGAAAGGTATCTTTACCATAAAGAAGCTACTATGTTTCTTAATTTATAGAAGCAATTTTACCAAGAAATGTAACTAAATTAAGTAACTTCATTTGAAGGTAGGTCTTTCCATTGTGTAGTGATAATTTCTGCTATGCAATAATTATTTTTAAAATATGTTAGTAACTATGTTACAACAACTTGCTAAGATACATACTGATTCCTGAAATGTTTTATGCATATATTTGGTACCTACAGTAAAAACAAGAAATATACCATTTTCCCCTATTGAATTCATGACAAGCAAGGAGCACATATAAGAAAAACTGCTATTGCAGCAGATTTTTTTTCCTCTCCCACTAACACTGTAATATTCATGAAGATTAGATTTCTTCCAGATCCCTTATAATTACCTTAAAATATTATAAATGGTCCCCATGTATTTTTACTTTTTCCCTAAGTGAAATTGGTCATCTTACAAAAAGATCCAGATGAGCTTAAAGTATAAGATATAAGGAAGGCCACCTCTTCATCCAATCTTAAGGAATGTTCATTTTAAGGTATCATTGAAAGTACTAAAATACACTGAATTCTGTGAGCAAGGGTTGAATGTTCAACAGGTAAAGGCAAGGAATTCATCTTTCACTAATGAATGTAAAGGGATCCTGCAAGGCAGTGATAGTTTCATGTTCTCTTCATATATATAATTGTTTTAATAATTCTCTTGTATCATATCTCCTTTTTAATGCAAACCACAACCAGAGAATGGGAGGCAAAGGTTAAAGGCAGCGGTTTAAATGCTGCTAACATCAGACAACTTTTTCTTATAGGGAATCCACCTTTGTTGAGTAATAACCAGAACATATGGTTCTGACCTAATCAGCTGAGGGCCAGAATCTAAAGTAAGCACTCCCAACCACTCAACAACAGTTTTCCAAAAAAAAAAAAAAAAAAAGGAAGTTTTAAGTCAGCAATAAGAAAAATTTAAATGACATTTTTTCCTTTTAGATCATCACTACCAAACCTCTGTTTCATCATATTTATTTTCATATTTAATAGGCTCCCTTTGTTAAATTACTAGAAAACTCAAAATCACAAGATAATGCAGTTCTGATCTAATAAAAGCCCATAAAACACCACTCCTCTTTTGGTGCCATGGTTAGAATTAAGAAGTCCAGTAAACATTTAACTGGCACATCTTTTCTCTACCTTTCACATGAACACAATATGCCACTTAAGAGTTCCATAAAGGAAAAGTACAGCTTATTAACGTGTTAAAAAAAAACAAACTCAAGAGCAGGGCAAAGTTTCTCCATCTTAGAATCAACTTTCCCTTGAAAGATCTTCATTCCATGGCAGAAACTCTCTAGGGTGCGAAGAGTCAATTTAGTAAAGATGACCTTGGTAAAATAAGCACATTGTCTATTAATGTCAAAACTGTAGTTTCCAACTCTTGAGTAATAAATTTGTACAAACAGAGATTTAACTTTCAGACTTGATGAATGAGAAAATACATGATATGATGCTTGATTCTCTCTTGGATGAAAGTTATGGTTTAGTGATGTGCACTTCACTGCTTCCATTCCCATTGGTGGTGGTTGTGATGATATACTGCGTGGTCTGTTGTTGGCTGGTTGTCTGGGGGTCCAAAGACTCATTGTGTACAGATGGCTGAACCTGGACTCCACTGGAAAGGGCAGAAGTTTGCTTTTCTTCCAATTCTGGTTGACTTTCTGATAACACATAATGACCCTACAGCAGGAAGAAGAGGATCTTTAAAAATCTGAGGACTGAAAAAGGGTGGGGAGTTACTGGGAGAAGGGAGGAATATGCAAAGATACGTTAAAGGAGGCACCAAAATAGGCCTCCAAGAGAAATGATTTTACCTAAGTCCTTTAGAAAGGACTGATCAACCACAGCCACTGATTACACAGGTAATTTAAGGGAGACTTTAGTTTTTCTACGGAGCTCTGATGGTACAGTGCCTAAGGCATCTGACTACTAACCAGAAGCCTAGCAGTTCAAACCCACTAGCCACTCCAGGGAAGGAAGATAGGGTAATCTACTTCTGTAAAGATTTACTGCCTTTGAAATCCAGTGGGGGTCACTATGAGTTGGAATCAGCTCCTCAATGGCAGTGAATTTTTTTTTTTTTTAGTTTATCTAGCAAATTATATAATCAAGAACATCAGGTATATAATTAGCATCAAAATGGTAACTTACATGGCAAAGAAAACACGTGTTACAGTGCTGCTCCTAAGAATTTAAAAATTGGTGAGATAAGATTGCTATCTGTCAATTAAAATTTAGGATTAATACAAAATAGATTTAAAGAGATATTTAAAGTCACTTTAAAGAAACATAATGGCCCCTAAGACAGGGTATCAAGATCAATGGTTCCCAGACTTCAGAATTTCAAAGACTAGCAAATTCTGCTTCCCCCCGCCCCCTCCCCCCAAAAAAGATCTCAACATTATATTTTGCCACATAAGGTGATTTAAAAAAGGCTAACCCTCAAATGAGAGACATTTAGCATTCACAGTCATAGAAAGAATACCATAATTTTGAATAAATTTAGCTTTAGGAAAACACACATTATCTTTACTTTTTATCTGATCATGAAAATTTCTTCATAGACCTGCAGCTGTCTATTCCATATATTAACATTTTGAAAGACAGAATGTGTTAGTCAGAAGGGGGACTGGTCAGCTACAGAGGCAGAGAGAAAAGAAAACTCAGGCAGTAGCTTTTCCAAGTACTCTGCAAAATGAAAAGGTCAAAGCCAAATCCCCATTTGATTCATCTAGACCTATATATTTTGAGTCTGTGCTCACCAAGCAACTTTCTGATTAAGATTTGGTTTCCTGTGTTGGGTCATCCTCTAGGGATAAGAAGAGGTTCTCAACATAGGGTTTATTGACCCCCAGGGAGTCTGTAGGTAAGCTGAAAATTTATGTGTTATATACAGAGTTATAGGGAAGGGAACATCCTTACCTATAATCAGGTTCTCAAAAGAGGTCCTGGCCAAAAATAATAAAAAATCAATGAATCCTACATGGAGCAAAAAAAATTCACTGACCATGCCAATGTGATTATTTCCTTTTACATTAGTTATTGTTTTTATTAACAACTAATAATGTGTTACTCCAGATTTATACATCTCTCCTGTTGTTTGTCAGAAGCCATTGAATCAGTACCAACTCACAGCAATCCTACCTACAACACAAAGAAACAATGCCCCCTAGTCCTTGCTATCCTCATAATCATTGCTATGCTTGAGCCCATCATTACAGCCACTGTGTTAATCCATCTTGCTGAGTCTTCCTCTTTTTCACTGACCCTCTACTTTATCAAGCAAATTATCCTTCTCCAGGGACTGATCCCTCCTGGTAACATAACCAAAGTACAAGAGACAAAGTCTTGCCATTCCTGCTTCTAAGGAGCATTCTAGCTGTACTTCTTCCAAGACAGATTGTTTGTTCTAGTAGTTCATGGTATATTCAATATTCTTCAACAACACCAAAATTCAAATGCATCAATTTTTTCCTGGTCTTCCTTATTCATTGTTCAGCTTTCACATGCATATGAGGTGATTTGAGTCAGGTGCACCTTAGTCTTCAAAGTGGTATCTTTGCTCTTTAACACTTTAAAGAGGTCTTTTGCAGCAGATTTGCCCAATGCAATACATCCTTTGATTTCTTGACTGCTGCTTCCATGGGCTTTGACTATAGATTCATGTAAAATGAATCATAACAACTTCAATCTTTTCTCCATTTGTCATGAAGTTGCTTAATAATCCAGTTGTGAGGATTTTTGTGTTCTTTATGTTGAGCAGTAATTATAATGATGGCTGGAGTCTTTGATCTTTATTAGTAAGTGTTTCAAGTCTTCTTCATTTTCAGCAAGCTAAGTTGTGTCATCTGCATGTGGCAGGTTGTTATTGAGTTTTCCTCCAATTCTGATGTTGTATTCTTCTTGATACAGTACACCTTCTCAGATTATTTGCTCATCATACAGACTGAATAAGTGTGGTAAAAAATTACAACCCTAGTACACACCTGGGAGCTCTGGTAGCATAGTGCCTAAGGCACTTGACTGCTAACCAGAAGGCTGGCGATTCAAGCCCACCAGCCACTCCTCGGAAGGAAGGTTGGGCAATCCTACTTCCATAGTGATACTGCCTCGGAAACCCAAGGAGGTGTCGCTATGAGTCGGGGCCGACTCGATGGCAAATAACAACAGTACACACCTTTCCTGATTTTAAACCATTCAGTATCTAGTTGTTCTGTTTAAAAGACTGCCTCTTGGTCTGTGTACAGATTGCTCATAAGCACAATGAAGTGTTCTGCAATTCCCATTCTTTGCAATGTTATCCATAATTTGTTATCATCTATAGAGGTGAATTCTTTTGCATAGTCAATAAAACATAGTAATTATCTTTCTAGCATTCTCTGCTTTCAGCCAAGGTCTATCTGACATCAGCAATGATAGCCTTCATTTCATGTCCTCTTCTTATCAAGCTTGAATTTCTGGCAGTTCCCTGCCCATATACTGCTACAACTTTTTTAAACTATCTTAAGCATATTAATGATATTGTTTTATATATTAATGATATTGTTTGATAATTTCTGCATTTTGTTGGATCACTTTTCTTTAGAATGTGCATAAATATAGATTTACTCCCATCAGTTGCCCAGGTAGCTGTCTTCTGAATTTTTTGGTGTAAACGAGTGAGCGCTTCCAGGTGGCATCCATTTGTTGAAGCATCTGAACTGATATCCCATCAATTCCTACAGCCTTGTTTTTTCCCAATGCCTTCAGTGCAGCTTGGACTTCTTTCTCAGAACATCAGTTCTTGATTATGTGCTACTGCCTGAAATGACTGAACATCAACCAATTATTTTTGGTATAATGACTGCGTAATCCTTCCATCTTCTTTTGTTGCTTCCTTCAATCATTCACTATTTTGCCTATAGAATACCTCAGTATTGCAACTTGAGCTTAATTTTTTTTTTCTTCAGTTCTTTCAGCTTGAGAAATGCTGAGCATATTCTTCCTTTTTTATTTTCTAACTCCAGGTCCTTGCACATTTCATTATAATACTTTATCTTCTTGAGTCACATTTTCTGTTCAGATCTTTTACTTCATAATTTCTTCTATTCGCTTTAGCTATTCTACATTCAGAAGCAAGTTTCAGGGTCTCTTCTGACACCCATTTGGGTCTTTTTTTTTTCCTTCCTTGTCTTTTTAACAATCTTTTGCTTTCTTCATTTATGATGTCATCCCACAAGTTGTATGGTCTTTGGTTATCACTGTTCAAGGCATCAAATGTATTCTTGAGAAGGTCTCTAAATTCGGGTGAGATATACTCAAGATCCTAATTTGGCTCCCATGGACTTGTTTTAATTTTCTTCAGTTTCAATTTGAACTTGCATAAGAGCAACTAATGGTCTGTTCTTCAGTCGGCCCTTGGCCTCCTTGGGACTAATGATATTCATTGTCTCTTTGCATAGATGTAGTCAATTTTATTCCTGTGTATTCAATCTAGAAGGTTCATGTGTATAATTGTTGCTTATGTTATTGAAAAAAATGTATCTGCAATGAGTAAGTCATTGTTCTTGCAAAATTCTACCATGTGATATCCAGCATCATTTTTATCACCAATGCCATATTTTCCAACTACCAATCCTTTGTTTCCAACTTTCACATTCCAATCACCAGTAATTATCAATGCATCTTGATTTTAGTTTGATTAATTTCAGAATGCAGAAGTTGGTAAAATATCTTTAATATCTTCATCTTTGTTATTAGTAGTTGTTGCATAAATTTGAATAATAGTCATATTAACTGGTCTTCCTTTTAGGCATATGAATATTATCACTCCTAAGTCTAGTTAAGGTGGGCTTGTATGAGGAGAAATGAGTGAACTCTTAGTAAGCACTTCTAAAAAATCAGGTTTTTAAGGTCCCTGTTTTTTTGGACTACACAGGTAGGAGTTCTTAGGTAGTGCAAACAGTTAAGTGCTCTACTACTAACTAAAAGGTTGGTGGTTCAAACCCACCCAGTGGTACCTCAGAAGAAAGGCCTTCTGAAAGATCACAGCCTTGAAAATCTATGGAGTGAAGTTCTACTCTGCAATACATGAGGTCTCCATGAATCAGAATCAACTTGACAGCAACTGATTTAGTTTGGTTTTAGACTACCCTGCTATTTTTTGAGGTCTCCTGGGAGATAATCAGCCTTCCCCCAGGGAACATCTCAATATCTTTAGCCACTTAAGAGTATTTTCCTTCCTTTTAGTTGATATATTCTGCCTTCTAACAACTTAGATTCAGGTGAAACAACCAGTAAGGACAAAAGCAGAGGTAGCAGACATAGTCAACATTGACTTGACCCATTTAAATACAACAGGATAATTTATGGGGATATTTTTCACCTTGCAGTGGGTAAATTATTTAAACTAGCTCCATAATTGGTTCATTATATTATCCTTTCCCAATCCACTTGAGGACAAATAGTCTTGAGGACACATATACTTTCCAATAAGCATGTAAAAAGTAATCAATTATGAATCTATATGTATATTCTTCTAGGAGTTTCATTAGACAGTAAAACCTATGAAAGATGGAAACCTGTCAGAGAAGGAAAACAAATATTTTCCACTAAAATGAATAGTAGAAAAGTGGTAAGATGGAAAACTTGTGAGACTCAGGAAAACAATGCAGTCCCATCAAGTTCCTGTTCACAGGTTTCACTGTAGTTATTAATTGAAAAGATATTTACTGATAATTTGCTATATCCTAGTTTTTGTGCAAAACACTGAGGATAAAGAGAAAAGACCAAGTACCAGCTTTCAAGGAATTCATAGTCTACTGGGAGAAGATATATGAGAAAACCAATAACTCAACTGTGTTAAGGGTTATAACATAGCACCATGGATTGTTATGGGGATATAGAGGAAGTGTTTCTAATACAGATATGGGAAGTGGGGAAGGAAGTATGGTGCTATATAGTGGGCAGGAAAATCCCTACCAAGTAGCATAGCTTACCGGAGTAACCGCCTTTATCTGCCCAGTGGTGACAGGAGCTGCTACACCACTATCTGTAATCACAAACTGACCAGGGGGAAGGGTCATCATTTGGATCTCAGATGCTGAAAAACAGAAAATATCCATAGTCCAGTGTTCTCAGATTTTAATACAAGCTGTAGAAACAAATACCCAGCTGGTGGCCACATTCTCCATTGAGACATTTCCTATGGATTTGCTCACTGAGAGATTCTTATGATGATGTGATTTCCTGATATAGTGAATGCATCTCTGATAACAACTAATCATGAGAAGAGGCTACTACAGAGTTGCCAAATATCTGAAACAATCAATGAATCTTCACTCCAAAATGGCTTCTGAATATCCCAAAAGGACAAATTTTAAAACCCTGAAATAAGTCAGAAAGATTTTCCAGTTAGCTCAATATTTTAATCTTTTCTATTCAGACTTGAATTAGCAGCATAAAAGTAACCACTGTTAACTAGCAATCACAACATAATCATACTTGAATTTTACTTCACCATCAGTTTTATTAAAACAAATTAAAAACAAATGTCACCCTAGCACCCAGTTTATGGTCTCTAAAGAAAATTTTCTACTGGAAGAAACCAGAGAATCTGAGAAAAATGGCTGATTCCATTTCTGGGGCAGAAGATTTATAAGGTGATCCTAGAACTATCTTGTCTTGCCAGAAAGCAAGATGTTATCAAAGACTATTACTTGGGTCAGGCCAAAAAGACACAGGAGACAACTTAGCCAAAATATCAGTAAGAGTAACAATTGCAATGGATTGAAATACAACTACACTGAAATTCATGAGTACAGAATGATACTAAAGCACACCAATGCCCCTCATAAGTCACCTTGGACAATACTAGGAGATCAACTCATTATTTTGAAACTGGTAAGTAAAAAGAATGAATCATATGCTTAAAGTACTTATTTTGCTCTGGTTGCACAGTGGTTAAGGCATTTGGCTACTAACTGAAAGTTCAGCAGTTTGAATCCCCCAGCTGCTTCATAGGAAAAAGATGATGCAGTCTGCTTCTATAAAGATTTACAGCCTTGGAAACCTTATGAGGCAGTTCTACTGTGTCCTAGGGTCACTTTGAGTTGGAATCAACTCAATGGCTGTGAGTTTGGTTTTGGTTTGGTGTAAACTATACTGCAGGGTAACTGGGTAACTGAGGTAAAATATTTTCTCTTGATAAAAGTTTCTAGTTAATCAATGCATAAAGAATGATAGAATTATAATATCACAACTTTGCAACCAATCATTATTTATCTCCTGAAAGAAGTACACCACATCAGCTATTAAGTATCTTAGGAAAAAAAAAAGAACTGAATCTGAAGCTTATCAAGCCTCTAGATCTAATTGCCACTCCATTAGGAAATAATAGAAACAGAAAAAAAGCATGTTAAAAGATACCACAATGATACAACTAACAAATTCAGGATGTGGGAAACTCTGCTGGAAAAGCAACCTAGTTTCATCAATATATAAATTGCAGTTTAAAAGAGAGAGAAAAAACATATAGCTTAAAAGAAACTCTGAAGACATAATCAATTACAATATATGGGCCTTATCTGAAGTTCAATTTGAACAATACAAAACATCTCTGAAACACACAAAACACAAATAACAAAATGGCAGAAGTCACTTCTTAACAGTAATTACAGTGAATGTAAATGGACTACATGCTCTAATCAAAAGGCAGAGAGTGGTGAAATGAATAAAATAACATGATCCAATAATATGCTGTTTAAGAAGCACATCTTAAACCCCAAGACACAAACAGGTTGAAAGTGAAATAATGGAAAAAAAAAAAATCCATGCAAATAATAATCAAAAGAGAGTGGGAATGGCAATCAGACAAGTAGATTTTAAGGCAAAATCTGTAAGAAGAGATAAAGATGAACATTATATAGTGATAAAAGTGTCAATTAATCAAGAAGATTTAATAATCATAAATATATATGTACTCAACGTCAGGGCACCTAAATATATCAAGCAAACACTGATAGAATTGAAAGGAGAAGTAGATAACACCACAATAATAGTTGAACACTTTAATACATCACTTTCAATATTGGCCATAACAACTAGGAAGACAATCAACAAGGAAACAGAGGACCTGAATGACACTATAAACCAACTAGAATTAACAGATACATAGAATACTCCACCCAAAAGCAGCACAATACTATTCTACTCCAGTGCACATGGATCATTTTCTAGAACAGACCACATTTTAGGTTAAAAAGCAAGTCTTGATAAATTTAAAAAGATTGAAACCATACAATTATTTCTCTGACCACAAGGGAGTGGAGGTAGAAATCAATTACTTTAAAAAAAAAAAAAAAAAAACCAAGACAATACACAAATATATGGAAATTAAACAACACACTATTGAACTCAAGTTTAATCATAAATTTCTTAGAGTCAAATAAAAATGAAAGCACAACACACCAAAATTTATGAGCTGCAGTGAAGGCAGTACTCAGAAGGAAACTTAGAGCAATAATTGCCCATATAAAAAAAGAAGATCTCAAATTAACAGTTTAACTCAGACAACCACAGGAAGTACAGAGAAGAGAACACTAAGCCTAAATCTACTAAAAGAAAGGAATTAAAAAGAACAGAGTAGAAACAAATAACACAGAAAACAGAAAACAATAGAGATAATCAAACCAGAAGTTGGTTCTCTGAAAACAACAAGTTTAGAGATTAAATCAGTGATCAAAATCCTCCAAACAAAAAAAAAAGTACTAGACCAGATGGCTTCACTGGGGAATTCTTCCAAACATTCAGAGAAGAACTGACACCAATACAACTCTTCCAAAAGATAGAGGAAGGAATGTTCCCTAATTCATTCTACAAAACAAACATAATCCTGATATCACAAGAAAATTCTCCCTTACAAATACAGATGCAAAGTCCTCAACAAAGTATTAGCAAACAGAATCTAATAGCACATTAAAAGAATCAGACACCATGACTAAGTGGGATTTATTCCAGGAATGCAAAGATAGTTCTACATTAGAAAATCCATCAAAGAATATATCACATCAATAGAACAAAGGAACCACATGATTATTTTGATGGATGCAGAGAAAGCATTGATAAGATTCAACACTCTGTCATGATGGAAACCCTAAAAACTGGAATAGAAGGGAAATTCTTTAATATGATTCAAGGCATACATGAAAAGCCAACAGACAATATTATACTTAATGGAGAAAGACTGAGAGTTTTCCCTTGAAATCAGGAACAAGACAAGGTACCCATTTTCACCATTTCTATTCAGTATTGTATTAAAAGCCCTCGCCAGCGCAATAAGACAAGAAAAAGAAATAAAAGGTACCAAGATTGGAAAAGATTAAGTAAAATTATCTCAATTTGTGCATAATATGATCCTATATATAGAATATCCCAAATAGTTCACAAGAAAATTTCTAGAGATACTCAAGGGATTTAGCAATGTTGCAGGATACAAGGTCAACTAACAAAAATTGGTTGGGTTTCTATATACCAGCAGTGAGAAATCTGTAAGGAAAACAATTCCATTTAAAATAGCATCTAAGAGAATAAAATACTTAGGAATACATCTAACCAGGGATATGAAGGATTTATACAATGAAAACTATAAAACACTGCCGAAAGATTATTAAAGAAGACTCAAATAATGGAAATATATTCCATGTTCATGGAATGGAAGACTTAATATTGTTAAGATGTCAGTACTATGCAGAGCAATTTATAGATTCAGCATAATCCTGAAAAAAATTCCAACAGCCTTCTTCATAGAATTAAAAAACAGTCCCCAACTTTGACAACTTAACAACAAAAGGACAAATAACCCAGCCACAAAATGGGCAAAGGACTTGAAGAGACATTTTACCTATTCAAATAGACAATAAACACATGAAAAGATGCTCAGCATCATTAGCCTTCAGAAAGATGCATATCAAAACCACAGTGAGGTATCATTTCACTCCCACTAGCATGGCTGAGATTGAGAAAGGAAACAGCTCTCCTGGTTACCAGGGTGAGCATTCAAGCATCAGTATGTACACCAAACTCCTTGCAACCATGGTATCCCTTTCTCTTGCTCATGCTAACATCTTCAAGACTGGTGTTAATGAATAAAGAACAGAGATAGTTCATCTGTCTTCTTTTATTGGTGCTATTGCTATTCCAAAGGAATGGAAAAGATTCTTTTAAGGAATGGACAAGATGATGCCCTTATGGTAACCAATGATGGATTAACTATTCTGAAGCATTGGTGTTAACAATCTAACAGCTGAAGTATTAGTTTATGTGTCAAGGTGTCAAGATGATGAAGCTGATGATGGCACTACCTCTGTTATTGTTTTTGCAGAATTACTAAGGGAAGCAGAAACTTTAATTGCAAAAAAGATTCATCTACAGACTATCATGCAGGTTGCAGAGAAGCCACAAAGGAAGCAAGAGAACCTCTATTGAATTCCACAGTCAATCGTGGTCTTCATGAAATTAAATTCCATCAAGAACAGTGCAGAAACAGCATTATCAAAACTTCTTACTGATCACAAATATCACTTCACTAAGTTAGCTGTGGAAGTTGTTCGCAGATCAAAATGCTCTGGTAAGCTGGAGGCAATTCCTTTATCAAGAAGCTAGGAGGAAGTCTGACAGATTTCCTATTTAGATGAAAGTTTCTGTTGGGAAAAAAAAAATGGAGTAAATCAACCAAAACAAATTGAAAATGCTAAAATGCTTATTGCAAATTCTAGAATGGATATGGACAAAATAAAGTTATTTGGTTCCAGGGTAATAGTTAATTCTACAGCAAAGTTTGCAGAAATAGAACATTGCAGGAAAGGAAAAAATGAAGGAGAAAGTTGAATATTTTTTTTAAAAAATTTTATTGTGATGTCAGTGAAAATTTACAAAGAAAATTCATTTTCCATACAGTAGTTCATACACATTTTGTTTCATGACATCGACTGCAATCCCCACAATAACAGCTCTCTTCCCACTTCCTCCCTAGAGTTACCTCTTTCCTGTGTCCTCTCCTATGCATTCCTGCCCCCTAAGCTATCTCCCTGTACAAATACTGCCCTTCTGTTCTCCCACGATTGATTGTTAAAAGGAGTGTTATTTACTTGGTATAAATGTTCAATGTACATGGCTTGTCTGTTGTTTGGCTGGAAGGCACAGGAGTGAGTTCAATTCTAGGCCTTCAGGGTAACTAGGGGCCATAGTCTTGGGGGTTTCTCTAGGCTGTATCAGACAGTAAGCCTGGTCCTTTTTATGACTTTCAATTTTTTTCCACATTGTTCTCCCACTCTATCCAGGATCTCCTGCACTGATTCCTTTCCAAGTGGTTGACAGTGGTGGCTGGGTACCATCTAGTTCTTCTGGTCTCATAGTCATGTAGGCTAAGGTTCACATGGTCCACTAGTCCCTTGGAAAAATTGCTTTCATGCTTCTTTGGTTTTCTTTATTCTTCTTTGCTCTGGAGGAGGAGAGACCCATTGCTGCATCTTAGATGACCATCTGCAAACTTTTCAGGCCCCAGTCACTACTGACCAAAGTAGGATATAGAACAATATTATTGTATACTATGTTATGCCAATCAAGCTTAATGTCCCCTGCATCCATGGTCCTGAGCTCACAGGTCCAACAACATGCTACATCAGAGTGGATGACTGTGGCTAAGAAGTTATCATAACTTTGCCCTCTGTTAGTTCTTTTTAAATGGACATACTTACAGCACATACAAATACATATGTAGAAATGTTGTCTGCTGACTTTATATATGGTCATGGGTATATTTCCTTTTGCCTAGACATACCTGATCATTCAGCCTATCTACCTATATATTTACTAGTAGATAAATGTTTGTTATCACTGATAACACAGTATTGTATATGTAAAAGTGTTTATCTTTGTTGTCTGTACCTCTTGTGCACCTCTCTCTGCCCTCCTGTTCCTTAGTGTTATTGTGCTGGTCACTTAATTTGGTATATTGCCTTTCCCTTCACCCAAATTAATACCTCTCTCTTACCTATCCAGCAATTTTCCCTCCTTTCTCTGGTTACCAACAAGGAAAGTTTCCTTCTGTATATAAACCTTTCCTCAACTTTTTACAATAGTGGACTAATCTAGTATTTGTCCTTCTGTGATTAACTTATTTCACTCAGTATCATTTCCTACAAGTTCGTCCATGTTATGCGGTGTTTTGCAAACTCTGCATTATTCTTTAGTGCTTCATAGTATTCCATTGTGTGTATGCACCATAGTTTGGTTATCCATTCTTCTGTTCATGGACACTTAGGTTGTTTCCATCTTTTTGCTATTGTGAATAGTGCTGCAATGAACATGGGTGTGCATATATCTGTTCATGTCCTGGCTTTCACTTCTTTAGCATATATACCTAGTGTAAGGTTATGTACCAATTTATGTATCAATTATCAAGGTTATGTGTCAATTTGGCTGAGCTTGGTTTTGAGTGGCTGGGCAGCTGAATGTAGTTATTCCCCATGAGCCTTAGGGATGTGGTCTGCTTCCAGTATATAAGAAGATTTGAGAAAAGTTTTGAGCTTCTTGGCATGTTTGGATCCTTCATTTAGCCAAGTCATCAGTGAGGGGCCTGCCGTGTTGTCTGCTGATCTTGGGACTGTTTCTGGACTTGAACTAGTGACCTTCCATGTTGCTTTATCATCTGTGGACTGTGCCATTTTACTTGTCAACCTTGGGCTTGTCAGCCTCAGCAGCCAGCAACTGCCTGAGTTAAAAAAAATGCCTCTAGCTCTAGTGGGCAGGGAGCAAGAGGCAGAGCTGAAGCCCAATATCAAGGGGCCTTCACCTAGCCCTTAGAACAATTGGAACTCAGACTTCTAGCCTCCAAAACTGTAGAGAGTAAATCCCTATTTGTTAAAGCCATACACTAGTGGTGTTTCTGTTAGAGCAGCACCAGAGAAACCAAAACACCTAGTAATGGGATTGCTGGATCAAATGGTACTTCTATTTCCAACTTCATATCAAGTTCCACAGTGGTTGTATCATTTTACAGTCCCACCAGCAATGTATGAGAGTCCCAATCTCTCCACATCCTCACCAGCATTTGTTATTTTCTGTCTTGTTGAACTTTGCTATTAGTGTTAGGTGAGACAGTATCTCATGGTTGTTTTGATTTGCATCTCTCTAATGGCTAATGATGATGAACATTTCTTCATGTGTTTGTTGGCTGCCTGAATATTTTTTTTGGTGAAGTGTTTGTTCATGTCTTCTGCCCATTTTTTAATTGGATTGATTGTCTTTTTGATGTTGAAGTGTTTGAGTTTTCCATAAATTTCAGAGATAAGTCCCTTTGTAGACATGTTGTTGTCAAATATTTTTCCCAATCCATAGTTTCTCTTTTTACACTTTAGGAGAAGTCTTTTGAAGCACATAAAAATTTAATTTTTAGAAGGTCCCAGTCATCTAGTTTATCTTCTGTTGTTGGTGCATTTTGGGTTATGCTTGATAGTCTATTTATACCATGAATTAGGACCACTGAGTTTGCCCCTATTTTTCCTTTAATGAACTTTATAGTTTGATATTTCATATTTAGGTCTTTGATATATCTGGAGTTAGTTTTTGTATATGGTGTGAAGTGTGGATCTTGTTTCATTTTGGACAAACGGATATCCAGTTTTGCCAGTACCATTTGTTAAAGAGACTATCTCTTACCCATTTAAGGGATCTCAGCCCTTTGTCAAAGATCAGCTGACCATAGGAAGATGGATATATATCTGGGTTCTCAATTCTATTCCACTGGTTTATGTGCCATCATTTTATCAAGCTGTTTTGACAACTCTGGCTGCATAGTAGGTTTTGAGATCCAGGAGTGTGAGATCCCCTACTTTGTTCTTCTTCAGTAGATCTTTATTTATCTGAGGTCTCTTTCCTTTCCTATAAAATTAGTTACTGGTTTTTCCATGTCCTTAAAGATTGGTGACAGAATCTAGATTGGGATTACATTGAATGTATAGATTGCTTTAGGTAGTATTGACATTCTCACAAAGTTCAATGTTCCTATACATGAGCATGGTATATTCTTCCAATTATGTAGGTCTCTTATAGCTTCTTGAAGTAGCATTCTGTAGTTTTGTTTTGTTTTTTTTGTATTGGTCTTTCGTGTCCCTGGTAAGATTTATTCCCAAGTACTTTATCTTCTTGGTAGTTACTGTGATATTGATTTCCTTATTTCCTTTTCAGAGATCTCTTTGCTGGTGTAGAGGAATCCAAATGATTTTTGTACACTGATCTTTTGTCCTGCCACTATGCTAAATCTCTGTATTAGTTCCAATAGTTTTTCTGCTGAGTCTCTTGGGTTTTCTCTGTACAGGATCATATCATCTGCAAATAGGGATAGTTTTACTTCATCCTTACCAATTTGGATGCCTTTGATTTCCCTTTCTTGCATTATTGCCCTGGATAGGACTTCCAATACAATGTCGAATAGAAGTGGTGATAGAGGGCATCCTTGTCTGGTTCCCATTGAACCTATTCTTAAACATGGAATCAACTGCTTTACTAACAGACAATTAAATTATAATTACTCTGAACAGCTCATTGGTGCTGCTGGTGTCATGGCTATTGGACATGAAGATTCTGCAGGTGTGGAATGCCTAGCACTAATCACAGGTGGCAAAATTGCTTATATTTTTGATCACCCAGAGTTGTTAAAGCTTGGAAGTTGCAAACTTATTGAAGAAGTCATGATTAGAGAAGACAAACTCACTCACTTTTCTGGAGTAGCCCTTGGTGAGGCTTGTACCGTTGTTCTGCATGGTGCCACGCAACAAATCTTAGATAAAGCAGAAAGATAACTGCACGATGCTCTTTGTATTCTTGCCCAAACTGTGAAGATTCTAGAATAGTTTATGGAGGAGGATGTTTTGAGATGCTCATGCTATTACACAACTTGCCAACAGAACACCCTGAAAATAAGTTGTTGCAATAGTCTTATGCTAAAGCACTGAGAATGCTGCCAACCAGCATAGCTGACAATGGAGGCTATTTCTGTGCTGATATGGTGCCACAGGTATGAGCTGCCTACAGAGAAGGCAATGTAATAACTGGATTGGTTATGAAGAAAGGTGCCACTGGCAACATAATACTAGGTATAACAAAAAGTCTCCAAGTGAAGCAACGAGGTCTTTTCAGTGCAGGTGAAGCAGCAGAGGTGATTTTACATGTGGACAACATTATTAAAACAGCACCAAGGAAATGTGTTCCTGATTACCATCCTTGTTAATAAGCATTCCCATATGCTACTAAGTTGTGGACCAGTTAATAACAAAGTTTTGTTTGAAAGAGTTCAATCTCTTAAAGAAGGTTATGAAATCAAAGTTTATCTCTAGCTGTTATACCCTTAAGTTTGGATATTTAGCTAACCTTCTATTTTAACATGGGTCTAATTTATCAGCCCACCACTCTGTCAGTTTATTGTACTATGGTGGCTTGAGTGTTGCTGTGCAGCTGGTCGCTATGTTGCCAGTATTTCAAATATAAGCAGGGTCCACCTATGGTAGACAGGTTTCAGCCAAGCTTCTAGACTAAGGCAGACTGGGAAGAAGGACATGGCCATCCACTTCTGAAAAAACTGGCCACTGAAAATCTTACGAATAGCAATGAAACACTGATATATTACTGGAAAATTTTATGAATAGCCCTGAAACACTGTCTGACACAGTGCTGGAAGAGCCCCTATGGTTGAAAGGCACTCAAAATGTGACAAGAGGAGAGCTGCCTCCTCAAAGTAGAGTCAATGTTAATGACATGGATCCAGTAAAGCTTTCATGACCTTCATTTGCTGATGGGGCATGACTCAAAATGGGAAGAAACAGCTGCAAACATCCACGAGTAATCAGAATTTGGAATGTATGAAGTAAAGAGCTAGGAAAATTGGAAGTTGACAAAAATGAAATGGAATGCATAAAGATCGATATCCTAGACATTAGTGAGCTAAGATATATTGGTATTGACTGTTTGAAATTAGACAATCATATATATGGTCTACTATGCTGGGATGACAAAGTGAAGAGGAATGGAATTGCATTCATTGTAAAAAAGAATATTTCAAGATATATCCCGAAGTACAATGCTGTCAGTGACAGGATAATATCCATGCACCTAAATAGATGATCATTTAATACCACCACCAAAGCCAAAGATGAAGAAATAATTGAAGATTTTTACCAACTTCTACAGTCAAAAATTGACTGAACATGAAATCAACATCTCTTATTTATTACTGGTGATTGGAAAGTGAAAGGTGGAAACAAAGAAGCAGCACTGGTAGTTGGAAAATATAGCCTTTGCGATAAAATGACACCTGAGATTATATGATAGAGTTTTGCAAGACCAACAACTCATTCATTGCAAACACCTTTTTTCAGCTATGCACATGGATCTAACCAAATGGAATACAAAGGAATCAAATCAACTACATCTGTGGAAAGAGGTGATGGAGAAGCTCAATATCATCAGTCAGAACAGGCCAGGAGCTTGTGGAACAGCTCATCAATTGCACATATGCAAGTTCAAGTTGAAGCTGAAGAAAATTAAAACAAGTCCACAAGAGCCAAAATACCACTTTGATAATATCCCAACTGAATTTAGAGATCATCTGAAGAATAAATTTGATGCATTAAACACCAATGACCAAAACCAAGATGTGCTATAGGAGGACATCAGAAACATCATATATGAAGGAGGAAAAAAAAATAAAAATAAAACACCAAACCCACTGCCACTGAGTCAATTCTGACTCATAGCGACTGCCACTGGGTTTTCAAAGCAGTAAATATGGAAGTAGATTGCCCAGTCTTGCTTCCATGGTGTGGCTGGTGGGTTTGGACCACCAACCTTCTGGTTAGCAATCAGATGCTTTAGGCACTGTGCTACAGGTCATTAAAAAGACAGGAAAGCATGATAGCAGTGAAGAACAGGAAGACAGAGAAGTACATGAGAGGTGTAGATGACAAAGGTGAACCCTTTTGCATGTACAGTACCTGCATTGTCAGTGATAGCAAACATTGATCTATGGGTGGATAGATGAGTAGACAGGATGAATTATCACATATGTCTAGGCAGGGGAGAGTGTACCCATGACCATGTATAGGTTTAGCAGACAATATTTCTACATGCATATTTGTATGTGCTGCGAGAATGTCCAGGTGTATAGTAGAGTTGACAAGGGACAAGGTTGTGGTGGCTTCTTGGCTACAGCGAGCTACCCGGAGGGAGTGAGTAGTTGGACCTGTGCACTCAAAACCATGTCACAGGGGACATCAGCTCAATTGGCATAACACACTACACAAAAACATTGTTCTACAGCCTACTTTGGTGAGTAGCAACCGGGAACTTAAAAGCTTACAAGTGGACATCTGGATGCAATGATGGATCTCTTCTCACCCAGAACAAAGAAGAAGAAAACCAAAGACTCATGGAAACAATTAGTTCAAAGGACTGGTAGAACATGAGATCCTCAGCCCATTTTACCATGAGACCAGAAGAACCAGATGGTGCCCAGCTACCACTGTGAACCACTCGGAGGGGGAATGGCACAGGAAATTCTGGATAGAGTGAGAGAACAATGTGGAACAAAATGCAAAATCATAAATAAATAAATAAAGACCAGGTTTGCTGGTTGTATAAAACCCGTTGAGCCCCTTGAGACTATGGTCCCTAGCTGCCCTTCAGGTCTCAAATTGAACTCACTCCTGTGCCTTTCAGCCAAACAACAGACAGGCATATGGGGTGAACATTTACATCAGGTAGATACACTCCTTGGAGTGATCAATCATGGGAGAACAGAAGGGCAGTGTTCACACAGGGAGACAGCTGGGGTGGAGGGGGGAGGTGGCAGTGCATGGGAGAGAAGGACACAGGGAAGAGGTGACTACAGTGAGGAAGTGGGAAGAAAGCTGTTACACGGTGGGGAATTGCAGTCAATATCTGAGACAAAATGTGTATGAACTGCCATATGGAAAATGAATTTGTCCTGTAAAATTTCACCCAAATCACAATAAAAATTAAAAAAAAAAAAGACAGAAAAGGAAAAAAACAAAAGACCAAAATGGATATCAGAAGAGTCTCTGAAACTTGCTCTTGAATGGAGAGTAGCTAAAGCAAATGGAAGAAATGATGAAGTAAAAGAGCTGAACAGAAGATTTCAAAGGGCAGCTTGAGAAGACAAAGTCAATTATTATAAGGAAATATGAAAACACCTAGAGTTAGAAAACAGAAAGAGAAGAACATGCTCCGCACTTCTCAAGCTCAAGGAAATAAAGGAAAAATGCAAGCCACAAGTTGCAATATTGAAGGATTCTAGGAGCAAAATATTAAATGATTCAGAAAGCATCAAAAGAAGATGGAAAGAATACACAGAGTCACTGTACAAAAAAGAATTGGCCAATGTTCAGCTATTTCAGGGGGTAGCATATGATCAAGAACCAATGGTATTAAAGGAAGAAGTCCAACAGCAATGAAGGAATTAGCAAAAACAAGTCTCCAGGAATTAACAGAACATTGAGGTATTTCAATAAATGGATGTAGCCTACAGGCACTTACTCATTTATGCCAAGAAATTTGGAAGACAACTACCTGACCAACTGACTGAAGAGATCCATGTTTGTACCCATTCCAAAGAAAGGTGATCCAACTGAATGTGAAAATTATAGAACGATATCACATTCAAGTAAAATTTGGCTGAAGATAATTCAAAAATTATTGCAGCTATATATTGACAAGGAACTTCCAGAAATTCAAGGTGGATTCAAAAGAGGATGTGGAACAAGGGATATCATTGCTGATATCAAATGGATCTTGGCTGAAAGCAAAGAATAACAGAAAGATATTTACCTGTGTTTTATTGACTATACAAAAGCATTTGACTGTGTGGATCATAATGTATTATGGATAACATTGCAAAGAATGGGAATTACAGAACACTTAATTGTGCTCATGAAGAACCTCTACAGAGACCAAGCAGCTGTCATTTGAACAGAACAAGGAGATATTGCATATTGCATGGTTAAAAATCAGGAAGGGTGTGCATCAGAGTTGTATTCTTTCATCATACTTATTCAATCTGTATGCTGAGCAAATAATCCGAGAAGCTGGACTATATCAAGAAAAGCACTGAATAGGGACTGGAGGTAGACTTATCAACAACCTGCGATATGCAGATGACACAACCTTGCTTGCTAAAAGTGAAGGTGACTTGAAGCACATACTGATGAAGATCAAACACTACAGTCTTCAATATGGATTATACCTAAACAGAAAGGAAACAAAAATCCTCACAACTGGCAATGTATTAAAGTCTCCTACTATGACTTGGAGTCATCTATATGTCTTTCTAGTTCACTTAGAGTCTGGTTTATGTATTTTGGGGCTCTTTCATTGGGTGCATAGATATTTGTTATTGCTATGTCCTCTTGTTCAATCAATCCTTTAATAATTCATTATATAAAGTTCTTCCTTGTCTCTTATGGTTTTTGTCCTAAAGTCAATTTTATCAGAAATTTATCTTTCCACTCGTGCTCTTTTATGGTTGCCATCTGCTTTATATATCTTTTTCCAACCTTTGATATTTAGTCTATTTTTGTCTTTCTTTCTAAGGTGTGTCTCTTGTAGACAGCATATTGATGGGTTATGGTTTCTCATTCACTCTGCTATTCTCTGTCTCTTGAGTGGTGCATTTAATCCACTGACATTCAGTGTAATTATTGACAAGTATGAATTGGTTGCTGCCATTTTGTTATGTGCTTTTTCATGGTGTTGCTGATTTCTCTCTTCCATATAATTTTCTGTGCTGAGCTCATTTTATGAATTGTGTTATTACTTCCTCCACTGCTATTGTTTTAGTATTTGCTAAATATTTGTGCTGGTCCTCTTTTTTATTTTGATGTGAAGGTTATCATTTTTCTTTGAGGTTATCCTGTGATTTATAATTTTCTTCCCAAGT
>NW_006922080.1:1289230-1299859 GCF_000298275.1 Orycteropus afer afer | reverse complement strand
AACAAATTCCCTTAATTTCTGCTTATCTGGAAATGTCCTAATTTCACCATCATATTTGAGGGACAATTTTGCTGGGTATATAATTGTTGGTTAGAAATTTTTTTCTTTCAGGGTTTTATGTATACCATCCCATTGTCTTCTTGCCTGCATGGTTTCTGCCAAGAAATCCGACTTAGTCTTATTGGTTGCCCCTTGTAGGTAACTTTTCGTTTTTCTTGTGCTGCTTTCAGCATTCTTTGTCTTTGGTTTTGGTAAGTTGATGATGATTTGTCTTTGTGATTTTCTTTTGGGGCCTATCCTGTTTGGGGTTCACTGGACTTCTTGAATGGATATATCCTCATCTTTCATCATACCAGGGAAATTCTCTTCCAACAAATCTTTGACAATTTTCTCTGTGGTTTTATTTGTCTCTTACTGGAATCCCGATTACATGTAGGTTATTCCTTTTGATGGTATCCCACGTGAACCTTAGGCTTTCTTCATTTTGTTTTGATTGTTTTTCTGATTGATCCCTTTCCAATGAAGTATTGAGGTATTTGTCTTCAATCTCACTAATTCTGTCTTCCATTGATTCAATTCTACTCCTTTGACCATTCAATGTGTTATCTATTTCTGAAAATTTAGTATTAATCTTCTGGAACTCTATCTGTAGATATTGTGTCATTTTTAATTTTTCATTTATTTTGTCATTTTGTTTTTGTATTGTCTTTCGAAATTTTTTTAAGATTTTCCCTAATTTTGTCAGGGTTTTCCTTTATCTATTTCTCCATCCATTGAAGGTACCTCAATATAATTCTTTTGAATTCCTTATCAGGGAGTTCCAATGCTGCTTCTTCCTCAGGGGTGTGTTCTGGGTCTATATCCTGGGCCCTTGTTTCTCCTGCTTTATCTTGCTTCTTTGTGTGGTCTGTGATGGTCTGTCTCTGAGACATTGTGACATTTTTTGTGTTTATATTACTTGGTGACTGTATGTTGAAGTGACTTGCCCATGATTTTCATTTTCTTTGTTTTGTTTGGATGTTATCTATGTAAGCAATATTGTGCTCCTGTATTCACTAGTTGGCAGCACTTATATACTCACCACCTGTCTCCTTTCCCATTGTCAGCCTCCTGTATGTCCCTGCCATCCTTGGCAATCAGAGCCTATTCTTAGGTCTCTAGAATCTGAATTAGAATGCTGTTGCTTTAAATATCCAAAATGGCCACTACCTGTAAACATTCAAAATGGCTGTGTTCTCTGGATAGCCCAAAGTCCACAGCTCAGGTTGTCTCCCTCCTTGCTGTTTCCCTTCCTAGTCATAGGCCACCAGTGCAGTCATCCCTGCAGCCCTTGGCGACCAGGGCTGATCTTTAGGTCAATTCTCAGGTCCCAATACCACTCGGAAATATTCAGGCTGTTGGTGTCGTCAGAGTAGCTGACAGTCTGCAGGTCTGTCTCTATACTCACTGTCTTCATTCAAGTTTTCCCACTAGTTGATGCCTAATCCACTTTTGTATACTTCCTTTCAAAGCTCAGGGCTCTGGGATTATCTTCTGTATCTCTGTCAATTGGTTTTTCTTTCCTTTGTTGAAGCAGGTCTATGTAGCTTGTCTGTCTATTCTACCATCTTACCAGAAGTCCAAGAATGGTTAGAACTTTTGAATTATGGTGTTGGCAAAGAATACCGAAAATGCCATGCACTGCCAGAAGAAATCTGTCCTGCAAGGAGTGCAGCAGGAATACTCCTTAAAATGAGAATGGCCAGACTTCGTCTCACCTACTTTGGTCATGTTATCAGAGGGGACCATTTCCTGGAGAAGAATATCAGGCTTGGTAAAGTAGAAGATCAGAGAAAAAGGGGAAGATCCTCAACAAGATGGATTGACACAGTAGCTGCAACAATGGGCTCAAGCACAGCACGGAGTGTAAGGATAGCACACAACCAGGCAGTGTTTCATTCTATTGTACATAGGGTTGCTATGAGTCAGACCTGACTCAGTAGCACCTAACAACAACAACAACTTATCTGCCACTTTATTTTCCATAAACTTTAGTTGATTTAAAAGTTAATTTTCTAATATTGTTCATTAAAATAAAAATTTGAATAATTAGTGCTAAAAAAACAGAAAACATGTATTGGCGAGGATATGGGGAAATTGGAACCATTTTTCATTACTGGTAGGAATGCAAAATCATACAACTGTTGTGGAAAAGTGTAATGGCTCCTCAAAAAACTAAAAATAAAACTACCATATGACCCAACAATTCTACTTCTAGGTATTTACCCAAAAGATTTGAAAGCAGAGACTCATAAAGACACTCATACTCCAATGTTCACTCACAATAGCCAAAAAGTAGAACAACCTAAATGCCCATCAACAGATGAACAGATAAACAACATGTGGTACATACATACATGGTACATACATGGAATACTACCATATATACAGTGGAAGAAATGTAGTCTTAATACATGCTACAGTATAGATGGAGCTTGAAGACATTATACTGAGTGAAATAAGCCAATCACAAAAGGACAAATGCTGTATTACTCAGTTATATAAAAAGGCAAGAAAAGGCAAATGTATATAGTCTAAAGTTTATTAGTGGTTACAAGGGGCAAGAAGTAGAAGGAAAAGAAATGGTTAATGGGGATGGAAATATTGTGTTCTTTAAGGATAGGGTTGCACAGCCAATTATGGTAATTGTTGCCAATTAATTGTATACCTATAAAAAGGTGAATTGGCAAAAGTTGTATGATAAATATATTTACAACAATGACCAAAAACAGATATATAAGCTTCTAAGGCTGCTTATACACAACCAAACACCTCTTGGAATTTGATTCCTCACTTTAGAAGTTTAGGGTCATGACTTCATGGAACATACCAGTTAATTGGCCTAATAACATGTTTAGTGCTTCTAACTCGTAATTCGTTGTGTAGTGGCTGGACTCTTAAAAGCTTACACGTGGCCAGCCAACACACAATTGGTCTGTATTCACCTGGAACAACAGAAGGAGAGTCAGGAATAGGAGGAGGATGTAGAATGTGTGGCTAATTTTCTCCATGAACAACTTGTCTCCTTTGTCATAAGACCAGAGGAACTGGATGGTACCCAGGTACCATAACTGAGTATTTTGATCAAAGATTCAATAGAGGAATTCTGATCAAAAGGGGCAAGTGCAGAACACAATTTTAAATTTTCAAGGACTGTAGACTTTTTGGAGTCATGAAGGGTGGATGAACCCCTACAATTGTTGCCCTGAGATAATCTTTAAACCTTAAACCAAAAATATCCCCTTAGTTCATCTTATAAGTGAAAAATAGTTTAGCTTACCTAGTATAACAAGTCTGCCTTGAGCATGGTGCTCTTTTAAGAGCTATCTATTTGGGATCCAATTGACAACAGCAACTTAAGAGATTAGATAGGAACCTTAGGGGGTAAATTTATATTAATGAGGGAGGAACAACTTAGAAAAGCAGGGTGAGAATGGTTGTACTACTCGAGGAGTGTAATCAATGTCACTGAATTATACATGTAGAAATTTGAACTGATCTATGCTTTGCTGTATATTCTCAACAACAAAATACAAAATTTAGAAAAAAATTTGAGACAATCATGGAAATATAAAGTAGATGGTTAAATAATTACTCTTATTTATTTTAGGTGTAATAACAGTACTGGTGGTATGTTTTTTAAAAATATTCCTGTGTTTTAGAGATACATACTAAAATCTACATGCATAAAATAATATGATGTTTGGATGATAATCTAGCTAAAAGATAAGGAAAGAATAAGAATATAGATAAAAGAAGGATGGCTATAAATTGACAACATGAGTTGAAGCTGGATAATGGGAACAGTGATTCATTATGCTATTCTCTCTAATTTCATATATTTTGAAATTTTTCCCAATAGAAAATTTCTCTTCTGGATTCTTTCTTTCAACTTAGAATGCCAGCTCATATTATTATTATCATGGATATCTTCATTAATCTACTTTCTTCCACAGGAATTAAATTGAGTATAAATGTCAGTCTATCAGAATGCTCTTGATATTTACCATGAATACAAGAATCTTTTCCTGACTGGAAACTAGACCCAGCCTTCATTATGACCACCAAAATTTTGAAAAATAGATGTAAAAATGATTAAATGTTAGAGCTTGAGACTAACTCCATAGCAAATGTATGTAACATAGTCATGGATCAATCACAACCAATATGGATACCCAAAAGAAGAAATCAGTAGAAGGCAAAAGGTCAACACTGACCTTCCTCTCTTCTTGGTCCCATTTCTGGTAGTTTCCTCCTATTCAGGACCAACTATGACCTCTCTCCCTGTCCCTTCCACACCTTCAATAATAAAAGTCTCATCCTTTCCAGCCTATAACCAAAGCTGTCATCCTCACCAAGATCTTTACCTATTCTGACCTCTGGCAGGTAGCCTATTACCACTTCCATAGCACTGATCTAACAGCATTAGAATGAACCATTTATCTATTTGTCTCTTCCACTACATGATGGTCTCTCCGAGCCAAAGACTGTCTTATTAGGAGAGTCAGAACAACAGGGTGGTTTAGATGGTGAGTTACAGAGTCAACTATGTTCCTTGGACAAGTTACTTTACGTCTAAATTGCCTTATCTGTAAAATGCAAATGATAATCATATCAATATGCTGTGAATACTAAATGTAGTAGGAGCTCTGGTAGCATAGTGGCTAAGACACTTGACTGCTAACCAGAAGGCTGGCGGTTCAAACCCACCAGCCACTCCTTGGAAGAAAGATGGGGCAATCTACTTCTGTAGTGATACTGCCTCGGAAACCCAAGGAGGGGTTGCTATGAGTCAGGTCAGACTCGGTGGCACATAACAACAACAACAACTAAATGTAGTATATTTTATATATATACATATTTAAGAATCATTCACAACACACAGAAAAGGTTAATACGTATTGTTGTTTTAGTTAGCTGCCATCAAGTAGGCCCCTGACTTATGGAAATCTCATGCGCAATGGAACAAAACACTACCTAGTCCTGTGTCATCCCAATGATCAGTTGTAGACTGGACCTCTATGATCCATGAAGTTTTCGTCAGCTGTTTTCAGAAATAGATAACTAGGCCTTTCATCCTAGTCCATCTTTATCTGGAAGCTCTGCTGACATCTGTTCACAAACCTCCACTGACAGACAAATGGTGGCTACATATAAGGTGTGCTGGCCAGGAATTGAATCCAGGTCTGCCTCATGGAAGGTGTGGTGGTTATGTTTGTGTGTCAACTAGGCTGGGCCTGGTTGAGTGGCTGGGCAGCTGGGGGGAGTTATTTCCCATGATTAGCATGGTGGGATCTACCACAAGCAGCTGAGTAGCTGCTTTGGGTATGTGGTGTGCTTCCCATATATAAGAAGCAGTTTTGGGAATGGTCTCCAGCATAGGGCATGCTTGGACCCCGCATGTAGCCATGTCATTGTTCAGCAGCCTGCCATGCTCTGCCAACCTTGGGACTTAAAATGAACTTGAATTAATGGCCTGCTGTGTGCTTTGGTAACATCAGGACTGTACCTTTTAATTGTCAACTTTGGGCTTCTCAACCTCAGCAGCCATCAGCTGTCTGAGTGAAGAAATGCCTTTAGTCCCAGTGGGCCAGGAGCAGGAGGCAGAGCTAGAACTCAAGGTTGAGGGGCTTTCACCCAGCCCCTAGAGCCTGGCACTTTGAACTTGAACTTAAAGCCTCCAAACTGTAAGAGAATAAACTCCTGTTTGTTAAGGCCATCCCATTTATGGGATATTCTTGTCAGAGCAGCACCAGAACAGAAGGTAAGAACACTACCACTTAAACATGAATACCTCCACTAATTAATGTTTACTGTGATCATTACTAATATTAATAATATTAATTTCTATATACCCAAGGACTAGCATAGTGATTGACATATGTAAACATTCAATAAATATTTGTGAGAAAGATGAATCAATACTATCAACATATCTGCAGTGCAGTAAATTGCTTAATATGGCCTTTCCAGCCATAGTTGTCCATTTTGTGATGTATTGTAAATCCTAGCCTTTATGCCTGTTGAGGGTGTGACGTACCTTGAGTAGTGACTTGCTGAAGGATGTGACTCAAGGCCATACTCTTAATTCTTTAAGGGTATATATGTGAATGTATTAGCATAGTTAGCTCTCTCTTGCTACAGATCCTGCATTTGGTTTGTCATCATCTCACTTCTGGCCTTGAGATAGCAACAAGTTGTCTGGTTTGCCTATTTGGTTTCACCAGTCCCTGCAACCACATGAGTGAGGAGAATCCCCCAGATCTATGCCTAACCCACAGATTTGGGACTTGCCAGCTTCCCAGCCCCCACCACCACATGAACCATTTTACTGGCAGTGTGTGAGTTCTATGAGATGTTATTGCAAAATAAGGAACCCTAAGACAGGTGGGAAAGTACTGAGGGGAGGAAAAGGAGTTGATTTAAGAGATGACAGAATGGTACAGAAGGAGCTCTGGTGGCACAGAGCATAAGGCATTTGGCTGCTAATCAGAAGGTCAGTGGTTCAAACCCACCAGCTGCTCCACAGCAGGAAGATGATGCAATCTACTTCCATAAAGATCTGTAACTGTGGAAACCCAATGGGGGTTGCTATGAGTTGGAAACAACTCAATAGCAGTGGGTTTGGTTTTTGGTATTTTTGGTAGAGTGGTATAGCAGTTTGGAAAAGTTGGACATTTGGGAAGTTTTTAACCTCTGCCTCATAGGGATGAGTATTATGCCAATTCTTCTGAAAGAAATTATTCAAATAATATCCTACATCCATCTATTCTACTATTTAAACCACCTACATAAACTTCTCCAGAAATCTTAATACCTATTATCTCTGAAAATGTTATAACAAGAGTGGCTCTCTGGGATCAAAATACTGCCTGAATTTTGCCATGGAACTCTTTTAGATATGTGTACTATAGAATGTAGAAAATGATCAATCGACAATTTAATCCAGAAAAAATCTATTGTAAAGCTGATGAAATTATGACTAATGGCTAGAGATTCCCCACCTATGATCTATTGCACCATCCCCTTTTTCCTTACTTACAATAACCACGGAAGGAATTCCAAGCATTGGGTAGGTATGTGTGTTGTACAGATGAATTTTGTTGCTGTTGCTGCTGCTGTTGAAGTGATTGACCTTGGCCTGAGGAACTGCCTTGTATGTGGGAGGGGCTGAGCCCCTGTTGAGACTGCTGGGCAGAGGGACTCAATGGCTGCCCAGCTACCTAGGGAGAAAGAGAAAGCAAGAGTGTGAAATCATAAATTTCCAATAGGGTTGTGACTCACAAATATCCCAAGTAAAAAGACTAACATGAATTACAAGAACCCTGGTGGAGCAACAGTTAAGTTAAATGTTTGGCTACTAACCAAAAGTTAGTGATTTGAAACTACCAAGTGGCTCCATGAAGGAGCTCTGGTGGCATAGTGCCTAAGGCACTTGACAGCTAACCAGAAGGCTGGTAGTTCAAACCCACCAGCCACTCTTCAGAAGGAAGGTTGCACAATCTACTTCTGTAGTGACACTGCCTTGGAAACCCAAGGAGGGGTTGCTATGAGTCAGATCCGCTTTCATGGCAGTGAGTTTGATTTTGTTTTTTTTTAGTGGCTCCATGAGAGAAAGATCTGTGATCTGCTCCTGTAAAGATTACAGCCTAGAAAACCCTGTAGGGCAGTTCTTCTCTGTCACATGGGATTACTATGAGTAAAAAAAATCTACTGAACATCACCTAACAACAACAATATGAATTACAATACTGAAAGCATCACTGCTAAATAATATGCTAAATAAGAAAAGAATTAATGAAAAGCAATCCTAACTATCAAATCATGACTCACTTTCAAAAGCTTATATACATGAGTGTCCAAAAAGCTAATTTCAATAAATTTGTTATAAATATAAATGAGAGGGACTTCTGGCAAGATGGCAGTCTAAGCAGACAAGCTACCCAGATCCTCTACAACAAAGACATGATAATACAAATGAAACAAATACAGATGATAGTCTTGGAACCCAGAGCTTCAAAAGGAACGATAAAGAAGTAGATGAAATACTGACTAGAAAAAGAAACTGAATGAAAAGAGTGAACAAGGAGACCAACAAAGCTGTGAATTGTCAGCTGACCTAACACAGTGCAGCCATTTTGAATCTTTGCAAGCAACATTATGATAATTGGCTCTGCTCACCCAGGACTGCACAGGCACCCACAGCAGTAGCTGGCGACCAGAAATCAATGGTGCCCACACTGCCCGGGCATATTCATACCTCCTGCAGCCCCATCTAATGGGGAAGGGCCACCACCTACTTCTGCACTGCCTGATCAATGATAGATGGCAGCCAATATCATCGTGACTCACCCTCAACTGCTTTACACATACACCAAACAAAAAACTGTGCACACACTCCCATCCTCTATTATACCCATCAGAGGCACATGGTGAGCCTTTATATCTGTGAAACTAGTAAGCAGAACAGCAAATATACCCCACTCACTCAAATACATCAAAAAACTAAAAAAAAAAAAAGAAAAGAAAATGAAAATCTTGAAAAAAAAAAAGAAGTAAAAAAGTTAAAACTTGGGCAAAACACAATGCGGTAGTTAAGGTTATGCATCAACTTGGCTGGGCCTGGTTTTGAGTGGCTAGGCAGCTGGAAGTAGTTATTCTCCATAGTGAGATTGGTAATCAACCTCATGGTGGAATCTACTGGAACAGCTGAGTAGCTGCCCTAGGGATGTGGTCTGCTTCCAGTATATAAGCAGCAGCTTTGAGGAAGGTCTCTGAGCTTTTTGGCATACTTGAATCCTGCATGTGGCCAAGTTTTCATTTAGCACCCTGCCATGTTTCCTGCCAATCTTGGGAATGTCTTGGAACTTCCACTAGTGACCTGCCATGTTTTGTGATAATATTGGGACTGTACCATTACATTTGTCTTGGGTTTGCCATTATATTTGTCTTGACAATCTTGGGTTTGTCAGCCTCAACTGCCAGCAGCTGCCTGAGTGAAGAGACACCTCCAGCTCCAGTGGGCTGGGAGCAAGATTCAGAGCTGAAGCCCAAGGACGAGGCCTTCACCCAGCTTAACACGCTGAACTCATACTTCTAGCTTCCAAAACTGTAAAAGAATAAACTCCTATTTGTTAAAGTCACCCATTTGTGGTATTTTCTGTTAGAGCAGCAGAAAGTTACCAAAACACACACCAACATACGACCACCAATTAAATACAAATACAATACCACAATGTCTTAGAGACAACATATAAACTCAGTTCAAACAACAAATTAAGACAGAGTGGCACAAACAAGATGAAAAAATATAGATCAAAAAACCTCTCTTAAGAAATGGCATTAGAACTACCTGATAAGGAATTCAAAACAATTCTATTTAGGTACCTTCAACAGATTGAGAGAAAGATCAAGGAAAACATGATGGAAAAAAAAAAAAAAAACCAGAAGAAAAACTCTAAAATAATTAAGAAAAACAATACAATAACAAATAGAAAAGGGAAAATCAGATGCCATAGAAAAACAACAAGTAGAAATCCAGGATTCATGCTAAGATTTCAGATGTAGATTACATTTTAAGGGATATAAGAGTAGAATTGAATAAATGGAAGATAGAATTAGTGAGACTAAAGACAAATCTCTCAAAATAGTACTCTGTTAGAGGAACAGTCAGAAAAAGAAATAAAAAAAATGAAGAAAGCCTAAGATTTATATGGGACATGATCAAGAGGAATAAGATGTGTAATCAGAATTTCAGAACAAAAAGAGACCAAAAAAAAAAAAAAAGCACCAGAAAATTGTTAAAGATTTGTTGGAAAAAACTTCCCTAATATCATAAAAGATGAGAAGATATGCATTCAAGAAACTCAACAAACACCAAACAGACAGACTCCAAATGAAAGTAATCACAACACATCATAATCAAACTTTCCAAAACCAAACAAAAAGAAAGAATCCTGAAAGTAGCACCAGAAATAATGAAACACAGGAACTGAATAACACTTTGTTTTAAAATTACCAGATAAGAGAAGAAATTAAAAAAAAAATTCCTTGAATCAAATGTGAATGAAAATACAACATACCAAAATCTTTGGACACAGCATAAGCAGTGCTCAGAGGGCAATTTATAGCAGTCAAATGCCTTAGGCACTATGCCGCCAGAGCTCCTTCTCTATAAACACACATATCAAAAAAAGGAAAAAAAAATGAAAATAAACATCACTAATAATTAGACAAAGAGCAGCAAAAAAAAAAAAAAAAGCCTCTAGTCATGAAAAGAAAAGAAATAATAAAGATTGGAGCAGAAATAAATGAAAAAGAGTACAGACAAACAACAGAAAGATTACATAAGACTGGCAGTTGGTTCCTTGAAAGGATTAGTAAAATTGAAAATCTATTGGTATATCTAACAAAGGAAAAGGAGAAGATGCAAAAACACAAATGAGAAATGAAATGGGTGATGTCACAACAAAAGCAACTGAAATAAAAAAGATAATAACAGAATATCATGAAGAACGGAAGCAGCAGTCAGGACATTAGACGACGTGTAGCATTGGGAAAGTCAACTGCGAAGGAACTGTTTCAAGTGCT
>NW_006922080.1:1286646-1288852 GCF_000298275.1 Orycteropus afer afer | reverse complement strand
GGTCGACGAAAGAGGGGGAGGCCTTCAACGAGATGGATTGACACAGTGGCTGTGATGATGGGCTCAAGTATAGCAGGGATTGTGGGGCTGGCGTGAGATCGGGCAGTGTTTCGTTCTGCTGTGCATGGGGTCACTATGAGTCGGAAACGACTCCACGGCACTTAACAACAACTAACAACATCATGAAGAACTGTACTCCAACAAATTTGAAAACCTAAAAGAAATGGACAAATTCTAGAAACACACTCCTTACCTAAACTACCACAGACTGAAGTAGAAAATTTAAACAGACCATAACAAAAGAAGAAATTGAATAGGCCATTAAAAAAAATCTCCTAACAAAAATAAAGTCCTGGCCCAGAGAGATTTACTGGCAAATTCTAGCAAACATTCAGAGAAGGAATGACACAAATTCTACGCAAACTATTCCAGAATACAGAAAAGGAAGAGATATTTCTGAATTCATTTTATAAAGTATAACCCTGATACCAAAGCCAGGCAAAAATACCATAAAAAAAAAAAATCATAGACCAATATCCCTTCATGAATATAGATGCAAAAATTTTCAATAAAATCCTAGCCAATAGAAAACAACAATATATCAAATAATAATGATACATCATGACCCAGTAGGATTCATACCAGCTATGCAAGGATAGCTCAACATTAGAAAAACAATCAATGTAATCCACCACATTAATAAAACAAAGGAAGGGAATCACATGATCGTATTAATCAAAACAGAAAAGGCATCTGACAAAAATCAACACCCATTCCTAATAAAAACTCTCAGCAAAATAGGAAATAGAGGGAAATTCCTCAACATAAATAAGAGCATTATATAAAACCAATGGCTAACAGAGAAAGGATGAAAGCATTACCCTTGTGGGTATCAGACAAGTATGCCCTTTATCACCACTCCTATTCAATATTGTATTAGAAATCCTAGCAAGAGCAATAACGCAAGAGGGGAAAATAAAAGGCATTCAATTAGGCAAAGAAGTAAAATTATCTTTATTTGCAGATGATGTGATCCTATACATAGAAACTCCCAGATACTCAGCAAGAAAATTACTGGAACAAAATGAAAGATTTAGCAAAGTAGTGGACACAATATCAACATGCTAACATCAGTCAGACTCCTTTACACTAATGAAGAGAACTCTGAAAAGGAAATCAGGAAAACAATACCATTTTCAATAGCCACCCAAAAGATGAAGTATTTGGGAATAAATCAGAGACACAGAACACCTATACAAAGAAAACTATAAAACTCTACTACAATAAACCAGAAAAGATCTACAAAAATGGAAGAAAAATGATATCAAAAGAAATAACATATGTTGAAGACTTGTTAACAGAAAAGTTCCCCAATAACATGAAAGATGGAAAAATGTTCACCCAGGAAGCCCAATGAACCTCATGCAAGATAGATCCCAAGAGAAAGTCACTAAGACATATCATTATCATAATTTCTAAAACCAAAGACAAAGAAAGAATCTTGAGAGCAGCTCAGGAAAAATGAAATGTTACCTACAAAGGGCAACCAATAAGACTAAGTTCTGATTTCTCAGCAGAAACCATGCAGGCAAGAAGGCAATGAGATGACATACACAAAAGCCTGAAGGACAAGAATTGCCAACCAAGAATTAGATATCTAGAAAAACTGTCCCAAATATGATGATGAAATTAGGATATTCCCAGACAAACAGAAATTAAGGGAACTTGTAAAAAAAAACCAGACCAACCCTACAAGAAATGTTAAAGGGAGTCCTTCTGAGAAAAAAACAACTTAAGTTAACTTTAAGTTACTTTCACCCAAATCATACACACACACACACAAAATCCTACCCAACAGACTCCAACAACATATCAAAAAAAAAAAAAAAAAAACCAAGTGGGATTCACACCAGGTATGCAAGGAGGTTCAGCATTAGAAAAACAATCAGTATAATCCATCACATAAATAAAACAAAGGAAAAGAACCACATGAACATATTAATCAATGCAGAAAAGGCATTTGATAAAATCCAACAACCATTCCTGATAAAAACTCAGCAAAATAGGAATAGAAGGGAAAATCTTCAATAAAAGGCATATATGCAAAACCAACATGGTACAACCATTGTGGAAAGCAGTATGGCGATTCCTTCAAAAGTTGGAAATACAAATACCATTTGACCCAGCCATCCCATTACTAGGTATA
>NW_006922080.1:1277100-1285170 GCF_000298275.1 Orycteropus afer afer | reverse complement strand
AGAGAGAGACTGAAACCATTCTCTTTCTGAACAAGAACCTGACAAGGATGCCCCTCCATGACCATTTCTATTTAATGTTGTATTGGAAGTCCTAGCCAGAGCAATAATGCAAGAACAGGAAATAAAAAGCATCCAAATTGGTAAAGAAGAAGTAAAACTATGTCTGTCTGCTATATGATCCTATACCTAGAAAATCTGAGAGACTGGGCAAGAAATTACTGGAACTAATTGAAAGATTCAGCAAAGTGGCAGGATAGAAGGGAAAAAAAAATTGGAAGAAAATACCGTGATCTTGGATAGGAAGACATTGTGAAAATGTCAATACTACCCAAAATAATCTACAGACATAATGCAATCCCAATCTAGATTCCATCATCATTCTTTAAAGAGACGGAAAAACTTATCACAAATTTTATATTGAAAAGAAAAAGACCCCAGATAAACAAAGCACTACTAAAGAAGAACAAAATAGGAGCTCTCAAACTTTCTGAATTCAAAATCTACTACACAGCCATGGTAATCAAAATAGCCTAGTACTGGGTAGGAGGGAGGGAGGAAAGGGGAAGCTTTTGTTTGCAGGGCATTGAGTTTATATTAATGGTGGTAGAATATTTTGGAAAAGTATAGCAATAATGGTGGCACAACATGAAAAATGTCATCAATGTCCTTGAGCTGTAAATGTAGAAGTTGTTATGTTGGTGAATGTCTTGTTGTATATGTTTTCACCACAATAAAAGTAAAAAAATACAAAAAAGACGACATACCCTGGTAAAAATTAAAAATATAATGCAATCTAACAAGCATTCAAGAAGAAAAAAGGAAGCCAAAATGGGGGGTGGCGGTGTTGGTGTGTGTGAAACCCATGTGACCCCAGACTATACAGTGACTATAATGCTGCTGTGGCTGTGGAGAGATTTGAACACTCATGCACTTCCACTGGGATTGTAAAATGGAACAACCACTATGGTGCTTCCTTAAATAATTAGCAACAGAAATATTGTATGATCCAGCAATCCTACTACTAGGTTTATATACTACAGAAATAAGAGCCATGACACAAATAGATATATGTACATCCATGTTCATTGCAAGGATTGTGAGGCTGGCACAGGATCAGGCAGTATTTCATTCTGTTGTGCATACGGTTCCTATAAGTTGGAGTTGACTCGACAGCACCTAACAGCAACAACAACATGTTCATTGCAGCACTATTCACAACAGCAAAAATTTGGAAACAAACTAAATGCCCATCAATGGATGAACAGATAACAAATCTGTTACATACACACATACCATGCAACATTGAAGTGTATGATGAATCTGCAAAACATCTCCTAACATGATGAACCTGGAGGATATTATGCTGAGTGAAATTAGTCAATCACAAAAAGACAAATATTGTATGAGACCACTATTATAAAAAAAATCAAGAAAAGGTTTTCATATAAAAAGAAAGATTCTTTGATGGTTACCAGGGGTGGGAGAGGAATGGAGGGTAAACCACTAACTAGAGGATAGATACATATTAACATAGGTGAAAGGGAAGATAATATACAATAAGGAGGGGGTCAGTAAAAAATTATCAAGGCAAAGGAACACATTGGGAGGAGTACAAGAGTTAGAGGTCACAGAAGTACACACTATCACATACAGCATCTCGCAACAACAATAATCTATAAGTGGATATATAGACAGACTTGGAAGCTTAAAATGTGTGAGAAAGAGAATGGGACTATACCCAGGAATATATATAGGTTTGACAGTGGCTATTTCTACATAGTATTTACATAAGCAGCAAATATATCCATGAATATAGCAGAACACTTCTTAGCCATACCCAAGAACCTTGAGGGAATAAGTCTCTGAGCCTGGGGTCTCAGGACCACGGTCTTGGAGGACATCAAGTTCGATCAGCACAACATAGTATGCAAAGAAAATGTTCTACACCTACTTTGGTAAATAGCATCTGAGGCCTTAAAAGCTTGCAAGTGACCCTCTAAAATGCAATTATTCCTCCATGTCTAGAGCAAACAAGAGTGAACAAAATCAAAGACACATGGAAACAATTAGTCCAAAGGAATTATGGACCATGCAAACCTCAGTTTCCATGACTCTGAGGTCAGAAGAACTAGGTGGTGCCTGGCTATAACTACTTACTGCTCTGAAAACAATCACATTAGAAGATTCTGGATAGAGTAGGAGAAAAATTTGGAACAAAACTCAAAATCATAAAAAAGACCAGGTTTACTGGTTGAATAGAGGCTGGTAGAAGCCCTGACACTGGCCCTTAGTCATCCTTCAGAATTAGAACTGAACTAACTATCATGACTTACATTTTTTAGCCAAAAAACAGACAGATCTACGAGGTGAACAATAATACTAAAGAGTTACACATTCCTTAAAACAATCAACCATTCAAGATCAAAAGGGCAGCATTTGTCTAAGGACCAAGTTCAAAAGTTAGAAAGGGATAGGAGAGAAGGAGGAATGGAAACAAGAAACACAGGGAGGAAGTGAGATGAGCGATGTTACAGTGAGGAGACTGCAATAAAAGACAAGAAACACAATGTGTATAAATTGTTGAATGGGAATGGGAAACTGATTTGCTCTGTAAACTTTTACCCAAATCACAATAAAAGATTTAAAAAAAAGATAAATGAAATAAAGTATAATTATTAATGTTTATGCAATTCATGTGTGTGTCATTTTTTTTTTTCTTTTTTGCCAACTGTGCTTTCCCTCTGACATGACATACATATATCACATGCAGACAGCCAAAGAAGGCAGGACTTTCCTCCAAAGCTAAAAGAAAGAAAAAATCTTCCCCTAGAGCTGGTGTTCTGAATTTGGATGTTAAGCCTCTAAAGTGTGAGAAAAAAATTTTTGGTCTTTAAAGTCACGTAACAAAATTAGTAGTCAAATAATGCCTTAGGTACTATGCCACCAGACCTCCCTTAAAGTCATCTGTTGTTGTCGTTATGTGCCATCAAGTCGCACCCAACTCATAGTGACCCTTCCTTGGGTTTCCAAGGTGGTATCACTATGGAAGTAGATTGCCCAACCTTCCTTCTGAGGAGTGGCTGGGGGCTTTGAACCGCCAGCCTTCTGGTTAGCAGTCAAATGCCTTAGGCACGATGCTACCAGAGCTCCTTAAAGTCACCTACTTGTGGTTATTTCTGTTATAGCAAACTAAGAAACTAAGAAAGGGCCTGTGACTGAAGATCACATCTACAGGGCTTTGAATTGCTTTGAACCAGTTCAGTGATGGTCAATGAAAGCAAACCAGAACAGACTTGAATTTTTAAAAATAAGAGTAATCCAGAATAATAACCGGAATGGGGAAAAGTACAGGGTGAAGCCCTAGAATGGGATACTTGGAAGGCACATAGTGAGTCTTTTCAGAAGCCTGATGTATGAAATTGAATTACTGGCAGGACTGTGGAGAGCAACATACATTCAAAACAGCAAGGTCCGCCACCATCTTTAGTAGGATACCACTGTTTCCAACTCAGCTCAAAATCCCATGGGCAAGAGATTTGGTTGCTATGCAATGCATATGCTCCCCTTATTTCTTAAGCAAGAGATTAATTTTCTAGCAGGGCTTTGATCCATAATTTTCCCCATTTGGTTATTGTTCCAGTTTACCCAAATTTTAGAAAGTCAGGTCTGTTCTGGTTTCTCTGCCTCAGCCATGAGTGAACTGGAAAGAACTAATTCAATCCCTGCATGTCTCTTCATTCTTACTAACTCCTCTTGGCCCTGTAGCCATGTTAGCTTCTCTGGAAAGCCCCTGTAGAATTTACCTGGGATGATGGAGCCGAGGTAGTAGGCTCAGTGACCTGGATGTGCTGCACCTGGATGGCATGCTGGGTGTATGTCTGAGGGTCATGGAGCTGGCCAACATCCACAGTGGACTGCTGAGACTGGTGAGGTGAAGTGGCCTGGAGGGAAAAACAGGTCCAGAAACCAAATCCACATTGATTGAGGCTAATCAATGTGAATTTTTCCATTCAGAGAAAAGGTTCAGTTAAAAACAATACCCCAACAGAAATATAAGAATAGCTGGAACTTCATATCTATTTCTTCACTCCCAGAGAGCTCATGAATAAGCCAACCTAGCATATAGTCAAATAATGTTTTAATATGATGGCTTATGAAACACAGTAAGCCATTAGTACAACTAAATTCTGAAAGAGAAGGAGATAAAGGAAATATAGCTCCTAATAATAAGCTGAGTGAGAAACTCCCAGAAATAAAAAATGCTTTATTTTTAAATTCCAATTGACTAATGACCTACGTTTTATCAATTAAAAGAGATCAGAGAAGAGAATTTGCTTTTAGCTTGTCACTATTAACCCTAGTAGTGGTCCTAGTAATGGTTCCTAACCGTTTATGTATCATAGACATCTATGAAAATCTAACTAAGTTATGGGCCTTTTTTCCAGAAAGTATACATGTATATTTTACAGGCAACTTCAGGGATCATAAACTCCTCCAAACCTTAAAGTTAAGAACCCTTCCATAAGAAAGACAAAATAAAGAAGAGCAAGTAAAACAACAGTTACAATTTCTAATTTCCTGATCTGGTATTAAATTTTCAGAGACCAAATTATTTCCAAGCAACAAGTTTGTTCATTTGTGCCTTGAGTATATACTTCTCAGCTTAATTTAATGAAACAACAGTTCTGGGAGGATTCCTTCTTTCATTGCCTAGTCAGTAAGAATGAGCTACTAATTATCAGGTAAAAGGTACATAGTTAATACCTCTATACTAACAGGGTACTGACTAATCACAGATTGAATCGAAATGATTCCTTACAACTTCCTACGCATATGTCATTCAATGCCCAGACAGGGATTTATCATACTGGCTCATCACCATGTAATAGCTGACCTGGGGCTAAAGAATAAGGATTCATAAGACATTCTGACTGTCTGAGCTCAGAAAGAAGTCCTTCTAGCACTGTCTTGCAATCACACAGGATAGCTATATAAATTGGAGCCTGAAATCTCTTGAATACTATAGACAGAAACAGCCAACACTATTAAGTCCAGAGCCCTCAACATACCAAAAGAAAAAAAAAATTAAACCAATGCTTTAAACTCAGAACTTAAACGCAGAGCACGTTATGTAAGGTCCAGCACCAGCTCTGAGAACTGAGTATTTTTGTGGACTCTGGCTGCCATAATAGTCATGGCAATATGTCACTGATACAGGTAAAGAGAAATAGATATCATACCGGGGCCATCTGTACCACCTGAAGCTGTATGTGCTGAGGCTGTTGAAGACCAGAGGTAGACTGCGACACAGGGATATACTGAATTCTCTGGTAATCCCCTTGTGGGGTCCGGTAATCTGTTGTTAAGGTCTGGGACAGTTCTGTCATTGCTTGGGTTAGCAGGTCGGTTGTCTAGAAAAATCACACAAAACATGCAAATCGGTAGCTATTTCAATGTTCTGAAATCCTACTAAAATTTAATTAAGTTTGTCTTACTGGTATATTACTGAGCTACAGATCAGACCCAAAACCAGAGAGGAAAAAAAGGAATCTGAGGTTGGGAAGGTGTTAGAAGGAAAAAAAAAAAGAAAATAATAGATAGACAGATAGATAGATAGATATAAACCCATTGCCATTAAATCAATTCCAACTCATAGTGACCCCACAAGATAGCATAGGAATGACACATGATAGCATAGGAACTGTATATGATAGCATAGGAACTACACGTGATAGCATAGGAACTACTCCATAGGTGGGCGCTCTGGTGGTATAGTGCCTAAGGCATTTGACTGCTAACCAGAAGGCTGGCAGTTCAAACCCACCAGCCACTCCTCAGAAGGAAGACTAGGTAATTTACTTCCATAGAGGTACCGTCTCGGGCACACAAGGAGGGGTTGCTAGGAGTCAAATCAAATTGATGGCAGTGAATTTGGTTTTGGTTTCAGTTTATTCCATAGGTTTCCTTGACTATAATCTTAATGGAAAAAGATTGTCAGGCCTTTCTTCTACATCACCACAGGGTGGGTTTGAACCACCAACTTTAGGTTAGTAGATGAGTACAACCTGTTTGTACCACCCACAGACTGTCTGTCTCTGCCCAATGGAGTTACCCTTCAGATAATGACAATCTTGCAGTGAAGAAGCAGCACATTTCAGTTGTTGTTGCTCTTTGCACAGAGCATTTTAGAAAGCATCAACTAGGAGACCTAATCATAAGCATAATGCCTATGTAGAAAACTGAAGGATAATGGGCTACATTTGCAGGTTTGAGGAAGATAACAACAAGGTGGACAGGCTGGGCACTGGAGAAAACGGGAGGCACCTACTCATCACACACTCACCACCACAGTCTCCCCAGTGGCACTATCTGTAGTTAAGACAGCGGGGGCAGTACTGATCACAGCTGTGGTCAAGGGCGCATGTATAGTGTTAGGAAGCTGGGCATACTCTGGATGTTTCTTTCGAATATGCTGTACCATCTTGGTCTGAAAAAAATTAAGGAGAAAACCAAGAATAGAATTAGTTTTCAATCTTTGTCATATGCAAACTCTCCAAAGATTCCTAAAGTCTTTTACGTTATGCCTTAAAAAAGAAAAAAGAGAATAATGCTGATTCTGTGCCTGGCCTTCTTAAAGTGGTGCAATGCTATGAAAGGGAAAAAAGGAAAAGGACTAAAAAGATAATGATAATGACCATGACCCCCCATTATCAGGCAAGGTAAGAATACCTCCCAGGACTTCTCTACTCTCACTGATAGCTGTGGCTATCAATCACAATCCTCTAGCATAAATGACCCCCTTTTCAAGAAACCCATTGTTGTCAAGGCAATTTCAAATCATACCAAACCAATAGGACAGAGAAGAATTGCCCACTAGGGTTTCCAAGGCTGTAAATCTTTTCTGAAGTAGACTGCCTCATCTTTCTCCCAGACAGTGACTGGTGGGTTGAAAATGCTGACCTTTCAGTTAGCAGTTGAACCCTTAACCACTGTACCACAAGGGCTCCTCTCTTTTTAAACACAGTCATTTAAGTCCCAATGGAATGTTTCTATATACTTGAGCTCATAAACCGTGAGCACAGAATATTCAAATAGAAGACCCTCAGCAGATAGAGGAAAAAGAGAAACAATCAAGTACCGAAGCTATTAGATGGCACTAATTCTAGGCAAAGTGCACAATATTCTCTTCTCTTTCTTTGCTTATGACCCCTGTTTTTAGGAAACAGTTCCTTAGATAGTACCCCTCAATTCAGAAGAAGTCAGTAAGTAATGTTAAGAGCTCCTTTAAATAGTGGTTTTGCCTCAGTTGGAAAATTTTCCCATACCTTGCTGCTATATTGTTTGGAGCAATGAGGACAACAGACAGGAGGGGTAGCTATTGTGCCAGTGAGCTGGGTGTGAGTACTCAGCATGGGGTCAGGTTCTCCAGGACCAGCAGGACGAAGTTTCCGAATGCTTGGTGGGAGCTCAGCGCCTGGGTGGTTCTTCAGAATATGTGCTTTACGCTTGCTGGCACTTTTATAAACCTGCAATTCAAATGCTTTGCCATGAAAGCAGTATACAGTTCCATTTTATTGTTTAAAGCAACCAAACTATTTTGTTACAAGGAAATGAGAAAAAGTATTCCTGAAGCTAAAACAGAACATATTAACAGATATATTAAGGATAATGAGGATAAAACATAAATTAGAATAAAGTAAGAACTAAAATGCTAGTCATCTTCTTTGAATTTATATAGCTAAGATAATCTATAACCTATTGTTATCAAGTCAATTCCAAATCACAGGACAGAGTAGATAGAATAGAGCAGAACTGCCCCAAGGGTTACAGACTGCCTCCTCTTTCTTCTGTGGAGTGGCTAATGGGTTCAAACTGCCAACCCTCTAGTTAGTAACCAAGCACTTAACCACTACACCACCAGGGCTCCTTACAGCTAAGATAGTAACTGTAAAAATTCCCTTTGTCCTAAAGTACCTTCTAAAAATTAAATGTTTATGTGCTTCCAAAGACTTCTCCAAAAGAGTCAAAAGAGAACCTACAGATTGGGAAAAAATATTTGGTAATAACATA
>NW_006922080.1:1267576-1268665 GCF_000298275.1 Orycteropus afer afer | reverse complement strand
GTATTTGTCTTCAATCTCATTAATTCTGTCTTCTATTGCATCAATTCTACTCCTTTGCCTTTCCAATGTATTATATATTTCTGACAATTTAGTATTAATCTTCTGGATTTCTATCTGTAGATTTTGGATCATTTCTAATTTTTCATTTAATTTGTCATTTTGTTCTTGTATTTTCTTCCAAAATTCTTCTAGAGTTTTGTCTGTCCTTGGTCTGTGTCTCAATCCTTTGAAGATACCTAAATATAATTCTTTTGAATTCCTCATCAGAGAGTTCCAATGCTGCTTCTTCCTCAGGGATGTGTTCTGCATCTATATCCTGTTCCCTTTTTTCTACCCCTTTATCTTGCTTCTTTGTGTGGACTGTGATGGTCTGTTGTCTCCGAAACATCATGGCATTGTTGTATTTAGATCTCTGTTCATTGTTTTTGAAGAGCAGCCAAGTGTGAGTCAGCCTCTTCTTTGTAGTTGTTTGTCGTTGGCCTGTTGGTGGAGAAGGAAGTAGTGGTTTTCACTCAGTAAGTGAAGTTGCAGGAATTGTGGTTGTAGTTCTGTCGTATGGGGACTACTGCTGTCTTCCACTCTGTTAGACAAAAATAACAATTGAATAACCATAAAAAAAAAAAAAAAGCAGATGGACAAGAAATACACCGTATAATTATACAGGAACAGTAACCGAAAAAAAAGAATAAAAGGGAAAAAGAAGAAGAAAAAAAGAAAAAATCCAGCAATATCCAGGGAGAGGGCAGTAAGCACAAAAAAGGTAGAGAAGTAGAATAATGATGAATAAAATGGGAAAAATGCAAAAAAAAAAAAAAAAAACCCACAAGGAACGGGGTTAACCATGAGACAGAAAAAGAAAAGATTGCAACCAGGAACAGGGAAAAGTAAAAAAGCTGAAAAGTAGGACCTGTGAGGGGAAAAGTGAAGACTAATAGTAAAAAGGACAAAAGTAATAATAGTAATGTTGTTGTTGTTGTTGTTGTTGTTGTGTGCCGTCGAGTCGGCCCCAACTCATAGCGACCCCTCCTTGGGTTTCCGAGGCAGTATCACTACGGAAGTAGGATTGCCCAACCTTCCTTCCGAGGAGTG
>NW_006922080.1:1261278-1267476 GCF_000298275.1 Orycteropus afer afer | reverse complement strand
TCAATGACATGAGACAAAGTATATGTGAACTGCTGTATGAAAAGTGAATTTACTCTGTAAATCTTCACCCAAATCCTAAAAAAAAAAATACCCTTTGTCCTAAAGTAAAAAAGATGATATACAGTCATAGAAAGAGATTTGTTTTTAAAGCCAGTTCACCCTTTAGCTTTTCTGTGGAAGTTCTCATCTGAGGTATGTAGCTGACTACTGGGTACAAAAGAACCTTAAAAAACAGTAACTCTAATAGTAACCTCTAGAGGTGAATCTCTGTTTGAAAAAATGTTTCTTACTTTTAAGATAATGAAAACTCTATAAAGATAGTAGATAATTTCTTTGAAATATAATATAGATACATTATATAAAGAAATAATATTACAATGAAGAAATAGAAATAATAAATACATATTCTCTTTCTGTGTTTTTCAAAACTGCACAAAAGTGAGGACAGCATAACTAGAGTACTCTACCACGAAGGTTTTTTACATCCTCCACAATCTTCTGTTGTTGTTGTTGTTGTTGTTATGTGCCATCAAGTTGGACCCGACTCACAGCAACCCCTCCTTGGGTTTCCAAGGCAGTATCACTATGGAAGTAGATTGCCCCATCTTCCTTCCAAGGAGTGGCTGGTGGGTTTGAACCCCTAGCCTTCTGGTTAGCAGTCAAGTGCCTTAGGCACTATGCTACCAGAGCTCCTAGAAACCCTAAATCCACCATATATTTTACAAGTAGGATGATATAACTTCATTACAGAGTTTAGGAATTTAAAATGAATTCATACGCAAAGGTCTTGGTAATAGGCAAGAAGCTCTGGTGATGCAGTGGTTAAGGCATTCAGCTGCTAAACAAAAGGTCAGCAGTTCAAACCTACCAGCTGCTCTACAAGAGACAAATGAGGCAGTCTGCTGCCATAAAGATTTACAGCATTGGAAATTCTATGAGGCAGTTCTACTTTGTCCTACAGGATCACTAGGAGTCAAAATTGAGTTGATGGTAGAGGGTTTGGTTGTGGGGTTTTAGTAATAGGTCTCTTTTTTTGTAACAAAAATCAGAAAGAAGGGTCAGTAAGAGAAACAAAGTCAATTAATTTTTAAAAAATTTAAGGAAAAAAGTTGGTTTAAAATAAAGCTACCTTTCTAGCCTTTTCATGTCTGAATGCACAACTACTGAGACACTGGGAACCATCTGCTGAGAGTATCTGAAAGGTCCTCTTATATATTTATGCACACAAACAAATTGGCTCTAAGCAGAGCTCCCACAGAGGCATACCAGAATGGATGTTTTCCTTTTACCTTATCACAATACTGACAAAAGTAATCACGGTTGGGCTTTATGATAGGTAGAGTTAACTCTGGCACCTCTTCTATCTTCATGTCTGGGTGCCTCTTTGATAAATGATTTACCTAAAGGGGGCCAAAAATGAGAGAAAGAGACTCCATTACAAATGGAAGCTAAACAAATCCCTCTGGTATGAGAAAATGAAATTCTCTGAAGCAATGTTTCAAAAAAATAAGGCTAGAACCAGCATCCCCAAACCCATCTGACACCAAAGTATTAACAGTTACTGATAAAGGGAGTTAAGAGTAATTCAGCAAAATCCTGAAAATGAAGTTGGTCACTGTGGATCCCATTAACAGGCTTTGGCTGAAATAATTGCTGTTGGAAAGATGAGTGTGGGCCAGAAAATTTTTAACGAAGAAATAAATAAATAAATAAATAAACAGCAAAAGTTAGTAGTAACCTCAGCCTCCAAGATGCATCTGAGTTACTGGAGTGCTGGAACATATAAAATTACACTAGCATTTCTTTGGAGAATTCTCCTGATGCAAACTTTGTTTCATTATTTAGTGACTAGCCTTACTGAGAACATTGAATGAGAAACAAACTGAGGTTCTGAATTTGAAATATTGCTCTGTGACTCTCTAGCTCCTAGAAAAAAAACCAAACAAACATATTCTTCAACTAGAATAAGGTCAGGATGCATTTACAGCAGTGAACTAGTTACCCTGATGTTTCAACTAACCTGGGTTCACAGACCCTGCTTTGGTGGGAATATTCCTTCTACTGATGTTTCCTATCTATAAAAGAGAGGCATTATAAGGGAGTGGTGGGGGAAAGCAAAAGATCTCACCCAAAACTATATACAGGGACACAAAAAAGAAGAGGGAAATATAACAGGAAAGCAATAAAGAGGTTGGGAAGGGCCCAGAGAAATAAAACAAGTTAGTGAAAAGTGACAGAAAAAGTCCTCTTTAAGAGGCCAGCAGAAAAGAACTGTAATAAAGGATGGAAAAGGGAGATTGGAAAGAAAAGACTCCAAATTGGGAATTATTTGCCTCAGGTTTTTTTGTGTTTTTTTTTTCCTTTTTCCCCTAGACATTCACTATCAGCAGATACAGTTTAGTACAATGTACAATACACAAACCATCATCCACAGACCAAATGACATGTGTCTGGAAGACAGAGAGACTGCAGCCATTAACACTGACCAGCATGCCTCGCCTCCGGAAGCCCATCATACACAGGCGGCACTTGAATGTGAAGCTGTCGTAATCTGTGGATGTGATGCGTGGCTTGAAAGTCTTGGAGCGGCTGATGCGGTCAGCTTTCTTGGCTTCCCTCTCAGGATTATGCATCCTTTGCATGTGTTCCCGCAGTTTGTCTTTTCGCTGTTTAGAGAGAAGTTTTGGAATGGTGGGTGTAGGCCAGAAAATTTTTAATGAAGAAAAAAAAAAAATCAGTGAAAGTTAGTAGTAACCTCAGCCTCCAAGATGCATCTGAGTTACTGGAGTGCTGGAACATATAAAGAGATGTCAAATATAACCAGGAATTACTCTGTTCCCTACAAACAAGTACATTCCAAAGACCTCTGGTGTAAAGTTAAATTTGAAAGATACACACTGATTTTTTTTTTTTTTAATTGTGATTTGGGTGAAAATTTAGAGAGCAAATTCCCTTTCCAAATAGTAGTTCACATACACTTTGTCTCATGACATTGACTACAATTTACCACAATACAACAGCTCCACTCCCACTTCCTCGCCATAGTTACCTCTTCCCTGTGTCCATCCCTCTATGCACTCCTGCCCCTGAGCTGCCTCCCTGTGCATAAACAGCCCTTCTTTCTCCCATGTTTGTTCTCTCTGAGGAATGTATCTACCTCAGGTAAAATGTTCAAGTCCTATGCCTGTCTTTTGTTTGGCTGGAAGCCACAGGTGTGGGTTCAATTCCAGAACTGAAGGGCATCTAAGGGCCATAGTCTCAGTGGTTCCACCAGATTCTGGTGGAAACCTGGTCCCCCCCTCCTTTTTGTTTTTCCAAATGATTTTAAATTTTGTTCTACATTGTTCTCCCTCTATATCCAGAATCTCCTATATAGATCCCCCTCCAAGTGGTTGACGGTGGTAGCTGGGTACCATCTAGTTCTTCTGGTCTCATAGTCATATAGGCTGAAGATCATATGGCGTACCAGTGGCTAGGACTAATTGTTTCCAAGAATTTTTGGTTTTCTTCATTCTTCTTTGCTCTGGATGAGAAGAGACCCATCACTGCATCTAGATGGCTGCTTGGAGGCTTTTAAGATCCCAGTTGCTACTTACCAAAGTAGGATGTAGAACAATATTTTGTGTAGTATGTGATGCCAATTGAGTTTGATGTCCCCTGTGACTATGGTCTCGAGCCCACAGGTTCAACTACTCCGTCCTTCTGGGTAGCGGACTGTGACCAAGAACAGACTACAACCTTGCCTCTTGTCAGCTCTATTATACACCTAGGAATTCATATCATGCAAGTACACTTATAGGACCACTGTCTGCCAAGCCTATACATGGTCTTGAATACACTCCATGCATCATAGACATACCTACTAGTTCAGCCTGTCCACCAATCTATCCATCCATATACCCATGTTTGCCTTCACTGACAAAACAGTACTCTATGTGCAAAGGGTTCATCTTTGTTGTCAGTACCTCCCATGTACCACCCTATGTCTTCCTCTTCCTCAATGCCACCATGTTGATCATTCACATTTGGTACATTGCCCTTCTCTTCACCCAAATCAGTACTTATCTCTACCTATCTAACAGTGTTCCCAGTGTTTTGAGGTGTTGGAGTTTTCTATAAATTCTAGAGATAAGTCCCTTGTCAGATATGTCATTGTCAAATATTTTTTTCCCAATCTGTAGGTTCTCTTTTGACTTTTTGGAGAAGTCTTTGGAAGCACATAAAAATTTAATTTTTAGAAGGTCCCAATCATCTAGTTTCTCTTCTGCTCTTTTTACATTTTGGGTTATGCTTCATAGGCTATTTATGCCATACATTAGGGCCCCTAAATTTGCCCCTAGTTTTTCCTTGAGGAACTCTATAGTTTTTAGGATTCACATTTAAGTCTTTGATCCATCTGGAGTTAGTTTTTGTGTATAGTGTGAGGTACAGATCTTGTTTCATTTTTCTGCAAATGGATCTCCAGTTTAGCCAGCACCATTTATTAAACAAATATTCTCTTCCCCATTTAATGGATTTCGGCCCTTTGTCAAAGATCAGCTGACCATAGGTCGATGGATCTATTTCTGGGTTCTCAGTTCTATTCCATTGGTCTATGTGTCTGTCATTATACCAATAGGCAGTTTTGACTACTGTGGCTGTATGGTAGGTTTTGAGATCCAACAGTGTGAGACTTCCTACTTTGTTCTTCTTCTTTAATAGTGCTTTGCTTATCCAAGGTCTCTTTCCTTTCCATATAAAGTTAATGATTGGTTTTTTAATATTCTTAAAGAATGTTGATGGGATCTGGATTGGGATTGCATTGAATGTATAGATTGTTTTGGGTAGTACTGACATTTTCACAATGTTCAATCTTCCTATCCATGAGCATAGGATGTTATTCCTTTATGTATATCTCTTAACGTTTCTTGAAGTAGTTTTTTTATAGTTTACTTTGTAGAGCTCTTTTGTGTCCCTGATTAGATTGATTCCCAAGTATTTTATTTTTTTGGTAGCTAGTGTAAACAGTATTGATTTCCTTATTTCTTTTTCAGCAATCTCTTTGCTGGTGTAGAGGAATCCAACTGATTTTTGGATGTTGATCTTGTATCATGCCACAATGCTAAATCTCTCAATTAGTTCCAGTAGATTGTTGACTGAGTCTCTTGGGTATTCTGGGTATAGGATCATATCATCAGCAAATAGGGATAGTTTGACTTCTTTTTACCAATTTGGATGCCTTTGATTTACCTTTCTTGCCTAATGGCCCTGGCTAGGACTTCCAGTACAATGTTGAATAGAAGTGGTGATAGCAGGCATCCTTGTCTGGTTCCTGTTCTAAAGAGGAATGGTTTCAGTCTCTCTCCATTTACAATAATGTTGGCTGTTGGTTTTGCATAGATGCCCTTTATTATGTTGAGGAATATCCCTTCTATTCCTATTTAGTGAGAGTTTTGATCAGGAATGGGTGTTGGAATTTATCAAATACCTTTTTGCATCAATTGATATGATTATGTGGTTCTTTTCCTTTGTTTTATTTATGTGGTGGAAGACGTTGATTGTTTTTCTAATGTTGAAAATCCCTGCATACCTGCTATGAACCCCACACTTGGTCATAATGAATGATTTTCTTGATATGTTGTTGGAGTCTATTGGCTAGGATTTTGTTGAAGTTTTTTGCATCTATATTCATGAGGGATACTGGTCTGTGGTTTTCCTTTTGAGTAATGTCTTTGCCTGGTTTTGGTATCAAAGTTATACTTGCTTCATAGAAGGAGTGAGGGAGGATTCCATCCTTTTCTGTTTTGGAATAGCTTGAGTAGGATTGGTATCAGTTCTTCTCTGAATGTTTGGTAGAATTCTCTAGTGAAACCATCTGGGCCAGGACTCTTTTTAGTTGGTCATTTTTTAATGAAATGTTCAATTTCTTCTTTTATTATGGACCTGTTCAACTTTTCCACATCAGTCTGTGTTAGATTAGGTAAGTGATGAGTTTCTAGAAATTTGTCCATTTTCTCCAGATTTTCAAATTTGTTGGAGTACAGTTCTTTATAGTATCCTGATATTATCCTTTTTATGTCAGTTGGTTCTGTTGTGATGTCACCCATTTCGTTTCTTATTTTTGTTATTTATATTCTCTCCCTCTTTTCCTTTGTTAAATTTGCCAGTGGTTTGTCAATTTTATTGATCTTTTCAAAAAACCAACTTCTGGTCTTGTTG
>NW_006922080.1:1230758-1258203 GCF_000298275.1 Orycteropus afer afer | reverse complement strand
TTCCTTCCGAGGAGTGGCTGGTGGGTTTGAACCGCCAGCCTTCTGGTTAGCAGTCAAGTGCTTTAGCCACTATGCTACCAGAGCTCCTAATAATAGTAATAGTAGTTTTAAAACAGACAAAAACAAGCAGACTAAAAAACAGATAAAAGAAAAAAAAATTTGGGGGAGGGCAGGGCAGGGCACCTTGCCTACATCCAAGCACACAGACTGGGATGAAGTTCCTGTGGGCCCAGAAGGTGGGTGGGAGTGAGGGATGGCTGCACCTCCGTTCACCAGGAGAGTGTGGGGTATAAGAGTAACAAGGGAAATGTCACACCTTTCCAGTTGTCTGGGTCCAGATTGTCCTTGCAGTTACTGGCAATCTGGGAGAACACTGTTGCTTTAAATATACAAAATGGTCAAGCCGCTTGTAAACAATAAAAATGGCTGCACCCTCCGGACACACAAAAGTCCACAGCTCAGCCTGCCATCCTCTTCGCTGCCTCCACTTTTATTCTCCAGCTACCAGATCAGTCCTCCGTGCAGGGGGTCCCTGGTTAGCAGGGCCTATTTTTAGGTTAATTCTTAGGTCCTACTACCACCTGACAATATCCAAGCTGTCTGTGCCATCAGGATCGCTGCCAGACCGCAGGTCCGAATGTCTCCTATTTTGATATTTTCATGCAAATTCTTCTGCTAATGAGAGTTTAGTCCACTTCTAAATCCTTCCCTTCAAGGCTCAGGGGTCCAGGATTATCTTCTGTATCTGTGTTAATTAGTTCCCCTTTTCTTTGTTGAAAAGGGTCTGTGCAGTCTTTCTGCTTATTCTGCCATCTTACTGGAACTCCCCCAAAACATACACACTGATTTTTGAAAAGACTTTGTATTTATAAAGAGGACATCAAATATACATGGAATGAGTTTGGTATTAAGAACTATAAATTGATAATGAAATACGAAAGGTAATACTGGGTTTACAAAGATGTGTTTATACTCAATTGCCACACATTTAAAAAAAAACATAATGGTATTCCTCTAAATCCCCAATGAATTTAAGTAAGAATCTTTCATAGTATGCATTTATAACCTCTCATTTTATGGATTTGGAAATTGGTTACACTATCTGTTACAGATGGAGCATAATGTCTAGGTCGCAGCTCCTGTTTGGGTGACCTAATCTAGTGATATATGTCAATATGAGTCAGTAAACCAAACTCACTCCCCTCGAGTCAGATCTGACTCATCACGATCCCTCCTTGGGTTTCTGAGGTGGTATATCTATGGAAGTAGATTGCCCAACCATCCTTCTGAGGAGCAGCTGGTGGGTTTGAACTGCCAGCCTTCTGGTTAGCTGTCAAATGCGTCAGGCACTATGCCACCAGAGCACCCACATGAGTCAACAGGGGGAGAAAATTAGGCAGATCCCAACCTGAACAAAAACAAGTTCAAATACACCAATGCCCTTAACCAGTGAGGCTCTCTGAATTTAGGCATATGGTTAAACTCTTATTGCTCTTGTAAACATTTTGAACCTTTCTGGAAGTATAGCTATTCCCATCTATTGGTACAAAGACTTTTCATGTGTGTGTGATCCATAAATACCCCCTCACTTCTTTTTTGTAAAAATATAGATATCACACATTTGCCAATTCAACATTTTTATGTGTACAATTCACTGAGACCAATTATATCAATCATGTTATGCAAACATCACCAATATCCACTGCCAAATTTTTTAAAACTATTTCATTTTTTAGCACATTTATTCAATAAGCATTCTTTGAATGCCTAACAAGTAACAAGAACTATGCTGACTACTGAGTTCCAATGCTAGACACCCCTTACCTACCTTCCTCTTCTGCTAAAATAAATATGAACCCAATTGCTCTTTCTTCCTGCCCCTAGCCATCCTCAATCCTGCTAATCCCAGGAAAGAATGTTCATAGTTGTCTGGTCTGCTGCACACTTTGGATTAAGAACACTGCCCTAGATAACAGTTTCTCTTATTGGTGCAGATACAATGATAAGAGCAACATCAGTACCACTGATGACTCAGATATGAAAGAACATTGCATCATAACCACAGAACACATTCATGGCACTACCAGAAGGTATCTTCTTCTCATAACCTTAGCTTGCTGTTGCATTTCCACTTTTTTCCAAGCATCAGTATTTATTAATTATCCCCTACTTATCTACTTCAAATAGATGGACTTACCTTAAAGGAACCATTACATAAATCCTAAAGCCTATTGAGAATACAATACAATGCTGTGTATACAGGGACAGGGTAAGGTTTGCTAAATGCAAAATCTCCACAAAGTTTTTCTATTCTAACACCTCCAAAATCAAATTCATTATGTCCCCACTCTCTCTCCTCTTATATAAAGTTCACATCTGTATCAGCAGTTCCCAAACACCTACTATCCCAAACTATGGGATACTTGCTGTGCATCCCTTACATGTTCATCAGGCACAAGACCCTGTCAACTCTCCCTCAGACATCTGTCCTTCCTCTACATTCCACTGCCTCTTCCTTAGTTTAAGCCCACTTCTAAAACATCTCTGGGCTAACTTTACCATAAGTCTAATTACTTGGCATAACAAACAGGCCTGAACCAACTTCTCAGGCTTCATCTCACCATGCATATGTGAGGCTGGGTTCTCTAGAGATGCAAAACCAGTAAAGCTTATAGAGTGAGAGAGAGAAATTTAACTTAGGAAAATGGCTCACACACTTATAGAAGCTGGCAAGTCCAAAGTTCTTGGATCAAGTCTCAAGCTGGAGACTTTTCTCAACACACGCAGCTGCAGGGGCTGACGAGCTCAAGGTTTGCAGGCAGTATATTGGGTGTTGACTCCAATGAATGCTGAATCCAAGATCACCAGGCCAAATGGTGGATTGTTCACTCATGGACAGTTGTAGGCAGCACAACAGGATCCCGATCCACAGAAGAGTGTCTCATTTTCCCAGGATGTCCACAAATATATTGGAAGTATGCCACACCCCTAGGGAAACTCCCTTTTAACAGACTGGCTGCTCAAAACATATACATCCAATTCCATCATGGGAATAACCCACATCACAACCACTTAAACCACACAGAATTATGGTCCAGCCAAGTTGACACACACCCGAACCATCACAGTCCACTCCTTGTCAACTTGGCCGTTGTACACATCTTCTTAACCATATATAATCTCTAAATAAGGAAATTACAAAGTCATATTTGCACCTAACATGATACACTAACACGTGTACAAGCGAAACACATTAACGTTGTTTACATTTCACAGTTCATAACAGAAGGAAACAAAAATATTTCATGCATGTATACAATGAAGAAATATAACAATCACAGTCCTCATTTCTGCAACTTGTCATGTGGTCGTAGCTGATATTCAGAACTACCTTCTTCCACCACCCATTCCATATTTCCCTTGCCCTCAGCAAGCACCTCAGCTGGTCGTGGTTCTTTGCCTGGTGGGGTGACCCAAATCTTCATTCCTGAAGGGTCTGGGCCATTAGTAGTCATAGCAGAATTGGGTTGCTGTAATTTTCCATTGACTTTAATCACAGGGCATGGTAGTACTAAGAGACATCCTCAAGAATCTCCCATATTCCAGACATATTCTTCTTTACCTCCATTATGTAATGTCAATCCAATTTCCCCTTGATAATCAGGATCTATCACAACAGATAGCACAGTAATGCCCTTCTTTGTCCATTGATCCAGAGGAGTGAGGAAGCCAAAACAGCCAGGTGACATTCTTAACTTCCAGTTCAATGCAATCAGTATTGTGTCTCCAGGTGGTAGTGTTTCTCCTTTTGGGACTAAGATCTCCAGACCCACAGAGCATAGGGTAACAGGGACAGGAAGCAAAAATTTTTGGAGTGGGTCACTAGGTGTAATAGTGAGTGGTACCACTCCCATTTCTTCCCCTTGGTTCCTGGACCCATGAATCCCAACTATTGGAGAAACAGAACCATATATTTGACGCTGGTTTAGAGCATATCCAGCCTCCTGGAGAACATTGCCCCAAGCCTTTAAGGTATTGCCACCTACCTGGCACTATAATTGTGTTTTTAGTACACCATGCCATCATTCTATCAAGCCAGCTACTTCAGGATGATGGGGAACATGGTAAGATCAGTGAATTCCATGACCATAGATAGGCCCATTGCTGTACTTCATTTGCTGTGAAGTGAGTCCCTTGATCTGAAGCAATGCTGTGTGGGATACCACGATGGTGGATAAGGCATCCTGCAAGTCCACGGATGGTAGTTTTGGCAGAAGCATTGCGTGCAGGGAAAGCGAATCCATATCCAGAGTAAGTATCTATTCCAATAAGAACAAAACACTGTCCTTTTCATGATGAAAGTAGTCCAATGTAAGCAATTTGCCACCAGGCTGCTGGTCGATCACCCCAAGGAATGGTTCCATATCGTGGACTCAGTGTTAGTCTCTGCTGCTGGCATAATGGGCACTCAGCAGTATGGTAGCCAAATTAGCAGTGGAAAGTGGAAGTCCATGTTGCTGAACCCATGCATAACCTCCATCTCTGCCACCATGGCCACTTTGTTCATTAGCCCATTGAGCAATGACAGGAATAGCTGGGGAAAAAGGATGACTGGTTTCTACTGAACATGTCATCCTATCCACTTGATTGTTAAAGTCCTCTGCTGTGGTCACTTTTGGTGGGCATTCACATGAGACACAAATATCTTTACTCCTTTGGCCCATTCAGAGAGATCTATCCATGTATCTCTTCACCATACATCCTTGTCACCAATTTTCCAGTCATGCTCCTTCCAAGTCCCAGACCATCCAGCCAAGTCATTGGCCAAAGCCCATGAATCCGTATACAATCGTACATGTTAGCAAAATCAAATAGGTCTTTTTGAGTGGAACAAACCACCTCCTCAGCCACACTTTGTATTTCACCTTTTGGGGCTCACTTGGACTTAAGTTTAGTTACAGGTCTAACAGCAACAATGGGTGGTTAGGGCAGTTCCTGAGAACATTCAGCAATGTCTTCCATGGCATCCACCTCAGGCAATGACCCAGCAGGAACAGCTGGGTTAATCCCATCAAACAGAGGTGGAGAGGATAATGGTTTTATAGTAATCCCTTCAGATGGGAGGGATTCAACAGAATTTACAGGCTTCATATCCTCATCTTCCTGACTATCTGCCCATATGTCCCCATTCCATGTTTCAGGATCCCATTTTTCCCCAATCAATGCCCTCACTTTAACTTCAGACACCATTCTGGGCTGGCAATTCAATTGGTGTTCTAATTCAGCCACCCTTACAATAAGACTCTGGGTTTGGTTTTTGACAATATCAGCTCTGTTACTAGAAGAAATAAGGCTTTCTTTCAGAGCACAACTGGAAACATTGAGGTCTTTTATGCAGTGCTTGAGCTGTGACTCAGCAGCCCTGAACTCATCTCGCTCCAACCAACCAGCTTCCTAATACTCCTCATGCTGACAAAATTGCAGACAAGTATAAAAATGTGATCACCCAGAGCCTCAGTTCTCAAAAATACTTGATCTATTGGTGGTGCTATTTTGCATATTAATGTTGCCTCCTCACACCATGGATTAGCAGGACCCTCTTTACTAATGAAGGCAGAGTCACCAGTGCCTTTAAGATTAATCAAATCAGAGAACCAAAACAGAATCAGTGAGAACCAATTTAGGAAGCCCATCTTTCTGATTTTGTCTCTCTACACCCCACTCTTGGTACCAAATGTGTTAGGCTGGGTTCTCTAGAGAAGCAAAACCAGTAAAGTTTATATATAGAGAGAGAGAGAGAGAAGAGAGAGAGAAATTTATCTTAGGAAAATGGCTCACACACTTATAGAAGCCGGCAAGTCCCAAGTTCTTGGATCAAATGTCAAGATGGAGGCTTTTCCTGACTCATGCAACTGCAGGGACTGATGAGCTCAAGGTTGGCAGGCAGTATACCAGCTGTTGACTTCAACAAATGACAAATCCAAGATCACCAGGCCAAATGGTGGATTGTTAACTCACAGACAGTTGTAGGCAGCACAACAGGATCCCAATCCACAGACGAGTGTCTCATTTTCCCAGGATGTTTATAAATATATTAGAAGCAGGCCACACCCCCAGGGAAACTCCCTTTTAACAGACTGGCTGCTCAAAACATATACATCCGATCCCATCATGGGAATAACCCGCATCACAACTGCTTAAACCCCACAGAATTATGGTCCAGCGAAGTTGATGCACAACTCCAACTATCACAACGTGGCCCTCACTATGTACTACAACCACTGCACATCTCACCACTTACTGACATGTAGTCTCTGTAGTCATGACCTCTGCTTTGAATATTGTTTTCCCTCCCTCATTCCTTATCCTTTCCCTTTCTAGAGCTAGCAAATCCTTCCCCACCCTTCAGTGGATTTCAAAGTGTCACCAATTTATGAAGTCTTCACTATACCTGAAATCATAGTCAATCCCTCTCATAATATTTTATTCTTTTCTCTATGGTGTTGTTGTTGTTGTTATGTACCATCAAATCATCTCCAACTCATAGCAACCCCTCCTTGGGTTTCCGAGGCAGGATCACTACGGAAGGAGATTGCCCAACCTTCCTTCCCAAGAGTGGCTGGTGGGTTTGAACTGCCGCCTTCTGGTTAGCAGTTAAATGCCTTAGGGACTACACTACCAGAGCTCCTATTTCTCTATGATAGTATTAATAATATATATATATTTAATTTACATGTCTACTTCCTCCATTAAATTGTGATCTCCTTAAAGTCAGAAGGGCCTGCCTTGTTTTTACATATACTGCCCTCAGAGTTCATAATTTAGGAACATGGATAATTAACAAAATATTGCAATAAATGCTATAACAGGGTCATAAGTAAAAGTTCCCTTGGAAATTCATACAAGTAGCACTTAATTTAGTCTGGGGGGATCAAGAAAAGCTCCCATGGGAAATGGCATCAGCCAGGTGAAATGACATGAGAGGTTGTCAAGGACAATAGGGTGAATAAATACAAAGGTCAAAGAGAGAGTACACCACACTGAAGTGCATCCAAGTAGTTCAGTATTGTCAGAAAACAAAGCAGAAGGGAAGGGCTGGAGAGAAATTAGTGTCTTTGACATATGAGAAATACGGAGTCAATCTTAAAGTCTATGAACAGTTAGTACAGGGTTTTCAAGCACAGACATGACGTAAAATTTGTTCTCTAGAAAAATTAGTTATAGTCTGAAAAAAGGTAAATGGTGATTTTATACTGTGTTAACTTCACTAAGGGGAACTATATGCAATCCCAGTCTTAGTTGGTTCCATGTTAGAGTTAGCTGAAAGAGAAACTCATGACAGAGTGGAAGGCAGAATGGTGCAGCAAACATTCTGCTGAGGGTCACAGTGGCTACAGGCAGCGCCAGATGCAAAGGCACCAGTGGGTTCCTGCAGAGCCTCACTCTCTCCCATTCAACAAACAGCTTAGTTGTTGTTGAGAAGAACCAGTCTTCTCAACTGCCTGATGCACAGACCCATATCCATAGACTACCCAGCTCTCTTGCACAGACCACTCCAGTTTCCCAGATTCTGATTCAATCTGTCTACCCACACCAGGGTTTCAGAAGGCTGCATATTGACTTCTCTGATCCTCCAAATTCTTCTCTCAGACTCTTATTTCTCCATATTCTTCTATAACTAAATTCTATTCTTATAATAAAGCCCTTATTCCAATAACACATTATGGTTCTGCTTCTCTGATTGAACCCTTCTCTAACACACTGGGTGAAAGTAGAGGAGAAAATGGAAACAGAAAGGCTATTTATATCCCTAGATCCTAACGTGACATCTGGCACAAAACAGATACTCAGAAATTATTGAATGGATAAGATGGATGGATGGATGACAAACCAGTTAGCATCACAAGATAGGGATCCATTTCGATATAATTCTTCGAAAAATAAAAATGAAAAACCCAGAACCTTTTATACTTTACACATTAGAGTTCTCTACAGAGTTCTACACAGACCTATTACATGTATACATTAAAAGCCATTGAGATTATATCACACATACCCCAAAACTTAAGTTTTAAAAATTATTTTCTATTTATCTTAATGTCTTCACACTCTACACAAATCCATTTAAAATTAGTTTTACCCTCCTGAATCCATTATACCTCTTTTTTGGTTTCCACAACAGTGTGAACTACAATCCTATTCCATAGACTGTCTCTCCATGACGTCTTTGTAGATCTCCCATATTTCATTGTTTTCACATTTATTTGTTTTTCTCTTTTATCTGAGTCTCTTGAAGGTTTTTCCTTTGCTTCTTCTAAGTTTTGGGCAGGTTACTGATTTTATTATTATTAATTTTAATCCTTGAAGTCATTTGCATTCACCAAAGCACTCTAAGCACTCTGAGTGTTTTACAGATCTCCCACCTCTGTTAAATGAAAGCTCTGCTACCTTCAGGGCTCAATTGCCAGGGTCATATACTTAATAAATGCTCAATAAAAATCTGCTGATTTGAGTGGTAAGTAAATACATTGTTCTTTTAGGAATTCCTTAAAACTAATTCAGTTGTACTGATTATATATGTAGATTCTTCAGAAGACAGTATGTTAATATTAATTTGATTTGGGGATTTGAATTAGTTATTTTTGGAAACTTTTCCCCCCCTTTATTTACCCTAATAACTAAGTTAAAACATGAGCACAAGGCTTTTACACATCTCAAGTCCAGTTCTTTGTAACCAGAAGAACACCTCTTGAAATGAAAAAGTATTTAACCTTAATTTGATATAATTTTTATGGCCATGAGAAAAAGCTTAGGCTACTCACTTACATTATTTTAAGGTTACATTACCTTAAATTGCTTCCCACATGTAGAACACAGAAAATCTTTGCGATCTGAGTGTCGAAGCATGTGAAGGCGCAATTTATCAGGACGACAGAAGGCCTTGTCACACTCTGTACATTGGTATATCTTTTCTGAATGGAAGCTGCGCACATGTTTTTTCACCTGGCAGTGAAGACCACAGACAAACTTAGGGGACTGAGGCACCAGAGAAAATGACAAAAGGCAGTTTACCAACACTAGAGGGAGACAATGTATTACCATAGACTTCATCAGCCTGGACTTGTAATACAATTAGATGTCATAATTGTCCTCTATAGCACACACTGTCCCTGTCACAAAGAAACAAAACAAGAGCCAGAGAGCCTTAGAAATCTGAACCTCCCATATGACCTAGAGAGGCAGAAGGAAAAGTGTTGGCTTGGTCAAAGGTCTGATTGCTTGGAGCCCATTTTTTTCTTTTTTTTTAAAAATTAAAAGAGAGTTCCTTTGGCTTTAAAAAATCTTGCTAAAAATTGTCTATGGGAAGACAACAAACAAATCATTCTTTCTTAATTTTTTCCTGCCTCCATATGTACAAGACACAATTAGTCTCTGAGTAATTGGTCCTTTTATATCTTTATATAAAATCAGATACTGAAGAATTAAAGACATGAATTAGATGCTATAGAAAACGCTACCCATTTATGAGAGCAGTACAACATTAGAATTGTTTCTTTTCAATTGGGACTTATTCTCTTTGTTGTTAAAGAACTTAAATATAGAACTATTAACCTCAGGACACCCTTAGCCATAAACCCAATGAAGAAGAGTTGTGCATGAGAGCTGATTCTGAGTCATATCAAGCTAGTTCTATATTTTGCTTAATTATTTTTAGAATCTTTTTTTGCTTTTAGATTCTACCTTAAAGCAAACTTCTTAGTTGTTTGTATGAAGTGAGAAAATTTCCAAGATTCCCAATATTAGCAGAACTCTGATCAAATCCTAGTCTCCTTTTGCTTTGATTAAAAAAAAAAAAAAAATTAAGGATTTTTACTAGCTAATTCATTGCCATGGAGTCGATTTCGACTCATATTGACCCATCCTTAGGGTTCCGAGGCAGTATCACTGCGGAAGTAGATTGCCCAACCTTCCTTCCTAGGAGTAGCTGGTGGGTTTGAACCACCAGACTTCCGGTAAACAGTCAAATGCCTTAGGCATTATTCATTGGCTAGTATGTAATAATATTATGATTTAAGATCCAAATAAGATCATGAATATTCTGGACTTTCTCTTCATCCACTTTGCTTCAGCAAAGAAAACAGTCCTGGGGAGGCAGTCAATGCTTGATATAAAAATATAGTGTATACGAGCTTCCTTTGTTTCCCTCCAAACTACATGACCTTAATAAGGCACCACAGGAAACCACAGTGGTAGGGAGCAGATGTTTCCAACCCAAGAAATGGGTTCCTATAGAGTCAACAAGTCCATTTTATGAGGGATGAATATTGGCAAGAGGTATTTTTACTGTATTAAAATTCAAATCAGGTCTAGGTGCTTATTACTTACTTGTAATATAACTTACATGTTTAAATTTCAAATTTTGATTTGCATAATTCAAGTTCATAATAATCTTTTGTTTATCAAAAATACTTTGAAGAAACATTGTTCTCAACTGTACAGTTATTTCAAAGAAGGGATAATAATGGGGGTGCTATGCAGTGGTCTCAATTTTCCAAGAAACCACAGTTTCTTTTGCCAAAAAAAAAAAAGAAATACACAGCAAGCTCAGTAGCAGTCACTCACCTGGATAAAATCTGGGAAACGTTTTTTACAAGTCGGGCAGGTGAAGTAGCCATCATTGATATGAATGGCCACATGATCTTTCAACAAATCAAGGCGGTCAAAGGATTCCGGACAAAAAATGCAAGAGTAAGTCTTCTGGTCGGAATGGAGCTTCATGTGGCTCTCCAAAGATGTGCTGCTGATGAAGCCCTTGTTACAGAGATCACAGGTCAAAGGGCAGTTCCCCTCCCGCCCATGGAAGCGCAAGTGTTGGTCCAGCTTGTCCTTTTCACGGAAGGCCTTCCCACACTGCAAGCATTTAAAAGGCCGGAAGGATTTCCGAATAAACAGATGCTGAAGAGCTGCATTCTGAAAGACATACACAAATATGATTATGTAGTGAGGAAATGAAAACGTGAACACGGCTCACACAGTTATATATAGAGAGAATGAGCTCTGCAACTACAGACTTTTCCTAGAAATTTAAACTCTAGGACAGACCACAGAAGGAAGACTTTTCTGGTGAAGACTTTAAAATGAAGTGATCCCCAAAGCAGTTCACCTTGAAAAGAAAGGTTTGTTTTCATTTTTTTGTCTGTATGTTTTCTTTTGAAAAGTTTTAGGTAACATTCAAAGAAATGTTCCCAATAGATGATTTGTACCAAAAAAAAGAAAAAAGAAAAAATCCAGAGTGAAGTAGAATAAAGGCTGAAAACTTGGAAGAAAAGCCTTGGGGTGAGTCACATATCCACGACAAGGTTGGAGAAGTGAGCCAAAAAGTTAATCGTTGAAGGCGTTGAAAAAATAAATTTGTAGCTTGATTAAAATGTTGAGCAAAAGAGAATCAAAAGAATAGTAGTAGTTGCTAGGGTTGGGGGATGGAGGGGTAAGAACTGACTGCTAATGGGAGTTCCTTTTGGGCATGATGAAAATGTCCTGACACTAGTGATGATGGCCACACGACTTCTGGAATATACTTAAAAAAAAAAAATGTAATAACACATTTAATGTAAAAGTCTGAATTTTATAACATAAACTATATCTCAATTTAAAAGACAGAACTGAAAGGAAATACAAGATTAGGATTTATGTGAATGTGTCTCTTTATGACACATGATACATAAGCATACATAAACTGGAATATATGCATTAAATAACTTCCAACTTAGAAAATGCAGAGAACAAGGTTCCAATGTAGGTAGGTAGTTAGTTCCACTGGTTAGAATCCCATGCTGACAAAGTTAAGCTTATTGTCTTCTTCCCTGCCTAGATCACTCAATTTCTCTTTTTTTTTTTTCAGCCACAGATTGCATTTCTAATAATAATTAGCCATCCTATAAATTCATGCAACTGTTATAAAGGAATCCAAGTGAGAGGATGCAGATACTCAGTGCAAATCCATCATTCATACTGGAAAAACCACTCATGCTCTACTGAGAGCAGATCAACAGAGATCAGCAGGGCCAGCTTTCACAAAGAGTACACAATCAGCATTTTAGTTATTCCATAGTAAGACTAGTTCATAACTTCCTCAGAGTATCAGAGGGAAAGTTCTAGATAGTTATAAGGGAGAAAAACCCCTCAAAATATATTTCTGTAAATGAATGTGCCTATGAAGCTACAAAAGAACAGTAATTGAAGGGTTAGTAGAATCTTACTGCAATATTTGTGTGGTGGGACAAGTACAATAAGAAATGCTTAGGCCCTTAATTTCAAATTACTCACAAGCAGCAACTACCAAACTAAATTTAATGTAAAATAATCATTTGAAGGAAGAGTAAAATAATTATTTTTGATTTGGTGAGAATGTTGAACTCTATGTCTGTTACTACTATAAAACAGAAACTTCCTTCTCAGAGCTAATCTCACAAAACTAGGGGAGGTGTTTTAAGATAACACCTCCACAAGATTACGAGCAATGAATGTCATCCCAAGCTGACGATGGGGGGCTACGTGGGGGGTGTGCATGATGTTTTATTCTCCTTTGTAACTAAATCATTTAATAAGCTGCTTAGCTCCTAGGACATGTTCAAAAAAAGTTTGAAAATTAATTAAATATTTTTCAATGTACATACCTATCAAGGTCTTTTCTATAGCATCTGCAGAGTTCTTTGGGATAGACTTTTTCAAATCAGTTAGAGTTTCCCTTCACTTCATTATGCTTTTACCAGTCATCTAATCATTTTACTCTATCTGGACACTCATTTTACATAAAAGCTTTCACTATTTTGGCTACTTTCAAAGCTTTATGGAAGCATTGCAATAAAGAAATGCTGTCCTGAGGTTAGGAGATTCAAGATTTAAAGCACTTTTGACATCAAAGGATCATTTCCTTTACCCAAGATAAGTCACGTTTCCAAGGACTGAAAATGCACCAATGATCTTGGTCCCACTGGGATTCCACTTATCCTTGGGTGCCAAATCCAGAACTCAGTTTTGGTCCATTACGCTAATCAGTCTGCTGTCATTTCTGATTAGCCTGAGTGCCCTCAGACACTGATTTAAACTGAATAGCCACCTGGCTCCACTTTCTTAGATCTATTGACAAATCTTATTTTTATCATCTTTTTAATTTCCAGAGCCCTTCACATTGTCTAAGTACTCACAACCTAGATTGTTTCTCTGGTCTACTGATTCTCATATTACAAACTACTGAGCATACTGAAATTGCTCCCATCCCCTGACCGACTTGCAGACCATTTCTACTCTAAGGTTTCTTTGAGGGTCGGAGCCACAGTTGGCGCACCTTTCTAGCAGAAACCATGTAAAATAGTGGAGCCAGCAAAGGTGGAGTTAATAGATCTTCTGGTCTCAGAGTTCCAGTTAGTCCATCACTCCATACTGTAGGGCACATCTGCTACTCCCAGGATGCCAAAAGAGTACAGTTACTAAATCTGTGTTGATGGGATTCATCAACTCATGTTGAAATGAATTCTTAGGAAACATTCTATGCAGACAAAGATCATAAAATATCTGTAAAGTTTGTTATTAATAGCTAAAGGAACCTAAATTATTAACCAGTTTTAATAGAATTTTGATCCTGACACTAGAAGAAAAAGGAAATCAATCATGTTTGTTCGTTTTACAAACCTTTCTGCGGCCTCTTTTCTGCTCAACTTTCAAAGCTCTCAGTGGGCTCGCCTGCCCAATATCTCTCATTCCTCACTTGGCATCCAGACTGTGTGGTAAGCTAGAGTTTTCACTGTTCCGTAATTATACCAGAAGCAGTCTTGTGTCTGGGCCTTCAATACCATGGCTATCCTCCTCTGAAATGTTCCACTTCTACCTCCTTCCCATCCAAGTAAATCCTATCACTCTTTGAAGGACTAGTTTTAAGTAACATTTCATGCATAAATTAACCCTTGACTCCTCCATCTTTCTTTGGCCTTTCACTCTTCCAAGTTCCAATAGCAATTATAGGCTATACCTTATACTTAGCACTTCCTGTAAACTACCTTATATTAGTAATATTTCCCTAATTAGACTGTAAGCACCCAGAGGGCAGAGCTCAAGTGAAAATTCTGTTTTATCCTTTATAGTACTTAGCGTAATGCTGAATCTATAGTTAGAACTTAATACTATTTTGAATTATTTTAGAACTGGAAGGGACCTAGGAGGTCACTTAGTTCTATCCCTTCATTTTGTATATTAGAAAACTGAGGCCCACAATTTATTGATTATTTGCAAATAAGTTATAATTATTCATTAATTAATTTGCATTTACTTTAGCAACCAAACTATGGTTTCCACTAAGATTTAGTAAGTACCGGTTACAAAGAATAGCAGGTCAGTCAAACACTTAAATAATATTCTGTTATGTGTAACACAGTAAACAAACCTACCTGCAGCTCCAACTGAGCAGGCAGCATTAGAGGAGAGAAAAATAGTTACATTACCAATTGGATTAGAAGACTTCCATTTAGTTGGTAATTACTGTTCTGGTTACCTAGTGCCACTCTGACAGGAATATACCACAAATGGGATGGCCTTAACAAATAGGAATGTATTCTCTTACAGTCCAGGAGGCTAGAAGTCTGAGTTCAAAGTGCCAGGCTCTAGGGGCTGGATGAAAGCCCCTTGACCTTGGGATTCAGCTCTGCCTCTTGTTCCAGGCCCAAGGGAATTAGAGGCTTTCCTTCACTCAGGCAGCTACTGGCTGCTGAGGCTAACAAGCCCAAGGTCGACAAAAAAAAAAAAAAAAAGGCACAGTCCTGATGTTACCAAACCACTAAGCAGGCCATTAATTCAGGTCTATTGTAAGTCCCAAGGTCAGCAGAGCATGGCAGGCTGCTGAACAATGACACAGCTACGTGCAGGGTCCATGCCATAAGCTAAAGACTATCCCCAAGGCTTCTCCTTATATATAGGAAGCAGACCACATACCCAAAGGCAGCCACTCAGCTGCTTGTGGTAGATCCCACCATGGAGTTGATTGCTAGTCTCATCATGGGGAATAACTACCACCAGCTGCCCAGCCACTCAACCAGGCCCAGCCAAGTTGACATACAAATTTAACTACCACAGTTCCACCCCTTGTCAACTTGGAACCTGTACAGATCTTCATTGGGTGGCACCTGTACAGATCTCCTTCATTAGGTGGCTCTAATCCCCTAGTTCCTGAGTAGTGATCTCACCCCCTTGGCCTGGTGGGCCCTGTTCCTCTCCCTCTTGGGTATGGAGCCCTGCCCCCTCACTCTTGAGCAGTGGCTATGGCTCCATCCCACTGGCTCATGTGAACGAGCAGCCCCAAACTCCAGAACCAAGTTGGTGAAGGCCTGGCTCTTTGAAACCTAGGGGGCTGTGGTTGTTCCACCCCCAAAGGCCATGGTCCTACCCTTAAGGCTGAGGCAGCTCTGCTTCCCATTTCCTCAGTCTCTCTGCTTCTGCCGACTAATGCCAAAGGCAACCGACTCTACCAGGAAGGTGTCTACCCAATGGCACTCAGCTTTCTCCTCTGTGGGCTGGTAAGCCTGTTGCTGTTTAATGCCGGTTTCTGGGCTCTGCTACTGCCATCTCTCATGCTGGTCTCTCTGCTGGTATCTCTCTGCCAGTCTCTTGGCTCTGCTCCTGCCATCTCTCATGCCACATGCCTGGGTCTCTCTGCCAGGGTCTCGGGTTAAGGACGCACTCCACTCTTGTTTCCACATTTTAGGTATCTGTCAAAGCAGCACCCCACTCTCCTGGTACCATATTCTGTTCTGGTTACCTAGTGCCACTCTGACAAGAATATACCACAAATGGAATGGCCTTAACAAACAGGAGTTTATTCTCTTACAGTTCAGCAAGCTAAAAGTCCAAGTTCAAAGTGCCAGGCTCTAAGGGCTGGGTGAAAGCCCCTCAACCTTGGGATTCAGCTCTGCCTCGTGCTCCTGGCCCACTGGAACTAGAAGTTTTTCTTCACTCAGGCAGCTACTGGTTGCTGAGGCTAACAAGCCCAAGGTCAACAAATAAAATGGCACAGTCCCAATGTTACCAAACCACATGGCAGGCCATTAATTCAAGTCTATTGTAAGTCCCAAGGTCAGCAGAACATGGCAGGCTGCTGAACAATGACACAGCTACATGCAAGGTCTAAGCATGCCATAAGCTACAGTCTATCCCCAAGACTTCTCCTTATTTACAAGAAGCAGACCACATCCCAAAGGCAGCTACTCAGCTGCTTGTGGTAGATCCCACCATGGAGTTGATTGCCAGTCTCATCATGGGGAATAACTACCACCAGCTGCCCAGCCACTCAACCAGGCCCAGCCAAGTTGACATACAAATTTAACTACCACAATTACCAACCTGCATGTAAAAGATTAAAAAATACATAGCCCTACTTTTTAGAACATGTGAGGGAAAAAAATGGCTCAACTAAGACTGATCTCTAAAAGCCATATATACATGGCTTTTGCTTTAATACGAGGAACCATATACTGAATCCATCAAGTAACCTAATTCATTCAAAGAATATAGACTATGCTTGTACATCCACAACTTCACTATATGTTTGGGCTTTAGTTTTTTCCTTCAGAAAAAAAGAAAACTTAAATCTAGTAAGCATTTCTCTGGATTTAACAGAAAATCAGAATGGTCAAAACAGGAAAGACAGTATTTGGATAAGAGGGAGAAATTCAGAGAGGGAAATAAAGTAGAAATAGTGGATGGGAAGGCATTAATGTATAGATTTTTGCTTATCTAGTCTATAATTAGATATGGTTGCATATCCTTTTAAATTAATATATACTGAACCAAAAATTTTGTATCTTTCATTTCCAGGGCCCTTTTTAAAGGCTGTTTACCCTCAGAGTACTTAGAGGCCTTCAAAGCTATCACATGGCTATGAATGTTTTCATGTATTTCTACATGAAGGCAAAGACTAGACTATTTTTCAAGGTCCCTTCTACCCTACAACAAAATAAGACAACCAAAAGAAATATAAACTCCTCTTAAGGCAATTAAGAAGACCAAAAGAATCCACCTAGAAATTGTAATGTCTGGGAAATTATACAAAGATTCATTTTCATCTACACATAAAGTACTAATAAAAGGCCTTACACTCCCAGCTGCCACAAATAGGAATATTACACAATTGTTCTCAGGATATGAGCTGCCAGCAAAGGCAATTATTGAACAAAACCATATCGTTTTCCACACAAATTCCGTGCCGTTCCTAACCCACACTCACATTCTGTCAATACAGTAATAAAAGAAAAACACATCTGAACTGGAAGTCATAGAAGCCATTCAAATGCATGGTCTAACCCAGGACACAGGTCAGATGAGTGAGACATTGATCTAGCTCCTGACCTGAGAGCCACCTTCAAGATATCCTTGGAAAGGAGGGTAAGAATGGTTGTACAATTTGAAGAATGTAATCAATGTTACATGTAGAAATTGCTGAACTTGTGTATGTCCTGCTGTGCATATTTGCAACAACAAAATAAATTAAAATATATATATATATATATATGGAAGATCTGGTGGTGTAGTGCCTAAAGCATTTGACTGCTAACCAGAAGGCTGGCGGTTCAAACCCACCAGCCACTCCTCAGAAGGAAGGTTGAGCAATCTACTTCCGTAGAGATACTGCCTCAGAAACCCAAGGAGGGGTCGCTATGAGTCGGAGCCAACTCGACAGCAGTGATTTTGGTTTGGTTTTGGTATCTGCCTAGATGTGTAGGTTGTATGTGCCATGTTAACTGGAATACATGATCCCTTTACATTGATGAATAATGTCATTTTCCAGTCTCCCTTTGGAAACCAAAGATAACCAAATTCAGTTACAAATTCAAAATGAACTTTTAAGCCATGAAATTATTGGCATGGGTTAGCCTGGCTTAAAATGAAAATAATTACTATAATTAAATGTACTTATTTATCCATTTCCAATCTCTGAGTTTAGGGATGCAAAAAGCTATTCTACTTCAACTATACTAGTTCAGGAGCTGCCAAAAGTACAGGCTTTACTGTCACTATTAAAGTGATAGAATCTAGGACCAGTCATTCCAGCCTGCCACAGAATACAAAAGTATTGAGAACTCATCAATATTTTCTTCCAAAATAAGGGGATTGAACTTGTAATGGGGCAGATGCAAGATTTCAAAGTGGACTGTGAATAGGTTGGAAATCAATCAGCTAAAAAGCTCGTTGAGAGCAAGGATCACCCATGACAAGAAGGAAACCTTGCTTTCCCTACTTACTCGGATACGTTTGGCTCTACGCATATCATCTGCTGTCAGAGAGCTGTGGGTGGGCACTACACTCTCTTCATGCTGTGGCTGCAGGTGCAGGGTGTGTGTTTCGGGTTCATGTTCCAAAGATTCCTGGGTTTCCTGTGGCAGCTGAGGGACTGGGATAGCGGTCTGTTCTGGTTGATCCAACCCATTCAGTGCAGCTGGTTCACTCTCATCAAACTGCTCCTTGCTGGAAAAATGTAGCAAGTCCTGAAATTGCAAATCATATGACCAGTAATTAATTCCCTGCCTATGCACTGATTAGTTCTAGAAGAATTGTGAGATAAGTTTTAGAATTGTTGTTTATTTTTAAATGACTGTATTCATAATGCTCAGAAAAAAATATTCTTCCTCCAGAAAAGTTTAGTAGGTAAATATGCATAGAATCCAAAGCCTCTGACATATTCTGAACTACTTCATGAGAAAAAGACTGTGATGTGACTCTTCTGGAAATATTATAATAATTTTTAATTGTTTAATGAAATATAAAGTCCCCCTCTAATATTTCCAATCAATTTCAAATCTTGAGTACAATAAAGCCAGGTTTTTGTCATAAATAACATGGAAAATATGTTTTTTTCTGGTCTTTCTCTAATTATATTTCAAAGAGTCCTGGTGGTGGAATGGTTAAACTGCTCAGCTGCTAACCAAAAGACCAGCAGTATGAACCTACCAGCCATTCCACAGAAGAAATAAATGGCAGTTTGCTTCCATAAAGATTACAGCCTTGAAAACCCCACGGGACAGTTATATAGGGTCACTATATGTCAGAACAGGAGCTCTGGTAGCATAGTGCCTAAGGCACTTGACTGCTAACCAGAAGGCTGGCGGTTCAAACCCACCAGCCACTCCTCAGAAGGAAGGTTGGGCATTCCTACTTCTGTAGTGATACTGCCTCGGAAACCCAAGGAGGGGTCGCTATGAGTCGGGGCCGACTCGATGGCAAATAACAACAATAACAACAATATGTCAGAACTGACTTAATGACAATGGGAATCACACTTTAATTGACAGCTCTCAACACACCAAAATGACGGGACTATGAAGAGCTCAGGCATTTGTATTTAAGTATGGTAAAATCCTGGTATATCTTCTCAGCAAGCATGTGAGAAGTGTTCTTCCCCATGCACCCAAGTACCTGTGTCCCATCATCACATTTTTCTCCATTTTCACTCGTTATTTCCAAGCGGATAAATTTTGGAGGGCGCCCTGGCCGTCGACCTGGGCCAAATCGCCTCTTGGCTCGTCCCCTTCCTCTGCCTCTTGTTCTGGGGTCAAGAGATTGGGTTGCAAACAGTCAGTTTTCACATTATTTCCATGTAACACTCTATAACAAATATTACTCTAAATGATCCTGACTAACCCCAGATCTTGATTTCCTCTGACTTACTACTACTCCTGATTATTTTCTCTAATGGAAACAACTGTTTTGCTAATATGTATTTTTGAAATTTCTCACCATTGTCCCTATATTGCTCAAAAAGATGTCTTAAATTATTCAGAAGAAAAAAGCTATAAAAAATCAAAGCACTGACAATTATGTTACTACTGAAAATTCCAAAAGCACAAACATATCTCTGAAATGATGTGAGAAATGCTAACAAGACAGAATATGTTATGTAGTAAAGTATGTTCCTAGGAGATGTCTTCTTAGATAAGATTCAGTTTTGTTTTTTTTCCCCCTCTTTTTCCCTTGTCTCACACATCATATTCCATCCAGGAAATGTGATTACATTCAAAAGCTTGTTTTACTATAAGCTTCTGGAGGGTCAGAACAAATTTCTAATTCAACCACTCCATAATATGCCTGTGGTTGTTAGGTGCTGTCGTGTCAGCTCTGACTCACTGTAACTCTATGTACAAAGGAACAAAACACTGACCAGTCCTATGCCATCCTCACAATCCTTACTGTTTGAGCCCATCATGGCAGCCACTATATTAATCCATCTTAGTAAGGGTCCTCCCCTTTTTTGCTGACCCTCTATTTTACCAAACACGATATCAGTCTCCAGGGAGTAGCCCCTCTGACACTATGTCCAAAGAAGGTAAGATAAAGTCTGGCCATTCTTGCTTCCAAGGAGTACTTCTTCCAGGACAGATCTATTCATTCTTCTGGCAGTCCATGGTATTGTCAGTCTTCTTTACCAACACCACAATTCAAAGGCATCTTCCTTATTCACTGTCTAGCTTTCACATGCATATGAGGCTACTGAAAATACTATGGCTTGGGTTAAGTGTCCCTTAGTCTTCAAAGTGGCATCTTTGCTTTTTAACACTTAAAGAGGTCCCTTACTGCAGATGTGTGCAGTGCAATATGACATCTGATTTCTTGACTGCTACTCCCATGGGTGCTGATTGTGGATCCAAGTAAATGAAATCCCTGACAACTTCAATATTTTCTCCATTTATCGTGATGTTGATTATTGGTCCAGTTTTGAGAATTTTCACTTTCTTTATGTTGAGGTGTCATCCATACTGAAGACTGCAGTCTTTGATTCTCATCAGTAAGTACTTAAAGTCACCATCACTTTCAGCAAGCAAGGTTGCATCATCTGCATATTGCAAGTTGTCAATGAATCTTCCTCTAATTCTGATGCCACATTCCTCTTCATACAGTCCAGCTTCTCAGATTATTTGCTCAGCATACGCAGACTGAATAAATATGGTGAAAGGATACAACCTTGACATAACACCCTTCCTAACATGCCTGATAAGCATTAAGTATATTTTACCTCCTTCAGCAGATCTTTTAACATACAAAAATCTCTTAATAAAGGGAAAGGATGTCATGAAAACTACTTTTAGAACTGTGTGTGTGTGTGTGTGTGTATAAAATTAAGCTGATCGTACCCTATTATTCCAATCACTCATTTATCAATTTAAGAAAAATGATACATTTATTTTAAGACTTCTAAAACATTCTTTTATTATGGAAAAATTCTAAATCTAAGCAAATGCAGAGAATAGCATAATGAGGCCAATGTACTTATTACCCCACCTCAACATCTATCAACTCACAGCCAGTATCATTCCATTTCTATCTCCTATGCTTTTCCACACACATATCTATTATTTTGAAGCAAATTAAAGGTACCATTCCATTGCTAAATATATCAGTATGTATCTCTAAAACACAAGAACTCTTGTTTTAATATAACCTAAATATCATGATTACACCAAAAGAAAAATATAGTTACTCAGTATTATTAAATCTAGTCAAAGTTCAAGTTTTCCTGTCTCAAATTTCTTTTAACAATTGTGTAACAAACATTTTATCTACTGCTTGTCATGCCCTCAGTTGGGCACTAAAAATACTAAGTTAAATAAAACAGATTCTGTCCTCACAGGTTTAGTAGAAGTGGTAGACATATAAACCAAAAATCACATTTTAGTCTTAGGAACACACAGCAGGCAGTAAATAACTTATTTTTTCCTTCAATTCACTTCAGACATTTACTTGCTTGGTCATGTCATAAACCCTGCCATCACCATATACGAAGAAACTTTCTTATCCCAGTTCCATGCAACTCTGCCCTTCTGACTCTATCGCCTAACTTTCCAGCTCACTTTCTCTGGTACCCTAACTTATCAATCCTTTAACCTCACTAGCTTCTCCATCCAATTATTCTGTCACCTACTCACATTCCCATACCCTCTTGATGTTTTTTCTCTTCTTCCACAGCTTAAACTCCAGAGTTAATCACAATAATCACTTCCTTGTATGTGCCCTCGATTCCTATTCCCACTGTTGCTTTATTATTTGAGCTCTGTTGTATGTGCTTGGCAAAACTGCAACCCTACTTAATCTAATGTTCTACTCATTCAGCATTCTTGCAGCTGAATGTCGCTAGAAAACCACATTCAGCCAACCTAATGGTCTCACTTCAATTTCATGACCATGTACCTCATGTGGGCTCTTCATTCTGTGGGTGATCACACTGTACTTCCCTGGTCCATTCAATTTCATGCTTTCCAAAATGCCATTACACATTGTCTCCTCTCTTCTCAAATCCAAAAAGTCAACAACCTTGTATCTGACCCATTAGTAATACCCTGTTCTAAATGACCCTCATTCCTCCTCTGGACTGTTGCAATAACTTCCAACTGGTATCCCTGATTTCACTTTTGCTCCAAAAGAAGCTAAAATAATGTTTTCTTTTTTATCCAGAGTGATCTTCTAAAAATATAATTAACAGTGCTTTCTCAAGTAACTAAAAATAGAACTACTATATGACCCAACAATTCCGCTCCTAGGTATATATACCCAAAAGACTTGAAAGCAGAGACTCAAACTGATATTTGTACACCAATATTCATTACAGTACTATTCATAATAGCCGAAAGATGGAAAAACCTAAATTCCCATCAACAGATAATTGGATAAACAAAATGTAAAGTATACATACAATGGACTACTTACTATTCAGCCAATAAGAAAAGTGAAGTTCTGATACATGCTACAATGTGGATGGAGCTTGAAGATATTACGCTGAGTGAAATAAGGCAATTACAAAAGGACAAATATTTTATGACTTCATTTATATAAAAAACCAAGAATAGGCAAATGTATAGAGACCAAACTTTCTCAGAGGTTATCAAGCACTGGAGAAAGAAGGAAGGGGAGCTTATTGCTTATGGAGTACTGAGTTTTGGTTTTCAGTGATGGAAAAATTACATTGATTAAGGGTAGGGTTGTACAGCCAATTAATGTCATTGTTGTCAATAAGTTTCACACCTGTAAAAAGTTCAATTGGCATAAATTGTGTGATAGATATATTTACAAAAATGACAAAAAAATAAGAGTAGCTGCTTATGTATGACCAAACACCTCAAGGAATTTGGTCCTTGGTTTAGGGTCATGGTTTCATGGGACATCCCAGTTAACTGGTCTAATGTCATGTTTAATATTTCTGTTCTACCTCCTACTTCATTGTGCAGTGTCTGGGGTCTTAAAAGCACCCATTGGACATAAACAATTGGTCTCCATTAGCCTGAAGAAACAGAGGAAGAAAGGAGCCAAGGATATGAGGAAACGAAATGTGGGGCTAATTGAACAACTGCCTCCTTTGCCATGAGACCACAAGTTGATGGTGCCCTGCTATGACTACTGAACATTTTGATCAACAATCTATAGAAACATTCTGATCAAAAGGGGAAAATGCAGAGCATAATTTCAAAATCATATAGAATCCAGATTTTCTAGAGCCATACAGGCAAAAATGAACCTCTGAAACTACTGCCCTAAGAGAATCTCTTTTATCTTTTTTTTTGTTGTTGTTTATATCATCACACCACTTTTAAAATGTATACTTTATTGCATTTTAGGGAAAAGCAAATTGGGTTCCCACTTAACAAATTGTCCCATGACATTGGTTACACATTTCATAATGTGTCAGCATTCTCATTATTTCTATTCTGTTTGCTCTGTTTCCATTGATCTAGCTTCTTTTCTCTTCTTGCCTTCTCTGCTTTCAGGTAAATGTTGACCATTTTGTCTCATATAGTTGGTTGTTTAAAGGAGCATATTACTCACAGGAGATACTGTTTATTTAATAAGCCAATCTCTTATTAGTCAAGGAGCTCTGGTAGCACAGTGCCTAAAAAGGTTGGTGGTTCAAACCCACCAGCCACTCTGCAGAAGCAAGACTGGGCAATCTAGTTCTGTAAAGATTTACTGCCTCAGGAACCCAATGGGGGTCGCTAAGAGTGGGAATCGACTCAACAGCAGAGGGTTTGGCTTTGGTTTTGGTATTACTAGTCAGAAAGGTGACCTGCAGGAGTTGTTTCAGTGCTAAGTTCCAAGGGTATGTTAAAGTGATAGTCTTGGGGGTTCCTCTAATTTCTGTCAGTATACAAGGTCTGGGCTTTTTTTAGGAATTTGAATTTTGTTCTACTTTTTTCTCCCATTCTAACCAGGTCTTTCTATTGGATCATTGGTCACAATGGTGGGAACCTAAGATAATCTTTAAACCTTAAACCAAAAATATTACCTGAAATTGTACAAGTTTAACTACTAAAAAATGTATGACTTGAACACTGTACTCTTTCAAGATTGATCTTTATGGACCAAATTGATAATAGCAACTTAAAAGATTAGATAGGAACCTTAGGGGGCAGTGAATCTACGTTAATGGGGGAAGAACAATTCAGAAAAGGAGGGTGACAATGGTTGCACAACTCAAAGAACATAATCAATGTCACTGAAGTGTACGTGCAGAAATTGGGGAATTGGTGTATGCTGCTATGTATCATTCTCAACAACGAAAATAAAATAAATTCCTTTTATAAAAACACATAATTGACCTCACAATATTCCCAGATCAGAATCTCTCATGCCTCCCATTACCTCTAGAATAAAATCCAAATTTCTTACCAATATCTATAAGGCTCTACCTGATCTGGCCCCTGCCTACCCTATCCTATGTGATCCTTCTTTCATCTATCTTTTTTATATATTAGAATTAAACATAAGATTGCACTTGGAAAAGGAATACTACTGATAAAAACCTTGAAAATCACAGATACAGATTATTTTGAAGGTATATGCTATCTCAAGAATCCCTATTTCAGAATCTCTAGTTAAGAGAGCCTTAACTAAATTGAACAGATCTCCTGCTGCTGGATATTGGTTATGCTAGAAATGAGACAAATAGTAAGCAAAGAGCATTGGGAGTAAGGGGAGGAAATAACAGATAAAATAGTTACCTCATCAACCCACCTGGTTACCTCTCTACACGCGCATAGACACACACAATCAGAAACACTTATTTGTTTATAAACAATGGTTTATGGACCTTTGAAAACTGAGCTTGGAAACCCATTCCTCTCATTTATACCTGCTAAACACATCCAGTTTCTCATCATGCGAATTGAGGTGCTGTTGCAACTGCTCCGAGCTTATAAACCGGCGGTTACATTCATAGCAGGGCCAATTTTTCTCTTGCTCTCGAAGAACTGCCCTCACAGGAAAAAAAGTCATAAAGGCTGGTGATCAATAGACATCAATGAATCCCCAATGTTCACTGTCCTCACCATTCCCATCCAGCTGTAACCCAAAGAGTCCATTACACTGAAAAAACATACAGTGGAGGCTATTTTCATTGTTTTGTCATGAAATCAAAGGCTTAAGTTTGAAAGAGAGTTGTTTTTTAAGATCTTTTTTCTGACACATTCATGCAAGATACCAGAGGAAAAAATATCCTCACACTACCCCACAATACATACACACACACACATACACAAACACACACACATCCTCATCAAACTGGAAAGACAAAAGGTGTTACAATGGAAATCTGTATCCAGATAGCCTAGTGGTTCTGACCCAAGTTTCATCATTTGAGGGTATATTACAAAAAATTTAAAAAGTCAGTGCCCAATATCATCACTTAAGCAAAATGCTCAGAAGTATCTACTAAAGCTGAGTAAATACTCTTACATACATACATACATGCATACATACATACTCAATGCCCTAGCAATTCCACTTCTAGATGTACAGCCAGCAGAAATGCATCCATATATTCACTAAAAGATATGGTTAGGAATGTTCATAGTGGTGTTCTCCATAACAGCCAAAAACTGGAAACAATTCAAATTACCATCTATAATAAAATAGATAATAAAGTGTGCTACGTTCATGAAATGCAATACCTAACAGCAATGAGAATTAAAAAAATGTTATGTACAACAATACAGGTGAATCTTACAAACAAAATGTTGAACAAAAGATGCTACATACAAAAAGTGTGTAACACATAATTCCATTTATGTAAAGTTCATTAGCAAGCATACTATATCTGTATATTAGAAGGCAGGAGGTTGGTTACCACAGGGCTGCGCAGAAACAAGAAGAGGACACAAGGGAACGTGTACGGTATTGGTAAGATTCTGCTTCATGATCTGGGCGCAGGTTATACAAAAGTTGTTGCTTGCTGAAAATTCATCAAGCTATATAATATTTATGTATATCATAAATGCTTTACATTTATGATCTGCACACATTTCTGTATGTAGGTTATGCTTCAATAATAATTACATTTAAAACAAGTCAACACCCCCCTTAATTAAGTTTAAATTGGGATCACTCTCTGATCTAGGTCTAATTTAATATTTGTAGGATTTCATTACATTAAATACTATTGTCCAGTACCCACAAAAGAAATGTAAATATGTCATTGTAATTTGATTCTAAAATAATATGTGTAGCTCTGACGATCCAACTGAAATATCTTTTAAAATAAATGGAGATAGAAAAATTAGAGATTACATAAAGACACAATATGTATAGTTTAGAATTCATATAAAAAATGTAAAATACAAAAAGTCCAATTACCTTTCCTTTCTTCTTCAGAAATGTCATGAATTTTCTGGTTCACAAACTCAGCATAGGATGCAGCATACCACACCTGCAAGAACCAGTACATCATCAAGAACTAAGAGCCATTACCAGATGTTCTTTACATGCTTAAATTATTTCTCCTCCTTATTTAGTTAGTTTTTTAAAAAGAGTCTGAATTACTTTACAAATTGCTGCTGTAGTTATGTGCCATCGAGTCGGACCTGACTCATAGTGACCCCTCCTCCTTGGATTTCCGAGGAAGTATCACTACGGAAGCAGATTGCCCAACCTTCCTTCTGAGGAGTGGCTGGTGGGTTTGAAGTGCCAGCCTTCTGGTTAGCATTCAAATGCTTTAGGCACTACACCACCAGAGCTCCTATAATATTCTATGGAGTGCCATAATTTACTTATTAACTCTGCCCCTGCTATTGATGGTTAGATGGCTCATCATTTTGCTGTTATAAATGCAACCCTATTTTACCAATTTGAAGATGCATACTTTTTCATATTTTAACATTTCTGGAATTGGAATGTGCCTTAAAACCAATGGTATTCTACAACAGCTCTCATGCTGTAGCTGTCACTGCTTGCTCATTGCTCCCCTATAAACTTGGTCAAGCGATTTGTACTGTTCTCACTTCATTCAGTTACGTGCACCACTGACACCCAATGAGTTCTTTGTTTTTTTTTTAATTGTGATTTGGGTGAAGATTTACAGAGCAAATTCACTTTCCATACAGCAGTTCACATATACTTTGTCTCATGTCATTGACCACAGTTTACC
>NW_006922080.1:1190705-1227393 GCF_000298275.1 Orycteropus afer afer | reverse complement strand
CTACAAAATGGCGGCATCCTCCGGACCGGCAAAAGTCCACAGCTCAGCCCACCTTTCTCTTCACCTTCTCCGTTTGTTCCCCAGCCACAGTGCACAGTCCTCCGTGCAGTCCCTGGCTAGCAGGGTGATTATTAGGTTAATTCTTAAGTCCTACCACCACAGGAATCTGCAAGAGTGCTGTCTCTTTAAATATCCAAAATAGTCAGGTCACTTTTTAAACCTACAAAATGGCGGCGCTCTCCAAACCAGCAAAAGTCCACAGCTCAACCCACTTTTCTCTTCACCTTCTCTGTTTGTTCCCCAGCCACCGTACACAGTCCATGCAGTCCCTGGGTAGCAGGGTGATTTTTAGGTTAATTCTTAGGTCCTACCACCAGTCAGGAATCTCCAAACCACCTGTACCATTATGGTTGCTCAGGTTGCTCAGGTCAGTCTGCAGCTCCATATGTCTCCTTTTTTGGTATTTTCATGCAAATTCTTCTGCTAATTGGGGTTTAGTCCACTTTTGTATCCTTCCCTTCAAGGCTCAGGGATCCAAGATTATCTTTTGTGTCTGTGTTAATTGGTTTCCCTTTTCTTTGTTGAAGAGCATCTGTGCAGTCCTTCTGCCTAGTCCGCCATCTTGCCAGAACTCTCTCACTCCATGAGTTCTTACACTTGCCAAGCAATACAATTGAGAGCAAAGAAATGTCCATTTCCCTCAGAATGAATAAAAGTAGTTTCAAAGGAACAAGAGGCTGGTGAGCTTGATCCTGTGGGGCTTATCATGATGGTATTAAACATGAAATTGTCAGAAACTTCCTAATGACTTTGATCAAAAAACACTTGAGTTTCAAGGGCATGTGATTTCATTCAGGAAAAAGATAAATGTGAGTTCAGGCAAATAGAAAAACACAGCATCACAGCTTATATGAAAGGTATTGGTGGGTGGGTTGTAATAATGTCCCAGAGGCAATAGTGGAGCAGTTATCTTAAAAATATTGCATCACCATCAACACTCTTGATAGCCCAGAGGATGACACCATAGAGATAAATACAAACATAAATGACTAAGTAAAATAGTGATTAGTTTTAAAAACTCAAAGAAAGGTCAACTCTGAACATAAAGAAGTTTATACCTTCACTAATTTATTTTTCTGGTGGTGCAGTGGTTAAAGCATTCAGCTGTTAACCAGAAGATCGATAGTTAGATCCACCAGCTGCTCTGGAGGAGATAAATTAGGTGGTCTGCTTCCATTAAAATGTACAGCTTTGGAAACCCTATGGAGCAGTTCTACTCTGTCCTATAGGATCACTATGGGTTGGAATGGACTCAGTGGCAGTGGGTTTTGGTTTCTTTTGGTGCCTTTTTATGTATCCATAAGAGTGATATATGATTGAAAACTGTATCTAGTAAGTCTAAAGTAGTATAAAATAAACATTCTTGCTGATGTGCATGTAGGTTGTTTCCATCTTTTGACTACTATAAACAGTGCTGTGATGAACATGGGTGTGCACATATCTGTTCTTGTCCTGGCTCTCACTTCTTTAGGACATAGTTCTGGTTACATAGTGCTGCTCTGATAAGAATATACCACAAATGGGATGGCCTTAACAAATAGGAGTTTATTCTCTCACAGTTTGGAGGCTTTAAGTCTAAGTCCAAAGTGCCAGGCTCTAGGGGCTGGGTGAAAGCCTCTCAACCTTGGGGTCCCCCTCTGCCTCCTGCTCCCAGCCCACTGGAGCTAGAAACGTTTCTTCACTCAGACAGCTGCTAGCTGCTGAGGCTGACAAACCCAAGGTTGACAAATAAAAAGGCACAGTCCCAATGTTACCAAACCACACAGCAGGCCATTAATTTAAGTCCATTGTAAGTCCCAGGTCGGCAGAGCATGACAGGCTGCTGAACAATGACATGGCTACATACAGGGTGCAAGAATGCCATAAGGTAGAGACGATTCCCAAAGCTGCTTCTTACATACGGGAAGCAGATCACATACCCAAAGCAGCTACTCAGCTACTTGTGGTAGATCCCACTATGGAGTTGATTGCCCATCTCATCATAGGGAATAACTACCACCAGCTGCCCAACCACTCAACCAGGCCCAGCCAAGTTGACACACAAACTGAACTACCACAGATATATACCTAGTAATGGAATGGCTGGGTCCAAGAGTATTTCTAATTTCAGCTTTTTAAGGAATTGCCATACTGCTTTCCACAGTGGTTGTATCATTTTACAGTCCCACCAGCAGTGTTTGAGAGTCCCAATCTATCCACATCCTCACCAGCATCTTGTTGAACTTTGGCATTAGTGCTGGGGTGAGAGGGTATCTCATTGTTACTTTGATTTGCATCTCTCTGATGGCTAATGATCATGAGCATTTGTTCATGTATTTGCTAGCTGCCTGAATATCCTCTTTGGTGAAGTGTCCATTCATGTCTTCTACCCATTTTATAATTAGATTGTTAATATTTTTGTTGTTGAGGTGTTGGATTTTTCTATAAATTTTAGAGATAAATCCCTTGTCAGATATGTAATTATCAACAGTATGAATTTGTTGCTGTCATTTTGTTACTTGCTTTTTTGTGGTGCTGATTTCTTTGTTCCATATAATTTTCTGTGCTGACCTCATTTTGTTTATGAATCATGTTATTACTTCCTTTGTTGCTATTGTCTTAGTATTTGCTAAATATTTTTACTGGTCCTCTCTTTTATTTTGATGTGAAGCTTTATCATTTTTCTTCAATGTTACCCTGTGATTTATACAGTCTGTTCTATCTTGTAGTTGTCTTGACTTCCCTACCATTTAGAAGTTCTGTAACACAGTTTTTTCCCTCTTTTTGGTTTGTAGTTGTCCTCATTTGTCAGTTGATGTCTCTGGTTCCCTGTTTACAATCTTGTAGGCTTTTTTATATTGGATACTTCTATAACTGGATTCATTTCTGGGTTATGTCATCAGGTATGTTAATGGTCAGTTGTTGTTTGCTGTTGTTGGTTCTCTGTCCAAATGACTCCCTTTAGCATCTCTTGTAAGGTTGGTTGGGTTTAACAAATTCCCTTAATTTTTGCTTATCTAGAAATGTCCTAATTTCACCATCATATTTGAGGGGCAATTTTGCTAGGCATATAATTCTTTGCTGGAAAACTTTTCTTTCAGGGTTTTATATATACCATTCCATTGTCTCCTCACCTGCATGGTCTCTGCTGAGAACTCTAAGCTTCGTCTTATTGGCTGCCCCTTGTAGGTAACTTTTTGTTTTTCCTGTACTGCTTTCAGGATTCTGTCTTTGTCTTTGGTTTGGTGAGTTTGATGATGATATGTCTTGGCGATTTTCTTTTGTAGTCTATCCTGTTTGGGGTTCATTGGATTTCTTGAATGGATATATTCTCATCTTTCATCATACCAGGAAAATTCTCTTCCAACAAATGTTCGACTATTTTCTCTGTGGTTTTATTTGTCTCTTCCTGTTCTGGAATTCTGATTTTTACATAGGTTATTCCTTTTGATGGTATCCCACATGATCCTTAGGCTTTCTTCATTTTGCTTTGATCTTTTTTCTGATTGATTCCTTTCCAAAGAAGTGTTCTGGTATTTGCTTTCAATCTCACTAATTCTGTCTTCCATTGATTCAGTTCTACTCTTTTGTCCATTCAATGTCTTATCTATTTCTGAAAATTTAGTATTAATCTTCTGGATTTCTGTCTGTAGATTATGTGTCATTTCTAATTTTTCATTTACTTTGTCATTTTGTTCTTGTATTGTCTTTTGAAATTTTTCTATGGTTTTCTCTGTGTTTTCCTCAATTTTGTCAGTGTTTTCCTTGCTCTGTCTCTCAATTCACTGAAGGTACCTAAATTTAATTCTTTTGAATTCCTTATCAGGGAGTTCCAATGCAGCTTCTTCCTCAGGAATGTGTTTTGGTCCTGGTCCCTTGTTTCTCCTGCTTTATCTTGCATCTTTGTGTGGACTGTAATGCTCTGTTGTCTCCAAGGCATTGTGATGTTTTGTGTGTTTATATTTAATTGGTGATTGTATGTTGAAGTGAAGGAAGGTTGGGCAATCCTACTTCCGTAGTGATACTGCCTCGGAAACCCAAGGAGGGGTCGCTATGAGTCGGGGCCAACTCGACGGTAAATAACAACAATAACATGTTGAAGTGACTTGCCCATGATTTTCATTTTGTTTTGTTTGTATGATATCTACATACAAAGCAGGGTACTATGCTGTGCTCCTCTATTTGCTAGTTGGCAGCACTTATACACTCACCACCTGTCTCCTTTCCCATTGTCTGCCTCGCATATGTCCCTGCCATCCTTGGCAAATGGAGCCTATTCTTAGCTCCTGTCTTCATTCAGTTTTTCCACTAGTTGGTTCCTAATCCACTTCTGTAAACTTCCGTTCAAAGCTCAGGGCTCCAGGATTATCTTCTGTATTTCCATCAATTGGTTCATCTTTTCTTTGTCGAAGAGGGTCTGTGGCCCTCGTACACCTATTCTACCATCTTACCAGAAGTCCCTCTTAGGCTAATTTTTAAGGAATTAAGTTACTTGGTCAATTCTGGCATATGATGCTAGAAATATTCTCCAAAATATTGCAAATCTGTAATAAATTTCCCTCTGTTTTAAAACACTCACATTCATGGTTCTATATCCACTTATTTTTGCTAATTTATATGAACAAAAATAGTAACTCAGAGTTGTTTTCACTGATCACATGTTGAAAAAATTTGCAAATGCTTCTTCACTATTTGTTTCTTCAATAAAGTCTATTGCCAGTATTTCTCCATGTGGGCATAGTGAGGTTACAGTTGTACAAGTCTCTTTCAAGTTTCATACTTAAACCTTTTCATATTAGTACAAATATTTCTCCCATTCTGTTGCTTCCTTCTCACCTGTTGTTTCAATGCTTCATTGTTCTCAAGATTTATCTTTTTAATTGTATGTATCTTTCTTTACCTCTACATTTCTATTCCTCTTAAAGAGAAAATAACCTCCTTTCCACACCTCAGGTTTTTATTAACTAGATTTAATTGGGAAAAATGTTGTGAGATACGAATTTTTTTTTTTTTTTTTTACATATACTCTTCAGGGTTTACAGGTTATCTGGCTGATGTTTCAAATGCATAAGGAGCTCTGGTGGCGTAGTGCCTAAGGCAACTGACTGTTGACCAGAAAGTTGGTGGTTTAAACCCACCAGCTACTCCATGGGAGGAAGATGAGGCAATCTGCCTTCGTAAAGATGTACAGTCTTGCAGAAAATAACAATGCGGGCTAGGATACAGAGAGATTGGGACTCTCATACACTGCTGGTGGAACTGTCAAATGGTACAACCACTGTGGAAAGAAGTATGTCAATTCCTTAAAAAGTAGGAATTAGAAATACCATTTGACCTAGCCATTCCATTACTAGGTATATATCCTAAAGAACTGAGAGCCATGACAAGAACAGACATATGCACACCCATGTTCATCGCAGCACTATTTACAATAGCCAAAAGATGGAAACAACCTAGGTGTCCATCAATGAGGAATGGATAACCAAACTATGGTATATACACACAATGGAATACTATGCAACCCTAAAGAATAATGTAAAATCTGCAGAACACCACATAATGTAACCGAACTTGGAAGACATATGCTGAGTGAAATAAGTCAATCACAGAAGGACAAATATTGTATTAGTCCATTATTGTAAAAGTCAAGGAGAGGTTTATATATGGAAGGAAATTTTCTTTGTGGTTACCAGGGGTGACAGGGGAGGGGAGGGAACACTTTTAGATAGGTAGAGATAAGTATTGATTTGGGTGAAGAGAAGGGCAATGTACCAAATGTGAGTGACCAACATGGTGGCATCGAGGAAGAGGAAGACATAGAGAGGTACATGGGAGGTACAGACAACAAAGATGAACCCTTTTGCACATACAGTACTGTGTTGTCAGTGAAGGCAAACATGGGTATATGGGTGGATAGATGGGTGGACAGGTTGAACTATTAGGTATGTCTATATAGCAGGGAGTGTACCCAAGACCATGTACAGGGTTGGCAGGCAATGATTCTACAAGTATGTTCTGTAAGAGTTCCCAAGTGTATAGTAGAGCTGACAAGGGACAAAGTTATAGTCACTTCTTGGTCACAGCCAGCTACCCAGAGGAAGTGAGTAGTTGAACCTGTGGGCTCAGGACCATAGTTGCAGGGGACATAAAACTAAAATGGTATAACATACAACGCAAAACACTGTTGCATCTCCTACTTTGGCGAGTGGCGAATGGGATCTTAAAAGCTTGCAAGCAGCCATCTAAACACAACAATGGGTCTCTCCTCATCCAGAGAAAAGAAGAATGAAGAAAACCAAAGATTCATGGAAACAATTAGTCCAAGCAACTGATACCATGTGATGCGTATACGATGCGTATGTCTATATGACTATGAGACCAGAACTAGATGGTGCCCGGCTACCATTATCAATCAATCGGAGGGGGATCTATGTAGGAGATCTTGGATACAGAGGGAGAACAATGTGGAACAAAACTCAAAATCATTTGGGGCAAATAAAGGGGGGGGGGGACCAGGTTTGCTGGTCTGATAGAGCCTGGTGGAACCACTGAGACTATAGCCCCTAGCTGCCCTTCAGATCTGGAATTGAACACACACCTGTGGCTTCCAGCCAAACAAAAGACAGGCATATGAGTTGAACATTTATGTGACATAGATACACTCCTTGGAGAGAACAACAAGGGCTGTTTATGCACAGGGAGACAGCTCAGAGGGCAGGAGTACATGGAGGGATCGACACAGGGAAGAGGTAACTATAGGGAGAAAGTGGGAGGGGAACTGTTGCATTGGAATAAATTATAGTCAATGTCATGAGACAAAGTTTATGTGAACTGCTGCATGGAATGTGAATTTGTTCTGTGAACGTTCATCCAAATCACAATTAAAAAAAAAAAAAAAAAAGATTTACAGTCTTGGAAACCCAGTAGGGGTAGCTATAAATTGGAATGGACTAGATGGCAGTAGGGTTTGGTTTTGGGTTCCAAATATGTAAGTTTTACATAGCTTTTGAAAAAAAGTCTGGTCTTTGTTCTCCCCTTAAAGAAGTATCTATTTCTAACTTTTACCATATGGATGCACTGTACAATTCAGTGTTCATGTACTCATGTATTCATTATTCACCTATTTTTCATTTATATCAGGAAGTTACAAAGCACTTTGACCCCCTTTTACCATGTTCCTAATAGACGGCCCCGACTCATAGTGACCCCTCCTTGGGTTTCCGAGGCAGTATCACTACGGAAGTAGGATTGCCCAACCTTCCTTCCGAGGAGTGGCTGATGGGTTTGAACTGCCATCCTTCTGGTTAGCAGTCAAGTGCTTTTTAGCCACTATGCTACCAGAGCTCCTTTAATAGAGTTTAGGAAAAAATAAAAATAAAAATAAGTGATTCACTTCAAAAGCATTTTCCCTTAGAATCACGAACAAAATTTTCATGATCAAGAGTTAACAAAGATGAATAGAGTTATCCCCAAAAAGTAAACTCCTGAAATCAGAACGCAGCATATAAATTCATTCCATAAAATTAAGAGTTCACATAAAGAAAATAATTGCACCCATACATTTGAATCCTATTTTACAAAAGCTCCTATTTCCAAATAAATTCTTCTTTATAGTATGTAAATGACAGTCAATGACCTCATTTTAAGCACTGCATCACAAATACGAATCTGTTCCCCAAAATAAATAGTTCTTTATCCCTGGGCCTAACGACTTCATTTAGGTCTTCGATAGACACAGAAGACTTGTAGTTTATACTCTGTTTTACTTACGGATTAGTATAGCAGGTGCTCGATAAGTAAATGAATTACAAAGAAAAGGACCAGTTTAGTATGAATCCTACTTCCAGAAAAAAAAGTAGGAAAAGATTTACACAGTCAATGACACCACTAACCCAGCACTGTACCTTAAGTTCCTGCTTGGGCTCTACATTCTTTATTGTTGTGTAATACACATGGTGGCCATATTGGTAAGCCACCAGGTTCTGCTCCAGGTGGTTTTGGGCTGGACGCACAAACATCATCCAGTTACAAAGAGTCTCATCAGACAACTCAAACCATAGGTCTTCATGCAAATCCCTGTCTTTTCTGTCCCCTTTATCAAGAGAAACCTGCAACAACAGAGAAAGTAAAAAGCTATACCAAAGGAGGGAAAAACCTACAATGTGATATGCATTAATACCATAACAGAAAATATTGGTCCTTAAATTAACCATATATCCTGATTCTTCCCTTTCTATCTAGAAAGACACTAGAATTGTGACTTGCCAAATGGAAAAGGGAAAGGATACTTTCTGAAGCCCTCAACTGTAGCAGAGTTAACTGGCAAAACCTAAAAGCTAACAATCTAATTCCATAGCTTCATGTAATGTTTCACAAAACTAACACACCACAGAATTCTATAAATAAGCCAGAAAATGCAAGTAAACATACTCTCAGCTCATTACAACTTGCCTCCTTTTAGGATTCAACTGCATTCATTTATAATCTATAGCCAGGTGATAGATATTTCTTTCTACAAAGTAATATTTTTCTTGCTGATCTTGTACACTAATCAAAGAAAACCTTCCCTTGACAGAAGTTGATTTCTCAAAAATTACATCCAAACATTCTTCCCTTCCCACTGCCCTTTCTTAATTCTCTACATTGGCTCTTGGAGAAGCAGATAGCAAAGAGGGCTGGGTATAAGCTAAAGCATCAAATGTAAAGAACAGTTGTTGTGTGCCGTCAAGTCAGACCCGACTCATAGTGACCCCTCACTGGGTTTCTGAGGCAGTATCACTATGGAAGTAGATTGCCCAACCTTCCTTCCGAGGAGTGGCTGGTGGGTTTGAACCGCCAGCCTTCTGATTAGCAGTCAAGTGCCTTAGGCACTATGTTACCAGAGCTCCTGTAAAGAACAGAAGTGATATAAAAATACTTTATCATAGAATACACTATTCTTTAACTAAAGATCCAACATAACAGACCTGTTGTTAATAACTGCACCAAAACTTGAAAAATGAAAAAAAGAAAAGAAAAAGTTTTCCTGAAAGCATTACTGGCACATGGCAGATTACATGTGTCTACATATTTCTCTTTGTATTCCAGTCAAAGTTAGTATAAAATAAACAAATGAATGTTGTTGTTTTTGTTGTTGTTGCTATATACCATCAAGTCGTCTCTGGCTCATAGAGACCCTGTGTACAGCAGAACAAAATACTGCCTGGTTCGGTGCCAGCCTCACAATCTCTGCCATACCTGAGCCCATTGCTACAGCCACTTTATCAATCCATTTTGTTGAGGGCCTTCCCCTCTTTCATTGACTCTCCACTTTATCAAGCATGACATCCTTCTCCAGAGAATAGTCCCTTCTGACAATATGACCAAAGTAGGTGAGACAAGTCTAGCCATTCTTGCTTCCAAGGAGCATTCTAGCAGGACTTCCTCCAGGACAGATTTGTTAGTTCTTTTAGCAGTCCATGGTACTTTCAGCATTCCTTACCAACACCACAACTCAAAAGCATCAACTCTTCTTTGACCTTCCTTATTCATTGTCCAGCGCTCACATGAATATGAGGAGCCAGTAAATAACCATGTCTTGGGTTAGGTGCATCTTAGTCTTCAAGGAAATATCTTTGCTCTTCAGCACTTGAAAGAGTCCTTTCGCAACAGATTTGCTCAATGCAATGTGTCTTTTGATGTCGTGACTGCTGCTTCCATTGTTGTTTATTATGTTGTTTTGTTGTTTTTATGTGCCATCAAGTGGGATCCAACTCATAGCCACCCCTCCTTGAATTTCTGAGGCGGTATTACTACAGAAGTAGACTGCCCAACCTTCCTTCTGAGGAGTGGCTGGTGGGTTTGAACCACCAGCCTTCTGGTTAGCAGTCAAGTTCCTTAGGCACTATGCTACCAGAGCCAAGTAATATGAAGTCTTTTACAACTTCAATCTTCTCCATTTATTGTGATGCTGCTTACTGGTCCAGTTGTGAGGATTTTTGTTTTCTTTATATTGAGGAGTAATCCATACTGCAGACTGTAGTCTTTGATCTTCATCAGTAAGTGCTCCAAGTCATCCTCACTTTCAGCAAAGTTGTGTCATTTGAGTATCTCAGGTTGTTAATGACCCTTCCTTCAATCCTGATGCCACATTCTTCTTAATATTGTCCAGCTTCTCAGATTTTATTTGCTCAGCATACAGACTGAATACATATGGTAAAAGAATACAACACTGACACACTCCCTTCCTGATTATAAACCATGAAGTATCCCCTTGTTCTGTTCAAGTGACAGCCTCCTGGTCTATGTACAGGTTCCTCACGGGAACAATTAACTATTCGAGAATTACCATCTTCTCAATACTATCCACAATTTGTTATGATCCACACAACTGAATTACTTTGCATAGTCAATAAAACACAAGTAAACATCTTTATGGTATTCTTTTCTTTGAGCCAAGATCCATCTGACATCAGCTATGATATCCCTTGCTCCACGTCCCTCTGAATCCAGCTTGCATTTCTGGAAGTTCCCTGTCAATATACTGCTGCAACTGTTTTTGAATTATCTTCAGTAATTTTACTTGCATGCAATATCAATGATATTGTTTGATAATTTCCGTATTCTGTGGGATCATCTTTCTTTGGAATGGGTATAAATATGGATCTCTTCCAGCCAGTTGGCCAGGTAGCTGTTTTCCAAATCTCTTGGCATAGCTGAGTGAGTGCCTCCAGACCGGCATCTGTTTGTTGAAACATCTCGATGGGTATTCTGACAATTCCTGTAGCCTTGTTTTTCACCAATTCCTTCAGTGCAGCTTCAACTTCTTCCTTCAATACCATTGGTTCCTGATCATATGCCACCTCCTGAAATGGATGATCATTTACCAATTCTTTTTGATTTAGTGACTCTATGTATCCTATCCATCTTCTTTTTATGTTTCCTGCATCATTCAACATATTGCTTGCTCATGGAGTCTTTCAATATTGCAATTCAAGGCTTCATTTTTTTCCTCAGTTCTTTCGGCTTGAGAAATGCCAAACATGTTCTTCCTTTTTGGTTTTCTAAGTCCAGGTTTTTGCACATTTCATTATAATAATTGACTTTGTATTCTTGAGCTGCCTTTTGAAATCTTCTGTTCAGCTCTTTTATCTTGTCATTTCTTCCATTTGCTTTAGCTATTCTCCACTCAAGGGTAAGTTTCAGTCTCTTCTGACATCCATTTTGGTCTTTTCTTCCTTTCCTGTCTTTTTAATGACCTTTTGCTGTCTTCATGGATAATTTTCTTGATGTCATCACACAGTTTCTCTGGTTTTCAGTCAGTAATGTTCAATGCATCAAATCTATTCTTCAGATGGTCTCTAAATTAAGGAGGAATATAATCAAGGTCATATTTTGGCTCTCATGGACTTCTTTTAATTGTCTTCAGCTTCAACTGGAATGTGTATATGAGCAGTTGATGGTCTGTTCTACAATCAGCTCCTGGCCTTGTTTAGGCTGAAAATATTGAGCTTCTCCATCACCTCTTGCCACAGATGTACTCAATCTGATTCCTGTGTACTCCGTATGGTGAAGTCCATGTTTATAGCCACCATTTGTGCTGCTGAAAAAACATATTTGCAATGAACAAGTTGCTGGCCTTGCAAAATTCTATCATGCAATCTCCAGCTTTATTTCTATCACCAAGGCCATATTTTCCAACTACCAGTGATCCTTCTTTGTTTCCAACGTTTGCATTGCATTCAGCAGTGATAATTAACACATCTTGATTGCACATTTGGTCAATTTCAGACTTCAGAAGTTAGTAAAAAATCTTCAGTTTCCTCATCTTTGGCTTTGATGGTTGGTGCATAAATTTGAATAATAGTAATATTAACTGGCCTTCCTCATAGGTTTATCATTATTATCCTATCACTGACAACATTGTACTTTAGTTTAGTTCTTGATACATTCTTTATGATGATGAAAGCCATGCCATTCTTCTTCAATTTCTTATTTCCAGCATAGATCATATGATCGTCTGATTCAAAATGGCCAAAACAGTCCATTTCAGCTCATTAATGCCTAGAATATCGATCTTTATGCATTCCATTTCATTTTTGACAACTTCCAATTTTCCTAGATTCACACTTCGTACATTTCATGTTCTGATTATTAATGGATGTCTGCAGCTGTTTCTTCTCATCTTGAGATGTGCCACATCAGCTAATGGAGGTCCCAAAAGCTTTACTCTATCCACAGAATTAAGGTTGGCTCTACTCTGAGGAAGCAGCTCTTCTCTAGTCATATGCTGAGTGCCTTCTGACCTGAGGGGCTCATATTCCTGCACTACATCACACAATATTTCAGAGCTCTTCATAAAGTTTTCCATTAATATATCAGACAGTGTTTCACTGCTACTCACAAGGTTTTCACTGGCAAGTTCTTTGAGAAGTGGATGATGGCCTCTTCCTTTCTCCAAGTCTGGAAGCTTCCTTAGTCTGGAAGCTCTGCTGAAACCTGTCGACCATGGGCAACACTGCTGGCATTTGAAACACAAGTGGCATAGTCTCTCGCCTCACAGCAACACTCAAGTCACCACAGTACGACAGAATGACAGACAAGTTTGTGTCCTTTAGCTTTTCAAAACTGCTCTGCTCATTACCTGGTCTCCCCTGCCCTGGTCACTTACCCAGCCTGCCTTCTGGGTGCTCATTCATAGGCAAACACCCACCTTCCACTGGTCCTAGGGTTGGCTTATTACAGCCTGCCCCCGGTGTGCTTGCTTCACGCACCCAACACCCACCTTCAGCTGGTTCCGAGGCTGGCTTTCTGTGGGCTGCCCCCAGGGCACTCACTCAACACATGCATACACCAGCATTCTGCTGGTTCCAGGGCTGGCTTAATGAGCCCTGCCACCAGGGATCTCGCTCCACGCATGCAAACACCTGCATTCTTGCTGGTCCTAGGGCTGGCTTACTATACTGTGTATATATATATACATATAAAATGCCTTAGGTGACTAAAATTGCAATCTCCCTTTTATTAAGAAGAGAGAAGAGTTTCTATTTAAAACAAATTAATCATAGAAAGAAAATATTAGCAAACAAATACCATGGAGTTGAAATAAGAGACTCAATAAGAGTAGGAAAATGTTGAAGAACAAGAATGGACTGTGATAAAGTACAAATTACCTTTAGATGAATATAACAGTCTTTCAGCTCAGACTCCCTGACAAGGGGTCCCTCCACAGGGCCAAACTGGGTGCGCTTGGGAATGCGCCTCTTGGAGAAGACTCCTCCCAGGAACCTGTCTATGTAGAGAACCAAGGGGAGACTGGCTCTGGCTCTTGTAAGCACAGGCCGATTGGGGATCGGATGCAAGGGGCCATGCTTTGGGCATACTGATGAATGTGCATTATTACACTCTTCACACCCTACAAAGAAAGAAAATCATAAAGAATGGTCAAATTCCTCAACATGACTTAACTTAAGGTAATAAGTTCTGACCTGAAAATCCCTAAATCTAAGCTTTCCAAGCCAAACTTCATCTACTCCATTCAAATGTGATACATCAGCTTTCACACACCAACAAAATCCTATTATTTTCCTCTAAAATTGGGCAGAACTAGGTTATGCTGCCCCAAAACAGTATGCAGGCTGTGATTTATTTCTCTGTGGGAATTAGAATTAAACCATTGTTAGCTGCTATCAAGTCAACTCTTGACTCCTGGTGGTAGCCCCATGCACAGTGGGATCAGATTATTGTGATCCATAGGGTTTTCACTGACTGATTTTTAAAAGTAGATTTCCAGGCCTTTCCTCCTAGTCTGTCTTAGACTGGAAGGTCTACTAAAACCTATTCAACATCAGAACAATATATTGACAGATGGGTGATGGCTGTGCATGAGATGCATTGGCTGGGAATCAAATCAGGTCTCCTGAATGGAGGGTGAGGATTCTACCACTGAATGACCACTGCCCCTATAATTAAACTAAACCCACTGTCATCAAGCCAATTCCAACTCATAGTGAAAACTCAGACCAAACCAAACTACTGCTATCAACTCGATTCTGACTCATAGCCATCCCTACTGGGTTTCCAAGGCTATAAATCTTTACAGAAGCAGACTGTCCCATCTTTTTTCCACAGAGTGGCTAGTGGGTTCAAACTGCTGACCTTTTGGTTAACAGCCCAATGTCTTAACCACTACACCACTAGAGCTTCTTATATTATAAACTAGGGACCACTAAATTTACGAATAAATTACATTTCTTAAAAGAATAAAAGCTCATTATGCTAAATGAAGGAGCTCTGGTGGTGTAATGCCTAGGGCATTTGGCTGCTAACCAGAAGGCTGGCAGTTCAAACCCCCCAGCCACTCCTTGGAAGGAAGATTGGGCAATCTACTTTTGTAGAGATATCACCTCGGAAACCCAAGGAGGGGTCACTACAAGTTGAATTGACTTGACATCAGTGACTTTGGGTTTTGTTTTTGTTTTGTTTTGTTTTTTTGGTGTATGCTAAATGATGCAAAATCTGATAAGGAAAAATGGGTAAGTTTTATGGTATGTAAATTATATCTCAATAAAGTGTTTTTTCTGAAAAAAACAAAAAACAAAAAACCACCTGATGAAACTGCTTAATCAAGTTCCTCAAAGAGAGCTATAGAAGTCAACAGGGTCACTATGAGTCAGAATCAACTCAATAGCAATGGGTCAACTATGTATTAATATCTCTAAGATAATGTGATTTTACATGCATTTGACTAAAAGCTTGTCTTGAACACATATAAATTCAAGGAAAAACACAACTAAGAAGTTATCTCTTGAATCAGAGGAGCTAGACATTGGTCTCATACAATAGGTTTTACCACTACCTTACAGAGGCCCAAGTAGAAATATAGTGAATATTCAGTGAGATGAGAACATAGCCAGATGAGAATGAAAATCAATGGAAAGAAACAATATTCTGGTAGGTGCAAGCACACCCTCCCTGAGCAGGCAGTACAGAGAGGCAACAACATATTATGAATAGTTATGGGCACACCAGTGCCAGAACCCCTAAGTCTGAATCCTGGCTCTTGTCACTTCCTAGTATGATCTTTGGAAAACTCCTTTTCCCGTCTGTGAGGGTAGTAGTAGTGTCTACTACACCATGAGAACAGTTAAGGAGTTAATAAGCTTAAAGCACTAGTCCCTGAAATATAAAAAATTATTATAAGGAGGGATAAAGTAACAAAGAAAACTTATTAAAACCAAAATGGCCTGAATATTCCAGCATTGGACAGTTACAATAGTAGTTAGAAGTACAAACCCTGGTCTCAGAAAGACTTAGGTTAGAATGTCAGAGCAACCCCTCATCAGCTAAGTGATGCTGAGCAGGTTACCTGACCTCTCGTTAACTGCAGTTTAGTCAGAGTGAGAGTGGAATAATGGTAACAGTGCCATTGTCTCCCTCCAAAGACTGTAAGAAAGAGGAAGTGAGATGATGTATATAAAACACTTAGCCCAGTATCTGCCACTTAGGAAGTGCTCAGTATATGTTAACTACCTTAACAGACAGGAACTCTGGTAGCACAGTGCCTAAAGCATCTGACTGCTAACCAGAAGGTTGGTGGTTCAAACCCACCAGCCACTCCACAGAAGCAAGACTGGGCAATCTACTTCCATAAAGATTTACTGCCTCGGAAACCTAATGGGGGTTGTTATGAGTCAGAATTGACTCAACAGCAGTGGGTTTTTTAACAAACAGAGTCCTTGGATGGCACTAACTGTTAACTGTTAACACACAGCTGCAACCCATAAGGTTGGTAGTTTGAATCTATGCAAAGGCTCCTTAGAAGAAATTACTGGCACTGAATTTCCTAAAGATCACAGCCATTGAAATACATGCAGTTCTATTGTGATACACATAGGGTTGACATAAGTCAGAGTTGACTCTACAGCAACTGTCTTTTTCTGCTGTTGTTAACACGTGCACACACACACACTTACAAGAAACAATACATAGTTTCCTCTGAGGATTAGAGTTCCCTGAACTTACATAAGTCATGAGGGTCAAAGGGTCGAGGTGGATCTGGTTCCCAGTCATCCAAGTCTGTGTCTTCACCATCATCCTCCTCATCTTCTTCAGTATCTTCATCCTCATCCTCATCTTCTTCCTCTTTTGCCTCCAATCTTTCAATGGGATTCTGTAGAGTAGCTAAAGGATCTGAACCGTCCACACTCTCAATTGAAGGTAACACCTGGTTATGTACTGGTAATGAAGCCTAGACAAAAAGTTTAAAGCATAAAGTAAGCAGACATTCCTTTTCAGTTAGCTAATATACACACTTATATACATACACACAGAACCAGGGTTTGGTGTAATATATTCTTTACACTAGCTCTTTTCAAAGCCCTGGGGGAAAAAATGATTTCCATTAACAGGATGTAATGAGGAATCTGCCACCACTCATCTGTCAGTTTGTCATACTGTGATTTGTGTTTCACTCTGAGGCTAGAAGCTATGCCACCAATATTACATGGTCATCAATGATGAACAAGGTCTCAGTAGAGCTTCCAGACTAAGATAGACTGGGAAGAAAGACAGAGTCTTCCACCTCTTTAAAAAAAAAAAAAAGAAAAAACCTTCTGAGTATCAGTGACACACTCTCTGATATATTACTGGAAAACTTTATGAATAGCAGTGAAACACTGTCTGATTTAATGCCAGAAGATGAGCCCCTTAGGTCAGATAGTACTCAAAATATGACTTGGGACAAGTTGTCTCCTTAAAGTAGAGGACATGGATAGAGTAAAGCTTTCCAGACCTTCATTTACTGATGAGGCACAACTCAATGGGAAGAAACAGCTGCAAACATTCATTAATAATCAGAACTTGGAGCATATGAAGTCTGGATCTAGAAAAATTAGAAGTTGTCAGAAATGAAATGGAATGCATAAAGATCAATATCCCAAGCATTAGTGAGTTGAAATAGACTGGTATTGATCATTTTGAATCAGACAGTTGTATGGTCTACTCTGCTGGGAATGACACATTAAAGAGGAGTGACATCACATTCATCACCAAAAAGAACATTTCAAGATCTATTCTGAAGTACAATGCTGTCAGAGATAGGATAATAGCCATACACCTATATAGAAGACTGGGAGCTCTGGTAGCGTAGTGCCTAAGGCACTTGACTGCTAACCAGAGGGCTGGCGGTTCAACCCCACCAGCCACTCCTCGGAAGGAAGGTTGGGCAATCTACTTCTGTAGTGATACTGCCTCGGAAAACCAAGGAGGGGTCGCTATGAGTTGGGTCTGACTCGACAGCACATAACAACAACAATAATAATATACAAGACCAGTTAACACTACTACAATTAAAATTTACCAACACCTAAAGCCCAAAATGGAGAAATTGATGATTTTCACCAACTTCTGCAGTCTGAAACTGACCAAACATGCAATCAAGACATATTGATAATTACTGGTGATTGGAATGCAAAAGTTGGGGGGAAAAAAAAGCACTGATGTTGGGCAAATATGGCCTTAGTGATAGAAATGATGCTGGAGATAGCATGATAGAATTTTTCAAGATCAAGGATTTATTCATTGCAAATACCTTTTTCAACAACATAAATAGCAGCTAACATGTGGACCTCACCAGATGGAATACACAAGAATCAAATTGACCACATCTGTGGAAAAAGGCAATACAGAAGCTCAGTATCATCAGTCAAAACAAGGCCAGGAGCTGACTGTGAAAAAGACCATCAATTGCTTATATGCCAGTTTAAGTTGAAGCTGAAGAAAATTAAAATGAGAGCCAAAAAAAAGTCCACAAGAGCCAAAATCCGACCCTGATTATCTCTCACTTGAATTTAGAGACCATCTGAAGAACAGATTTGATGCACTGAATACCAATGACTGAAGACGAGACAAGTTGTGGGATGATATAAAAAACATCATACATGAAGAAAGCAAAAGGTCATTCCAAAGACAGGAAAGAGAGAAAAGACCAAAATGAATGTGAGAAGAGGCTTGCTCTTGAACTGAGAGTAGCTAAAGTGAATGAAGAAATGATTTAAAAAGCTGAACAGAAGATTTCAAACGACAGCTGAAAAAGAGAAAGTAACATATTATAATGAAATGTGCAAAGATTTGGAGTTAGACAACCGAAAGGAAAGAAGACACTGGCATTCTCAATCTGAAAGAACCAAAAAAAAAACTCAAATCACAAATTGTAATACTGAAGAACGCTATGGGCAAAATACTGAATGATGCAGGAAACATCAATAGAAGATGAATGGAAAACACAGAATCACTGTACCAAAAAGAATCACTGTACCATTTCAAAAGCTAGCATGTGATGAAGAACCAATGGTATTGAAGGAAGATGTCCAAGCTACACTGAAGGAATTGGTGAAAAACAAGCTCCAGGAACTAAAGGAATACCCATTGAGATATTTCAACAAATAGATGCAGTGCTGAAGGTGTTTACGTTGACGCCAAGAAATTTGGAAAATAGCTACCGGGCCAAGGGTCAGGAAGAGATCAATGTTTATGCCCATTCCAAAGACAGGTGACTCAAAAGAATGTGGAAATTATCAAACAATATCATTAATATAACATGCAAGTAATATTTTGCTAAAAATAATTTAAAACTGGTTACAGCAGTATATTGTCAGAGAATGCCCAGAAATGCAAGCTGGATTCAGAAGAGGACATAGAATGAGAGGTATCATTGCTGAAGTCAGATGGATCTTGGCTGAAAGCAAGAATACCAGAAAGATGTTTACTTGTGTTTAACTGACTATGCAAAGGCATTCAACTGTGTGAATCATAACAAATTATGGATAACATTGCAAAGAATAGAAATTTCAGAACATTTAGTTGTTCTTATGAGGAACCTGTACGTAGACAAAGAGGCTGTTGTTCAAACAGAACAATGGGATACTGCATGGTTTAAAATCAGGAATTGTGTGCATCAGAGTTGTATCCTTTCACATTACTTACTCAGTCTGTACACTGAGCAAATAATCTGAGAAGCAGGACTATAGGAAGAACACCACAGCACAAGAATAAGAGGAAGACTCATTAACAAACTGCCATATGCAGATGGCGTTAACTTTGCTCACTGAAAGTGAGGATCAAGCACTTACTGATAAAGATAAAAGATTACAGTCTTCAGTATGGATTACACCACAACATAAAGGAAATGAAAATCCTCACAACTGGACCAATAAATAACATCATGATAAATGGAGAAAAGATTGAAACTGTCATGGATTTCATTTTGCTTGGATCCACAATCAACACCTATGGAAGCAGCAGTCAAGAAATCAAACATCTTATCTCACTGGGAAAATCTGCTGCAAAAAGACTTCTTTAAAGGATTGAAGAGCAAAGATGTTACTTTGAAGACTAAGGTGTGCCTAACCTAAGCCATGGTATTTTCAATTGCCTCATTTGCATGTGAAATCTGGACAAGGAATAAGGAAGACTGAAGAAGAGTTGATGTCTTTGATTGCAGTGTTGGCAAAGAATACCAAAAATACCATGGACCACCAGAAAACAAACAAATCTGTCATGGCGGAAGTGCTGCCAGAATGCTCCTTAGAAGCAAGAATGGCCAGACTTTTGTCCTACCTCCTTTGATCATGTTGTCAGAAGGGACCATTCCCTGGTGAAGATATCATACTTGGTAAAGTAGAGGGTCAGGGAAAAAGGGAAAGACCCTCAATGAGATGGACTGACACAGTGTCTGTAACAACGGGTTCAAGCATAGCAAGGATTATGACAATGGCACAGGACCAGGCAGTGTTTAGTTTTCTTGTACATAGGGTCACTATGGGTCAGCTCTGACTAGAAGGCACCTAACAACAAGTACAATGAGGAGTCTGACTCCATTTTTTGAATGTTTGACTGCTAACAGGTTTTTACACCTCACTCTTCTCTCTTCCTCTTGTGTTCCATGTCAGAACAATCTAAGAAAGCCTGGGTGTTCCCACCCTTGGCACCAGTTGGACATTCAAAATCACATAAACACCTACATGTGTGCAGGACTTCACCCAGGCCCCACCCCCTGACCAGAGTAAAATTCTGAGCCCATCTCCTTTCCTGGGCTCTCAGACCATTTCAGACCAGCTTCAAAGACTTGTCCTACTCTCCCAGAGACCTCAATTACATGATTAACAAATCTTGAGGACCCTCTTGTGTGTTTGTATACCATCATCAGTCTTGACTGCTTTTGCAGCATGGCCACACAACTTGGTGGCCACCACATAAGACATGTAATGATTTACCTGTATTCAACCACTGTACTTTTAAAACACCTGATACAACACATGGTTGGTAAAATTAACTAATTAACAGCTCTGCTTTTAATCACTCTGAATAGGCTGAGACCTTTACGTAAGAATCTGAGACTCTTATTTGTTTAATCAAGCTGAAGTTAGACTCTCACAAACTAGGCAAGATTTGGGTCACAAATTGGATGAATGCTACTTTACCAAATACACTGACAGAAAATAAATGGTACCTTAAAAAATTCTCTCACCCCCTAAATAAGTGTTACAAGGTAATATGGTACCTCAGACTCTTTTAATTCAATCTTATTTCTACTGCCCAATTAGGGCCATAAGCTATACTGAGGCCATGTCCCCTTCCTATTTAATAAATACATTAAAAAAAAAAAAAAAACCCTACTCCCTTCTGTATTTTCCCACATTTTTTTCCTCACCTAGTATGTTCTCCCTTCACCAGTCTTCTAAACACCATCATGTGCTTTTTGACGAACCATCTCTGACCACTCTAGACCTCCCTGATGTTCCTCTGATCTGAACCCCTATCACACATGAATTCACAGAATCCCACCCTATTCAGCCTCTGTTTAAACATTTCATTACTGGGAACTTATTTCTGCACAGAGCAGTCTGAATCATTTTGAAAAAGTTCTGTGACAGTTTCTATTAAGTCAAAATTCTCTCTACACATCTTCTATGCCCTGGCTGCATCTAAGACTTTCCTATGGAGCTCCTGGAGAATAAGTCTAACCCTTCTTTCCTTCAAATCTTTAAATTCCAAAAACTCATTCAATCATTTCTCACATGGCCACATGTTGAGATCACGCATTACCTTCTTGTCTTCATTTATTCCTCAGTGGATTCCATATCACTATGAATACAGCACCAGACTGCATTAGCCATTGTACTGCTGACCCATCCTGATCTTGCAGATAATTAAAATCCCTGAGTAACCATAGTACTAGGTGACACCAGACTCAATTGGCACAACAAAATACATAAAAGCCTTGTTCCGGGTCCTACATTGGTGAGTAGCAACTGGGGTCTTAAAAGCTTTCAACCAGCCATCTAAGATGCAGCTAATGGTCTCCTAGCAGCAGAAGCAAAGAAGAATGCAAAAAAAAACTAGGGCATTTGGAAGCAATCAGCCCTAGGACATGATGGCCCTTGAGACCAGAAGAATTAGATGGTGGCTGGCTATCAATGACAACCACTCAGGAAAGGATCAAATCTGGAGATCCTGGATAGGCTGGGAGGAAAAATGTGGAACAAAATCCAAAAACTCAATAATGGAGTCATTATATAATTATATAAACTCAATAATGAGTCAAAACTCAGATGGAGTCTGATGAGACTCCCAGTACTATGGCACTGGAATACATTTTGTGCCTGGAAGAAAACTTATTCCCAGGGGCTGGCTCTCAGCCCAATAGTTAACAAGATGTACATGCAGACCACTCAACCCAGGATGATGCACCCACATACACTATGGTAACACATTCCTTAGGGCAATAGAACACGGGGCACCAGAGGACCAACATTCAAATTGACGAAATGTAGGATTGCATAAATATGAGGGGCACAAGGAGAGGTTTACTGGGTAGGGAGGGGAGGAGACTGGGTTAGGGGTAGACATGGTAAATGGGGAGTGAAACTAAATGTACATGTAACGTTGAATGTAAAACAAGCTCTTAAAATAAAAAATAATAATAATAAAATTAAATAGACTCCCTGAGTACTTTTTCCCCTTCATAAAGTACTTGTGTGTCACTAAGTCAATTATGACTCATGGAGATCCTATACATCAGAGTACAAGTACACTAATAGGGTTTCTTAAGCTGTAATCTTTACAGAAGCAAATTGCCAGTTCTTTTCTCCTGTGGAACTGCTGGCGGGCTTGCACCACTGACCTTTCAGTTAGCAGCAGAACACTTAACCATTGCATTACTACAGCTTCCAAAAAGCATTACTAAATCATTTTTTCCTCCTCAGTATTTAAATACCTGATTTTTACTTAAATGTGGAATTTTGCATTTATCCCTAGGAAATTTAATTTTATTACTTTTCTTCCAGTTTGCCAAGATCTTTTAGAATCTTTTAGAGTCTTGATTCTACCATCTCACATATTAGCTGCCCTCAGAGCTTTGTGTCTAGTATGCCCAGAATGCCATCCACTTTGGCAATGAATAGGCATTTTCATGTGAGTACATCCTGCCTTTCTACACCTCAGAGAAGAAAGTCAAAGGCTTTGGAATCAGACATATGTGGGTTAAAATCCTGTCATCTCTTGCAAGTTACTAAACTTCTCTGAATCTCAGTTTCTTTATCTGTAAAATGGGTACAATAATACATATATCCTAGATTTTTGTGAGGGTTAAATGAAAGAATATGTATATAAGGCAAGTAGTAGAGTGTCTGGCATTTAGCAAGTTTTAGTATCAATAATAATAGATGATGATGATTTGAGGACCAAGATAACATCATATACTTTCTCAATAGCCTCAATAAAAGACTGACAAGTATATAGTAGGCATTTAATGAAGATTAGTTTGTTGAAACATATCTAGTCCTTTGGGAAATTACAGCAATGCCTTAGACATGTAAAGGAATTCTTTGTTGCTAGTCACAGAAACATCTCTTTTCAGCTGCTCATCTAAATCCTAGAACTTTTTAAATTTTATAAAGTACTAAGTAACCACTCTGTGTATTTACAGAGCTTGACACAGAACCACCTGCTAGGGCAGTACAGTACCCCTGCTCAATGACTGAAACACTCAGTCTCCAGACAGCAGAAAAATTCAGTTACTTCAAATAATAAACACATGTTTTATCAGGCACTCATTTAACCTAAAAGCCAGACTTTTCCATGACATTCCATCTTGGTAATTCAAGGCCTCTTAGAAAGTTCTATATTGTTGTTGTTAGGTGCCGTCGAGTCATTTCCGACTCACAGTGACCCCATGCACAGAAGAACAAAACACTGCCTGATCCCACACAAGTTCCACGATCCATGCTACACTTGAGCCCATCATCTCAGCCACTGTGTCAATCCATCTCATTGAAGGCCTCCCTCTCTTTCGTCAACCCTCCATCCTACCTACCAAGCATGACATCCTTCTCCAAGGAATGGTCCCTTCTGACAACATGACCAAAATAGGTGAGACGAAGTCTGGCCATTCTTGCTTCCAAGGAGCATTCTGGCTGCACTTCCTCCTGGACAGATCTGTTAGTTCTTTTAACAGTCCATGATACTTTCAGCATTCTTCGCCAGCACCACAACTCAAAAGCATCAACTCTTCTTTGGTCTTCCTTATTCATTGTCTAGCTCTCACATGCATACGAGGCAATTGGAAATATCATGGCTTGTGTCAGGCGCACCTTAGTCCTCAAAGAAACATCCTTGCTCCTCAGCACTTGAAACAGTTCCTTCACGGTTGTCTTTCCCAATGCTACACGTCGTCTAATGTCCTGACTGCTGCTTCCATTGGCATTGATTGTACCAAGCAATGTGAATTCATTGACAACCTCAATCTTCTCTCCATTTATTGTGATGCTGCTCATTGGTCCAGTTGTGAGGATTTTTGTTTTCTTTATATTGGGACATAATTCATACTGCAGATTCTATTCTTCAACCTTCATCAGTAAGTGCCTCAAGTCATCCTCACTTTCAGCAAGCAAAATTGTATCGTCTGCATATCTCAGGTTGTTAATGATTCTTCCTCCAATCCTGATGCAAGAGTTTTCTTCATATAGTCCAGCTTCTCGGATTATTTGCTCAGCATATAGATTAAATAAGTATGGGGAAAGGATCCAACCCTGACACACTCCCTTCCTGATTTTAAACCATGCAGTGTCCCCTTGTTCTGTTCGAATGACAGCCTCCTGGTCACGGTACAGGTTCCTCATGAGTACAATCAAGTGTTTGGGAATTCCCATCCTTCTCAATGTTATCCATAATTTGTCGTGATCCACACAATTAAATGCCTTTGCGTAGTCAATGAAACACAAGTAGACATCTTTCTGGTATTCTTTGCCTTGAGCCAAGATCCATCTAACAACAGCTATGATATCCCTTGTTCCATGTCCTCTTCTGAATCCAGCTTGCACCTCTGGAAGTTCTCTGTCAATATACTGCTGCAACTGTTTTTGAATTATCTTCAGTAAGATCTTACTTGCGTGAGATATTAATGATATTTTTCTATAATTTCCACAATCTGTGGGATCACCTTTCTTTGGAATGGGCACAAATATGGATCTCTTCCAGTCAGTTGGCCAGGTAGCTGTCTTCCAAATCCCTTGGCATAACAGAGTGAGTGCCTCCAATGGGGCATCTGTTTGTTGAAATATCTCAATCGGTATTCCGTCAATTCCCAGAGCCTTGTTCTTCATCGATTCCTTCATTGCAGCTTTGACTTCCTCCTTCAGTACCATTGGCTCTAGATCATATGCCAGTTCCTGAAATGGATGAAGATCAACCAGTTCCTTTTGGTACAGGGATTCTGTGTATTCCTGCCATCTTCTCTTGATGTTTCCTGCATCATTCAATATTTTGCCCATAGAATCTCTCAATATTGCAACTTGAGGCTTAAATTTTTTCTTCAATTCTTTCAGCTTGAGAAATGCTGAGTGCGTTCTTCCCTTTTGGTTTTCAAACTCCAGATCTTTGCACATGTCATTATAGTAATTGGTTTTGTCTGCTCGAGCTGCTCTTTGAAATCTTCTGTTCAGCTCTCTTATCTTGTCATTTCTTCCATTGGCTTTAGCTTCTCTCCACTCAATGGCAAGTTTCAGAGTCTCTTCTATCATCCATTTTGGTCTTCTCTTCCTTTCTTGTCTCTTTAGTGATCTCTTGCTTTCTTCATGGATAATGTTCTTGATATCCTTCATCATATAAGAGGACAAAATATGAGTTCAAAATAAGTTCTATATAAGAGGACAAAATTCTGGGAGATGCTTCAGCTTCAATGAAAGCAGAATAAAATGCCCATTGACGGTGAGGATTCAACAAAAAGAGAGGGGACTTCTAGCAATGCACCCACTTCACTGGCTCCCCAGCCACATCCTCACAGATTCTTCAAGGAAGCTGCATCAATCCCACTTACAAATTCAGCACAATTTACAATACCACTCTTTTTTCTAAAGCCACTTAAATTTTATGCCAGCATTAATGATGACTGTTGACACATACTGAACAAATCAAAGTGCATAGTCACCTTTAAAATAATAATAAAAAAAAATTCACTGTCATCAAGTCGATTTTGACTCATAGCAACCCTCATTGGGTTTCCGAGACTATAAACCTTGGCTAAGATTGCCCCATCTTTCTCTGCAGAGCAGCTGTCAGTTTGAACTGCTGACCTCCTGGTTAGCAGCCAAATGACTTAACTGCTATGCCACCAGAGCTCCTTTATAGTCACAGCTCTACAACTCATCAATTCTTTATCTGTTTGCTGGGCCAAACTGTGAAAGAATTAATTCAGCAATTTATTCTTGTGAAGCTATATATATATATATATTCCCCCCCCCCCAACAGATGCTATTAGAAAGATGGTGAATAGGCAAGGCGACTGCTGGCTTGTGGCCATGCTGAGAAAGCTGACATTAAAATAGTACCAGTGACCTTCTCCTTCCCCATGCTGAGACTCTCCTAAAAGACTAGCTATGGAAAGGAAGTGCAGCACTTCAACATTGCTTTGAGGACTGATATGAAAGCAGAAGTTAAACATATACTGGAATCATAAAATCTTGTTGAAAAGGAATGAAGAGGATCAATGATATTCATTTCTAGGTAAAAATTATTATTTCTAGATAGTTAATTTGACTATTATTCAAATTTACATACCAGCCTAAAGCTAAAGATGAAAGAATTGAAGATTTTTACAAACTCTGTAGTCTGAAATTGATCGAGCATTTAATCAAGATGCATTGATGATTACTAGTGATCAGAATGCGAAAGTTGGAAACAAGCATCGGTAGTTGGAAAATATGGCCTTAGTGACAGAAAAGATGTCAGAGATCACATGATAGACTTTTGCAAGACCAATGACTTATTCACTGCAAATATCATTTTTTCAACAATATACATAGCAACTATATACATGGATCTTACCAGATGAAATACACAGGAATCAAAGGAACTACATCTGTAAAAAGAGCTGACAGTATCATCAGTCAGAAGAAAACCAAGGGTAAACTGTGGCACAGACCAATCAATCGATTGATCCAACAGATCAATTGCTCATATGCAACTTTAAGTTGAAGCTGAAGAAAATTAAAATAATTCCAGAAGAGTCAAAATGCAAACATGAGTATATCACATCTGAATTTAGAGACTATATGAAGAACAGGTTTGGCACTTTAAACACTAATGACCAAACACCAGATGAGTGTGGGAAGACATCAGGGACATCATACATGAACAAAGCAAAAAGTCCTTAAAAAGACAGTAAAGAAAGAAAAGACTAAAATGGATGTCAGAAGAGACTCAGAAACTTACTCTTGAACGTAGGTAATAGACCTGAATAGAAGATTTCAAAAGATGGCTCAAGAAGACAAAGTAAAATATTATAATGAAATGTGCAAAGACCTGGAGTTAGAAAATCGATAGGTAAAAATACATTTGGCATTATGCAAGCTGAAAGAACTGAAGAAAAAAATCAAGCCTTGAGCGGCAATACTGAAGGATTTGATGGCCAAAATACTGAATCATGCAGGAAGCATGAAAAGAAGAAGCAAGGAATATACAATGTCACTGTGCCAAAAAGAACTGGTTGATGTTCATTGATTTCAGGAGGTAGCATATGATCAAGAACCAATGGTACTGAAGAATAATCCCAAACTCTACTGAAAGCACTGGCAAGAAATAGAGCTCCAAGAATTGATGGAATACCAATTGAGATGTTTCAACAAACAAATGCAATGCTGGAAAAGCTCATTCATTTATGCTAAGAAATCTGGAAGACAGCTACCTGACCAACTAACTGGAAAAGATCCATATCTGTGCCCATTCCAGAGAAAACTGATCCAACAGAATGGGGATTTATAGAACAATAGCATAAACACTGCCATTGAGTTGAATCTGACTCATAGCGACCTGTCCTTGGGTTTCCGAGGCAGTATCACTATGGAAGTAGATTGCCCAGGATCATACACAAGTAAAATTTTGCTGAAAATCAAAAATGGTTGTGGCAGGACATTGACAAGGAACTGCCATAAATTCAAATTCCAGCCACAATCAGAAAAGAGCATGGAACAAGGGATATCACTGCTGATATCAGGTGGATCTTGGCTGAAAGCAAAGAATATCAGAAAGATGTTTACTTATGTTTTATTGATTATGTAAATGCATTCCATTGTAGGGATCATATGAAATTACGGATAACATTGTGAAAAAAGAGAATTTCAGAACACTTAATTGTGCTTATGAGGAAACTGTACATAAATCAAGAGACAATTGTTTGAACAATACAAGGGAATACTACATGGTTTAAAATCAGGAAAGGTATGCATCAGAGGTGTATCTTTTCACCATACTTATTCAATCTGTATGCTGAGTAAATAATCCAAAAAGCTGGACTAGATGAAGAACAATGTGGCATCAAGATTGAAGGAAGACTCATTAATTACCTGTGATATGCAGATCACACAACCTTGCTTGCTGAAAATGAAGAGGATTTGAAGCACTCACTGATGAAGATCAAAGGCTACAGCCTTTGTTGTTGTTATTGTTGTTGTTATGTGCCGTTGAGTCAGACCCCACTCATAGTGACCCCTCCTTGGGTTTCCGAGGTGGTTTCACTACGGAAGTAGATTGCCCAGCCTTCCTTCCAATGAGTGGCTGGTAGGTTTGAACTGCCAGACTTCTGGTTAGTAGTCTAGTGCCTTAGGCACTATGCTACCAGAGTTCCCACAGCCTTTAGTATGGATAGAAGAAAACAAAAATCCTCACAACTAGACCAACAAGGAACATCATGATAAATGGATGAAAGATTGAAATTGTCAGGGATTTCATTCTTCTTGGATCTACAACCAATGCCATGGAAGCAGCAATCAAGAAATCAAACCTTGTATTGCACTGGGCAAATGTACTGCAAATGACCCCTCTAAAGTGTTAAAGAGTAAAGATGTCACTTTGAAGACTAAAGTGTACCTGACCAAAGCTATGGTATTTTCAATTGTCTCATATGCATGTGAAAGCTGGACAATGAGTAAGGAAGACCAAAAAAGAATTGATGCATTTGAATTATGATATTGACAAAGAATACTGAAAGTACCATGGACTGCCAAAAGAATGAGCAAATCTGTCTTGCAAGAAGTAAAGCCAGAACGCCACTTAGAAGTGAGGATGGCAAGACTTTCTTTCCTATTTTTGTTGTTATTAGGAGGGAGCAGTTCCTAGAAAAGGTATCATGCTTGGTAAAGCAGAGAGTCAGTGAAAAAAGAGAAAGATCTTCAACAAGATGGACTGACACAGTGGCTGCAACGATGTACTCAAGCATAGCAACAATTTTGAGGATGGCACAGGACTGAGCTGTGTTTCATTCTATTGGTTTCTATGAGTAGGAACCAACACAACAGCACCTAACAACAATAGGCAGTATTGATGTACTAAAAAGGGGGCAAGGTAAGCAAATCCCACTTTTATTGCTAACTGTGTGCTAAGGATCAGTATGAATCCAATTCCAACCTGGAAATGGATCCAGGCTTTACCTTCCCATATCCCCATTATCCTTATCACCAGTCACCCATGTAGCATTTTCTCTCTTTGACTCTAACTACCCAGAGTTAAGGAGCTTTGGTGGCATAGTGCTTAAGACATTTGACTGCTAACCAGAAGGTTGGTGGTTCAAACCCAACAGCCACTCCACAGAAGGAAGACTGGGAAATCTACTTCTGTAAAGATTTACTGCCTCAGAAACCTAAAGGGGGTAGCAAAGAGTTGGAATCAACTCGATGGCAGTCAGTTTGGTTGTTTGGTTTTACCCAGAGTTAGGTCAAACCTACAAGCTAAAAAGACTCTTGTCCTTTTAGATCAAATGCTCTAACAATCTTTCCCCATCACCCAGCCACCAAGAGCAATGTCTTCATAAGTTACAAGAATGCTGTCCCTCAGGTTGCCAAATAGGCAGATTGTCAAATAGGCCTCTGCTGGCTCATTGCCCATTTTGTTTATTCTCCAGAATGGCTCAGCTCACAAAATACATGGAGACTACCTATACTTGTTAGGTGCCAGTGAGTCAGCTCCGACTCATAGCAGTCCGATGTATAACAGAACAAAACACTGTCCAGTCCTGTGCCAGCCTTACAATCCTTGTTACACCAGAGCCTCTCGTTGCACCCACTACATCAATGCATCTCGTTGAGAGCCTTCCCCTTTTTTGCTGATCCTCTAGTTTACCAAGCATGATACCATTCACAGAGAATGGTCCCTTCTGACACCATGACCAAAGTAAGAGAGACAAAGTCTGGCCATTCTCGCTTCCAAGGGGCATTCCAGATGCACTTCTAGAAGAGATTTGTTAGTTCTTCTGGCAGTCCACGGGACTTTCAGCATTCTTTGCCAACACCACAACTCAAAAGCCTCAACTCTTCCTCATTCTTCCTTATTCATTGTCCAGCTTTCATATGCATATGAGGCAACCAAACCTACCATGGTTTGCATTAGTTATCTTTACTCCTCAGTACTTTAAACAGGTCTTTTGCAGTAGATTTGCCCAGTGCAATATGCCATCTGTTATCTTGACTGCTGCTTCTGCTGGTGCTGATTGTGGAACCAAGTGATATGAAATCTTTGACAACTTCAATCTTTCCTCCGTTTATCATGGTGCTGCTTATTGGTCCAGTTGTGAGGATTTTCATTTTCTCTGTGTTGATATGTAATCCATACTGCAGACTGCAGTCTTTAATCTTCACCAGTAAGTGCTTCCGTTATCCTCACGTTCAGTAAGCAAAGTTTTGTCGTCCGCATATTACAGGTTGTTAATGAGTCTTCCTCCGATCCTGATGCCAAACTCTTCTTTCTATAGTCCAGTTTCTTAGATTATTTGCTCAGCATACATATTGAATAAGTATGGTGAAAGGATACAATCCTGTACTCCCTTCCTGATTTTAAACCATACAGTATCCACTTGTTCTGTTCAAACAACGGTCTCCTGTTCTATGTATGGATTCCTCATGAGTACAATTAAGTTTTCAGAAACTCCCATTCTTCTCAATATTATCCATAATCTGTTATGATCCACACAATCAAATGCTTTTGCATAGTCAATAAAACACAAATAAACATCTTTTTGGTATTCTTTGCTTTCAGCCAAGGTCCATCTGACATTAGCAATGATATCCCTTGATCCACATCCTTTTCTGAATCCAGCTTGCATTTCCGGAAGCTTCCTGTCAATATACTACTGCAACTGTTTTTGAAGTATCTTCAGTAAGATTTTACTTACTTGTGACATTAGTGATAATGTTCAATAATTTCCACATTCTGTGGGATCACCTTTCCTTGGAATAGGTACAAATATGGATCTCTTCCTGTTAGTTGGCCAGGTAGCTGTCTTCCAAACTTCTTGGCATAGATGAGTGAGTGCCTCAGGTGCAGCATTCATTTGTTGAAACATCTCAGTGGGTATTATGTCAATTCCTAGGGCCTTGTTCTTCACCAACTCCTTCAGTGCAGCTTCAACTTCCTCCTTCAGTAACGGTTCTTGATCATATGCCACCTCCTGAAATGGATGAACATCAACCAATTCTTTTTGATACAGTGACTCTGTGTGTTGCTTCCATCTTCTTTTGCTGTTTCCTACATCAGCCAATATTTTGCCCATAGAATCTTGCAATATTACAACTCAAGGCTTGAATTTTTTCTTCAGTTCTTTCAGCTTAAGAAATGCCAAATGTGTTCTTCCCTTTCAGTTGACTAACTCCAGATCTTTGCACATTTCATTATAATAACTGACTCTGTCTTCTCGAGCTGCTCTTTGAAATCTTCTGTTCAGCTCACTTGTCATTTCCTCCGTTTGCTTTAGCATTCAAGGGCAAGTTTCAGAGTCTCTTCTGACATCCATTTTGGTCTTTTCTTCCTTTCCTGTCTTTTTAGTGAGCTTTTGCTTTCTTCATGGATGATGTTCTTGATGTCATCCCATAATTCCTCTGGTTTTCAGTCCTTGGTGTTCAATGAATCGACTCTAATCTTTAGACAGTCTCTAAATTCAGGAGGGATATAATCAGGGTCACATTTTTGCTCACGTGGACTTCTTTTAATTGTCTTCTGCTTCAACTTGAACTTGTATATGAGCAGTTGATGGTCTGTTCCACAGTCAGCTCCTGGCCAGCTCCTTGGCTGAAGATATTGAGGTTGTCCATCACCTCTTGCCACACATGTAGTCAATCTGATTCCTGTGTACCCTGTCTGGCAAAGTCCATGTTTATAGCCACCATTTGGGCTGTTGAAAAATATATTTGCAATAAATAAGTCATCAGGCTTGCAAAGTTCTATCATGTGATCTCCAGCATTATTTCTATCACCAAGGCTGTATTTTCCAACTACTGGTGATTCTTCTTTGTTTCCAACTTTTGCATTCTAATCACCTGTAATAATCAAGACATCTTGAATGAATGTTTGGTCAATTGCAGACTGCAGAAGTTGGTAGAAATCTTCAATCTCCTCATCTTTGGAATTGGTGGTTGGTGTGTAAATTTGAAAAATAGTAGTATTAACTGGTTTTCCTTGTAGGAGTATGGATTTTATCCTATCACTGACAGCATTGTACTTCAGGATAGATCTTGAAACAGTTTTTGTGATGATGAATGCCATGCCATTCCTCTTCAATCTGTCATTTTCAGCATAGTAGATCATATGGTTGTCTGATTCAAAATGGCCCAAACAGGTCCATTTAAGCTCAATAATACCTAGGATATCAGTTTTATATGTTCCATTTCATTTTTGACAACTTCCAATTTTCCCAGATTTGTATTTCGTACATTCCATGTTCCAATTATTAATGGATGTTTGTTTGCAGCTGTTTCTTCTCATCTTGAGACATGCCACATCAGCAAATGGAGGTCCTGAAAGCTTTACTTCATCCACATCATTAAGTTCAGTTCTACTCTGAAGAAGGAGCTCTTCTCCAGTTGTATTTTGAGTGCCTTCTTACCTGAGGGACTCATCTTCCTGTATATCAGGCAATGATTCAGGTCTATTCATAAAGTTTTCCAGTAATATATCAGACAATGTTTCACTGCTATTCATTAGGTTTTCACTGGCCAGTTCTTTGAGAAGTGGATGGCCCCTTCTTCCAAGTCTGTCTTGTCTGGAAGCTCCAATGAAACCTGTCCACCACAGGTGACCCTGCTAATATTTGAAATACTGGTGGCATAGCCTCCAGCCTCAAAGCAACATGCAAGCTACCATAGTATGACAAACTGACAGACGAATGGAGGACCTATACTTATAGTTACCTATTTATTATAACTAGAAAGACACAAATGAAGAGACATATCAGGCAAGATGAGGTTTGGTAGGGGTTCCAGCCCCAGGGTGTCCACTGTCTCCAGGGATATGCCACCTGGCTGTTCTTGCCAATCCAGGAGGCCCTTCAAACTTTCACAGAATATGTATCATTGATTAAATCAATTAATGTGCATGATTGATTGCATTATGCCTTCCTCCCTTCCTGAAGTTATTTGCCAGGTGGTCTGTGTAGCTTCCACTTATTTACATATGTTCTAAGGTGCTTTCTGGAGATTTTATACAATACATGCACCTCAGTTGCTGGGAAATATTAAGGATCAATTTCCAGAACTGGGATCAAAAGTCAAACCAAATTCTTTGTCCCACAATAGACTTTAACACATAGTATGCATGCCTTAAAAATTGTTTAATGAAGAATTAATTGAAATTCAACTGGCACTTACTGAATGATACCCATTACTCAAACTCCTTTGAGGTCATACAGCTCCTAATTTGCAGAACCATAATACAAATTCTAACTCTTAACTGCTTTTTCCACTACATCACTACCTGCCCCTATGGAATTGAGTCTATTCAAGGAAGGTAGCAGAAGAGGTAAACATCACACACAACTTGAATACCAGGACAACAAGACAACCATATACCTGGTCCTGAGGCAATAGACAGGCACAGCAACAACAACAAAATTGGTAAGCAATTTGTGCCAATTTTACATAGAGGACAAGAAAATAAGAAGCAAAAATATTTTAAACCTATGCATTTTGGCATGGACAATAAAATGCAGAAAAAAGAAAAAGAATTTGTTAAAGTTTATGATACACTTTTTCCTTCCCACTTAATACCACTCTCTAATTATTCTGAAACTATAATAATGAATTTCAGGACACAATTTATCTGAGAAACAAAATATGAAATTACACTGGACAGAAGCAATCACAACAGAATGTTTCTTGACTCCTACTGAGACCAATTATCAGTGCAGCATATTTTCTTCTCAGTGTGTGGGGAGTCACACATGTTCACTTTCAGAAACAAAGAGAATACTGTACTTCTGTGTTTGGAGAGTACTGATGCCATTCTCAAGGATAAGAGAATGTATATATGAAAAATGCATATATGAAAAAGGCTTCTATCAGATTTTTTTCACCACTGAAAATAGGAATATTCTGCTAAGGCAAAAAAAAAAAAAAAAAAAAAGCAGCCATCTGTGTTAAATCCCCACTCCAGCTTTCTATCCAGAATTTATCCAGGTCACCAAATAAGCTGACAGTCATTGAGGTGTTATAGCCAGAAATAAAAATGATACTGGTTGGTTTCTTTACCAGGGAGCTGAAATAAAGATACTAAGCCAATCATTATAGTGCTGTGCAATGCCATGGTTCACAGAGATATCTAAGTAACAGCTTTTTGTTACACAAAACATGAAACAAGCAGATGTCTCCTGGAGATCTAAGAAAATAAAGGGCTCTTTAAAGTGAAAAGAGCAACAAAAATTTTAATTAAAACTATGCCTTAATACTAAAGAACTCTAGTGGTGTAGTGGGTAAGGCGTTCGGCTGATAACCAGGTTAGTGGTTCAAACCTACCAGGTACTCCATGGGAGGAAGATGAGGCAATGTACTTCCATAAAGATTTACAGCCTTGGAAACCCAATGGGGTCACTATGAGTCACAATCGACTTGATGACAATGAGTTTTGTTTTTGTTTTTGTTTTTGGCTTAATACTAAACCAAGAAAAATGCCATTTTGCCTATCAAGTTGGTGAAAATTAAAAAGAATGTAAATACCTTTTGGAAAAAGATAGCAATAATGGTGGCACAACATGAAAAATATCATCAGTGTCCTTGACCTGTAAATGTGGAAGTTGTCATATTGGTGAATGTCTTGGGGTGTATGTTTCAACACAATAAAAGTAAATTTAAAAAAAGAACAGAAATAACTAATGTGACAAGGCTGTGTGAAAACAGAAATTCTTGTATTTTGGTGGTGGGAATATAATGCTTTTACAATACCTGAAAAGCAATTTAGAAAGTCTTCTCAAAATATTTTTTTCACTTATGACAAAATTTAAACATATGTAAAAGTAAAGAGAATAGTAAAATAAATGTCATGTACCCATCACTTAGCTTCAAAAATTATCAACTCATGAGCAATCACATTTCAACTATTCTAACACCTACTTTCTCTGTCACTAAATTACTTTTTTTATTTTATTTTATTTTAAGAGCTTGTTTTACATTCAAAGTCACGCATATATTTAGTTTCATTCCCAATTCGCCATGTCCAACCCTAACCCAGTCTCCTCCCCTCCCTACCCTGTAACACTCCCCCTGTACCCCTCATAATTATGCACTCCTGTTTGTCCAGCATTTCCTCAGTTTGAATGTTGGTCCTTTGGTGTCCCATGTCTACTGCTTTAAGGGATGTATTACCATTGAGTGTGTGGGTGTGGCATCCTGGGTTGAGTGGTCTGCATGTACATCTTGTTAACTATTGGGCTGAGAGCCCACCCCTGGGGGTGAGTTTTATTCCAAGCGCTGAAAGTATTTCACGGCCATAGTATTGGGATTCTCACCAGACTTCATCTGACCAGTAATTCTGGTCATTACTGAGTTTTTGGATTTTTTTTCACGTTTTCCCTCCCACTCTAACCAGGATCTCCAGATTTGATCCTTTCCTGAGTGGTTGGCATTGGTAGCCGGGCACCATCCGGTTCTTCTGGTCTCAAGGGCCATTTTTTTTTGTGCATTCTTCTTCACTTCTGATGCTAGGAGACCATTAGCTGCATCCTAGATGGCTGCTTGAAAGCTTTTAAGACCTCAGTCACTACTCACCAATGTAGGATGTGGAGCAATGCTTTTATGTATTTTGTTGTGCCAAGTGAGTCTGGTGTACCCCAGTACTATGGTCCTGAGGTAGTAGCTCTATTGGATCTTTCTCCCTTAATGTTGGGATGTCTGTGAGAGATTACTCTGTGTCTGTCTTCTAATGTTTCTATAAGGACTGCAGGTATTTTGTATCACTGGTGTCTGTACAAGATAAGCCTCAACTGAGTCTATCCTTGGTCTAGAGTATACCTCTATTCACTGATCCCTGTCTGATCATCTCAGGTGTTTATCTGTATAGCCTAGCGTTTGGTGTTAATGGCAATGTGGTACTATGGACACACTGGTTGGTTTTAACATCTGTCATCTATCTCTTATGTGCACAGTTCGGTGTCCTCTCTTTTCCAATGTTATCATGGTGGTCATATATCCTTCCCGTATATCTCTCCCCCTACCCATGTCAGCGTGTAAGCCCCAATTAGCCCTAAAGTAATCCCTTCCTTTCCCTCCCCATCCCGGTAACCTACTAGGTGAGTTCCCGTTCCCAAGCAAACCCTTCTCTGTCTTTTTACAGTAACGGGCTCATACAAGACTTGTCCTTCTGCAATTGACTTATTTCACTCAACATAATGTCCTCTAGGTTCATCCACGTTGCAAGATGACTCACGTATGTCTCATTGTTCTTTAATGTGGCATAGTATTCCATTGTATGGATATACCATAACTTGGTTATCCACTCATCCGCTGATGGGCATCTAGTTTGTTTCCATCTCTTTGCTATGGTGAATTGTGCTGCAATGAACATAGGTGTACATATGTCTGTTCATGTGCTCTCTCTCACCTCTTTAGGGTATATTCCTAGTAATGGAATTCCTGGGTCAAATGGTACTTCTATTTTCAGTTTTTTAAGGAAACGCCATACCATTTGCCACAATGGTTGTACCATTTTACAATCCCACCAGCAGTGCACAAGAGTTCCAATGTCTCCACAGCCCCGCCTATGTGATCTGTTACTATCTGATCTGTTGAACTTTGCTATTATTGCTGGAGTGAGATGATATCTCATTGTTGTTTTGATTTGCATCTCTCTAATGATTAATGAT
>NW_006922080.1:1173121-1182460 GCF_000298275.1 Orycteropus afer afer | reverse complement strand
TCTTTTAATTCAGTTAATATTTGCTTCACGTATTTTGAAGCATTTTCATTGGGTGCATAAATATTTATTATTGTAACCTCTTCTTTGTCGATTGACCCTTTCAGCATCATATAATGCCCATCCTTGTCTCTTAAGATGTTTTTCACCTTAATGTCTATTTTATCAGAAATCATAATTGCTACCCCTGCCTTTTTTTGTTTCCATTGGCTTGGTATATTCTTTTCTATCCTTTAACTCTTAATTTGTTTTTATCTTTGTGTCTAAGGTTTGTCTCTTGTAGGCAGCATATCAATGGATCTTCTGTTCTTATCCAGTATGCCACTCTCTTTCCCTTGATAGGTGCATTTAGTCCATTCACATTGAGTGTAATTAGTGATAGGTATAAGTTGATTGGTGTCATTCTATTGTGGATTTTTGTCGTATCGTTGGTGATTCCTTGGTCCGTGTATTTTTCTGTGCTGAGTTCAGTTTGTTGGCTATTGCTTTCTCCCTTTTCTTCTTTATAGTCAGTTTTGTGTTTTTTAAGCCCATATGTTTTCCTTCCTTCTGGATTTGCTTAGAAGAATTGTTACTCTTCTCTGTGGCTACCTGGGAGTATATTCTTGTCTCTATACTTTTAGAACAGTGCGTGCTGCAAAGACATTGTTGTGTTTTCCTCTCCATTTGATGGTCTGTACCTAGAAGTATTATTCCCTCTGATAGGTTAGTTGCTGTTGTTGTGAGCTACTTGAGTTCCTTGTTTTTTAAGGTAGAATGTTTTATGGTCTTATTATGAGTATCTATTTCTGATTTGGTTTTAGAATTGATGTCACATATCCTGGTTTTGCTGATCTCTGTTGTGGGTTCTTTATTGGTAGGACTTCCTTAAGCATTTCTTGTAGGGTTGGTCTGGTTTTCACAAAGTCTCTTAATTTCTATTTATCTGAGAATGCCTTGATTTCACCTTCATATTTTATAGATAATTTGGCTGGATATAGGATTCCTGGTTGGAAGTTTTTTTCCTTCAGAGTTTTATATATGCCATCCCATTGCCTTCTTGCCTGCATGGTTTCTGGTGAGTAATCAGAGCTCAGTCTAACTGTTTGATTATTTTAAGTAATATTTCTTTTTTCCCAGGCAGCTCTCAAAATTTTTTGTCTTTGGTTTTGGAAAGTTTGATTACAATATGCCTCAGTGTCTTTCTTTTGGGGGTCAATCTTGTATGGGGTTCTATGAGCTTCTTGGACAAAAATATTTTCTTCCTTCATGATATGGGGAAATTTTCTGCTAGCAGGTCTTCCACAATTTTCTTGGTGGTCTTTTTTACCTCTTCTTGTTCTGGAATTCCAATGAGTCTTATATTGTTTCATCTCATGTCATCGCATATAATTCTTAGGCTCTCTTCATTTCTCTTAAGTCTTTGTTCTGATTTTTCTTTATACAGGCTAGTGTCCAGGGATTTGTCTTCTAGTTGGGATGTGCGTTCTTCAGCCAGTTCTAATCTGCTCTTTTGAGCTTCTACTGTGTTGGGTAGTTCTGTCATTTTGGTGTTCATGGTTTGCATTTCAGTAGACATTTTCTGCATTTCTAACTGCTGTTTTTGCAGGAGTTCTGATTGTGCATTAATCTTAATATCCTGTTCCTCAATGATTTTCCTGAGCTCCTCCAGGGAACTGTCTTTGTTCTCCTTGTTTCTGTTTGGGGTTTCCTTAGGCTTTTATATAGCTCTATAAATATATCTTCTAAATTCCTTCTCAGATAATTCTATTGCCTCCTCTTCCTCCATGTATAATGAGACTTTTGTTTGTGGTTTTCCTTCTAATGCCTTGTCCTGTTTTATTGTTTGATTTGAGGTTGCCTGTTGTCTCCTAGACATTTTGAGGTTGTCTTTAGCTGCTGATTACATGTTGATTTGCTTTGTCCTGGTTTTATGGTTTAATATTTTGAAAAGGTGAAGCTAGTGTATTTTATTTTATTATTGATTCAGGTATGTTGGGTCGCTCTGCTGTTTTCTTTGTGATGGTGGAATCGCTGTGTGTAATGTGGATATGTGTTTCTGTTTGTTGTAAAGAAGGTTTAGAGTTTGAAGCAGGAGGTTTTATGGTAATTGGCTGAATATGGTTTCTTCTATTGAATGAGTGAAGTTATTGGTGGAGAAGGTGGGAGCAGAAGAAGGAAAGCTTGCTGTTGCTAGGGTCGGTTTCTAGGGCTTTGCACAGGCCATTATTGATGATGTAGTTATTTACAAGTCCACAGTTCAATCTCAGGAAAGATTCCTGTTGTTAGGGAGTCACCACTTTCCACCAGGCTCAGGCAAACTCAAAGACCCTGCTTCCAAGGCCCCTTGGTGCCAAAAAGCCAATCCAAGGCAAATTCCTGGGACTGCACTCAGCCGGGGCTTCCTTTCTCCCCACCCCATCTTCCCACGGTGCCACAATCTACCCAGACTGCTAATGGCTCGGGAGTTTGTCTGGGATACCGCCCACCTGCGGTGCCAAAGGTGCTCGCGATTTCAGCTGTGCTGGAGTCAGGAGAGTGCATGCTAGTAATCTGTGGTCCCAATATCAGTGACAAAGATAAGCACAGACCTCTCAATGTCTCCCAGGCTGACCCAATCCCACTCAGTGACCTGCTGAGGGGGGAGTGAGCTCACCCTCCTGGAGCACCAGTGAGCTCTCCGCTTGGGTTTCAGTGGTGCTCTGCATGCCCGTTTGCACTTAAGTGACCCAAGTTACCAATAAAATCAGGTGCTGGAGGCAGATCCTTGGGGCTGTTTGCTGGGATGTTGGTGTGGTCGCTGGTATGCTGATATAGGGTATCTTCTTTCTTGGCTCATGGAGATCTCAGTTGGCCGCCTTCGCCTGCCAGTCAGTGACTGCCCCAGGGAAGTTTCCAATGGCCTCTCTCGGCTGCCCATCCATCCTCCGCCAGGTAGATCTTTCTTAAATAATCTCCCTGTGCCTTTCCTCTAATTCTGCTCTTCTGTGTTTGATGCACTCTGATTAAGTGAGCTGTTCAGAGCACCAAAATCCCTAATTCAAACTGCTGTACCTAGAGGGAAATTGCGTGGTGCTTATTGACAAGACTCCATTTTGAATCCTAAATTACTTTGAAATGAAACCCAGACATTATACATTTTTATCTGTATTTCAGTATATATCTCTAAAAGAAAATAATTATTTTATTTATTTTATTGTTGTTGTTGAGAATATACCCAGCAAAACATACACCAATTCAACAGTTCTGACAGGTACAATTTAGTGATGTTAATTGCATTCTTCAAGTTGCACAACCATTGTCACCCTCGTTTTCTGTTGATTCTTCCTCAATAATATGAACTCATTTCCCCATAATGTTCCTATCTAATTTTTCAAGTTTCTGTTGTCAATTTGATCCCATATAGATAGTTCTTAAAGAGCATAACGTTCAAGGCAGACCCTTTTTTACTAAAATCGACTGCCGTCAAGTCAATTCTGACTCAGAGTGGCCCCCTTTGGGTTTCCAAGGTGGTAAATCTTTATAGAAGTAGATTGCCCAGTCTTCCTTCCACAGGGTGGCTGGTGAGTTTGAACCACAAACTTTCTGGATAATAGTCAAATGCCTTACACACCACCAGAGCACCTTCCATTTTTTTACTAGTTAAGCTAAACTACTACTTGGTTTTAAGAAGAGCTCAGGGGATATTTTTTTATTAAGGCTTAAAGATAATCAGAATTATTATATTTTATATATTTTCACAAGGAACTCTGGTGGCACAGTCGCTAAAGCATTCAACTGCTAATAGAAAGGCTTGTAGTTTGAACCCACCAGCCGCTCTGTGGGATAAAGATGTGGCAGTCTAATTTCATAAAGATTATAGCCATGGAAAATCTACAGGGCAGTTCTACTCTGTCCTATAAAGTCCTATGGGTTGAAATCAAATCAATGGCAACAGATATGGCTTTGTGGTCATATATTACCATACCTAAAATATTAACAATTCCTTAATATCATCAAATGTTCAGTTAGTGCTACAGTTTACCCAATTGTCTAATAAAATTTCATGTAATTAGTTTACTTGAATCCAAACAAGGTCCAGATATTCCAACTGATTGATATGACTCTGAAGTCTCCTGTAATCTATCAATTTTTCTTTTCCCTTGTAAATTATTTGTGGAAGACATTAGGTCATTTGTCCCAGAGAGTGTCCCACACTCTGGATCTTGCTGACTGCACACTTCTATGTCTTTTAGCTTGTTATATTTAAACAAGTTCCTAAAAACTGGTAGTTGAATCTACAAACTTGACAGAATCAGGTTCAATTTTGGGGAAGAATACTTCATAGGTGGTATAATGTACCTGGAAGTACACACCACCAGGAGGCATAGAATAAATGGAAGAAAACTTTCATTATACATAGGAAATCCCAGAGATTCCACACAAAAAACTATTGAACCTAATAGAAAAATTTAGTATAGTGACAGGGCATAAGGTCAACACACAAAAATCAGTTGGGTTTCTTTAGACTGAGAGCAACCCAAACTAACTTAGGACTCCCAACATAAGATGGTAGCTATGGTAAGGTCTCTGGTAGCATAGTGGCTAAAAGCACTTGACTGCTAACCAGACGGCTGGCGGTTCAAACCCACCAGCCACTCCTCGGAAGGAAGGTTGGGCAATCCTACTTCCGTAGTGATACTGCCTTGGAAACCCAAGGAGGGGTCGCTATGAGTCGGAGCCGACTCGACGGCAAACAACAACAACAACATGGTAAGGTCTGAGGCTAAAACTCCATTTTGCATCAAAAGTAACCGGTGTGTCAGGAATATAGACTGTCATTTTCTGTAGCCTTCCACTGTGCCCTCAGAAAATTATTTGGTAAACCATTTAACTTTGAAAACAATGTAATTTTGTTTGCTTATAGGTTTTGTTTGCTGCCTGAGAAGCCAGGTCCAAAACAATTCTCAGAACATATGCTTACTCAAAACAACTTTAGAATTATGTGTATCATCCCTGTAGTCACACAGGAGGGTCTCATGATTTTTTTTTCCTGAGGCCAGATGTACCCAATTGAACAATTACTTCAGAACTTTTAAAGAAACAACTTTAAAAACAGATGTAATCTACCAATTGGATATATCACCCAAGTTTGTAACCATTACATAAATGTCAACCAATCAATGAATTTCCTTGTACTTTCTTGTATAAACTCTCTGATCTTGGATCACTTAATTCAGAATTCTCTGGACTTTGTGATTCCTAGTTTACAAATTGCCTTACCCTCAATAAAGCTCTTTACTTTTAATTTTAACCAGACTTGCCATTTTGCTCTATGACAACCCTAACAAGGAGACCTTCCAAAAGTAAATCAAGAAAACACTATCATCTATAACAGCCTCCAGAAGTGTAAAATACTTGGGAATAAATATAACCAGAGATAAAAAGACCTATGCAATGAAAACTATAAATCACCACCACAAGAAACTAAGAGACCCACATAAATGGAAGAACATTCCATGCTCATGGATTAGAAGACTTAACACTATAAAAATATTGATACAACCAAAAGTGATCTATAGATATAATGCAATCCCAATTCAAATTCCAACAATATTCTTTAAACTCACACCAAACCCACTGCCATCAAGTTGATTCTGACTCATAGTGACCCCAATTGGGTTTCTAAGCCTCTAAATCTTTATAGAAATAGATTGCCTCATCTTCTTCCCACAGAGCAGATAGTGGGTTTCAACTGCCAACCTTGGGGTTAGCAGCCAAACACCTTACCCACTACACCACCAGAGCTCCTCACAATATTTTTTACTGAAATGGAAAAACTAAATACCAATTCTGTATAGGAAGGAAAGAGACCTTAAATAGTGAAAGTGATATTGAAGAAGAACAAAGTAGGAGGCCTTACACTTTCCAATCTCAAAGCTTACCATACAGCCATACTAATCAAAAAAGCCTTGTATTACTTCAAGGAGCTCTGATGGCATATTGCCTAAGGCATTTGACTGCTAACCAGAAGGCTGATGGTTCAAACCCACCAGCCACTCCAAAGAAGGAAGACTGGACAATCTACTGTAAAGATTTACCACCTCAGAAACCCAAAATGGGTCACTATGAGTTGGAATCAACTCAATGGCAGTGAGTTTGGTTTGGTTTGTGTGTGTGTGTGCATGTGTTACTTCAATAACAGATACATAGTCCAATGAACTAGAATTGAGAATGAAGAAATAAATCTACCCATCTATGGGTAGCTGATTTTTGACAAATGGTCAAAGTCCATTAAATAGAGTAGAAATAGTCTCCTTTAAAAAATAGGGCTGGCAAAGCTGGATATCCATTATCAGAAAAATGAAACTGGAAACATACCTCACACTGTACATAAAAACTAGCACAAAATGAATCAAAGACTAAACATCAAAACTAAAACTACAAAGTTCCTGGAAGATAACTATTATGGATTGAATTGTGTCCACAAAAATATATGCTATAAATTCTAACTTCTACACTGTGGTTATAATCCATTTGGGAATAAACTGTCTTTGTTATATTAATGAGATAGATTTATTGTAGGGTGTGCCTTGAGTCAATTTCTTTTGAGATATAAAAGAGATTAAACAAGCAAGATAGGAAGCATACTTGATGGAGATACATATGAAGCTTCATGAATACTGCCCAGCAGCAGAAGCTCAAAAGAGACAAGAACCTTCCCCCAGAGCCCACAGAGAAAGCCTTCCTCTAGAACCAGCACCTTGCATTCAAATGTGTAATGTATTTAACTGTGAGAAAGTAAATTTGTTAACCTTTCACTTGTAGTACAGGCAGTCCTTAGATTATGAACAAATTCCATTCCTAAATCTAATTATTTAAGTCAAATTTGTACATAAATTGGAAGTTAGGTATGGTGAGTAGCTAATATTAGTTAGTCAAATGTTTGTCTTAGTCTGGTTAGCAGTCAAATGCCTTAGGCACCATGCCACCAGAGCTCCCTAGTATATAACATATAATGTAAGTTTGTATGTATAGAAAACAATAAAGAAACATTTCCAGATACACTAAAACATTTTAACATAATAATACAGTAATAATGTTTTAATATGTGTTGCAAAGTAGCACCCATTTTTATCACCAACCATTGTATGTACCTTGAATTTTTAACATAATAGGCTTTATAGGAGTTGGTTTATAACTACAGGTTGTAACTTGGAGACTGCTTGTATTTCTATTTCAACTGCACTAGATAACTAAGACAATCACATAGGGACAAAGTATAAGATATCATTTGCAAAAAAATACATATTATCAAACACAACTACAAAGGCAAAGACAATGGAAGACAGATAACTGGGACCTACAGAAAATTAAATACTGATGCACATCAAAAGATTTTATCAAAAGAGTAAAAAGACAATCTACAGACTAGGAAAAACTCAACAGGAATGACATATTTGATACAGATCTATTCTCTAAAATATATAGAAAACTTCAACAACTCAACAACAAAAATATCCACTTAAAAAATGGGCAAAGGACATGAGCAGACGCTTCATCAAAAGGGACATTGAAGCAAACAACAAACACATGAAAAGATGCTCACAATCATAACCCAATAACCTCACTCCCATCAAGCTGATTCCAACTCATAGCAACCCTACTTGTGTAGGGATAAAAACATGTGGGTACAAATGTGTACACAGATAGTTGTATCCATAGACATACATATATTATGTGTGTGTATGTGCATGTATATCCATACATATAATAAACCACATACTGCACACAATTATGTGTACTTCTTACACATAACCAAATATCCTGAAAAATTGGATTTCTGGGTTTGAAGGCTTAGCACCATCATTTCATGGAACAACTCAATTAATTGGCATAACAGTTCATAAAATGTGTGTTCTATATCCCAATGTGATGTGTAGTGTCTGGGATCTTAAAAGTTAAGAGCAGCCATCTTAAGATACAACTACTGGTCTCTACTAATCTAGAACCAAAGAAAAAGAGGGAAGCCAAAGACTCACAGAAACTTGTCTGCAGGACTAACAGTATACAGGAATCACAGCCTCAGGAATCAGAAGAACTAGATGGTGCCCAGCTACCACTACCAACCATTCTGATTTTTGTTGTTGTTGTTATGTGCCATCAAGTTGGACCCAACTCATAGCGACCCCTCCTTAGGTTTCTGAGGCAGTATCACTAAGGAAGTGGATTGCCCAACCTTCCTTCCAAGGAGTGGCTGGTGAGTTTGAACCACCAGCCTTCTGGCTAGCAGTCAAGTGCCTTAGGCACTACGCTACCAGAGCCTAACAAAACAAGAGAAATGTGGAACAGAACTCAAACTCCTAAAAAGCTCAGCCTTACTTGACTGGTTGAGACTAGAGGACTCGGTGAAATTATTGCCCTGAGATATTCTTTGAACATTTAACCAATATAATCCCTGAGGTCACCTTTTAGCTAAATAAGAGATGTTGTTGTTGTTGTTGTTATGTGCCGTCGAGTCGGCCCTGACTCATAGTGACCCCTCCTTGGGTTTCCGAGGCAGTATCACTACGGAAGTAGGATTGCCCAACCTTCCTTCCGAGGAGTGGCTGGTGGGTTTGAACCACAAGCCGTCTGGTTAGCAGGCAAGTGTCTTAGCCACTATGCTACCAGAGCTCCCAAATAAGAGATAGGCTCATAAAATAAAAAAAATATCACCTGTGAGTAATGAATTCATTTTAAAAATCATCTACATGAGGCCAAATGGTCAAAAATTACTCTAAAGCAAAGATGGGAAAGTAAGGAAGCAGGGAAAATAAAATATTGAAAATGGTATAACCAGAATGAATGAGAATGATGACACATTGTGAAAAATATAACTATGTACCCCATGAGATTTGTCTTCTTGGTTTGGAGGCTTGGGGTTATAGTTTCATGGGACATCCTAGTCAAATGGACTAATATTACTTTTAGTGTGTCTACCTCTTACTTTGCTAAGTAGTTCCTGGGCTCTTAAAAATTTGCAAGCCACCATTCAAGGCACAATTGGTCTTTTTTTGTCTGAAACAGCAAAGGAAGAAGGAGAGTCAGAAATAGGTGGAGGATGTGGAATGTGTGGCTAACTGTCTCCATGAATAACTGCCTCCTTTGTCATAAGACCAGAAGATCTGGATGGTGCCTGGGTACCTTACTTAACATTTTGATCAGACTCTATAAAAGAATTGTGATCAAAAGAGAGGGAGAAGTAGAACAAAATTTCAAATTCTCATTGATTTCAGACTTTCTGGAAATATTCAGACTGGATGACCCCCAAAACTATTGCTCTGAGATAAAGATTAAACATTACACTAGAAAAATCTCCTGAAGCCATATTTAAACCAAACA
>NW_006922080.1:1170548-1171574 GCF_000298275.1 Orycteropus afer afer | reverse complement strand
ATCACTACAGAAGTAGATTGCCCAACCTTCCTTCCAATGAGTGGTTGGTGGATTTGAACTGCCAGCCTTCTGGTTAGCAGTCATATGCCTTAGGCACTATGCCACAAGAGCTCCTAAATTTACTTTAATTAGGAAAGAATGTCTGCCCTGAGGACTGTTCTCTTTTAAAGAATTTTTTGCATGTGAAAAAAATTGACAACAGCAACTCAAAAGGTTAGATGAGAAGCTTAGGGGACACTGAGTTTATATTAATTATGGTAGTCTAAATTTTGGAAAAGGATAGCAAGAATGGTAGCACAACTTGGAGAATGTAATCAATATCACTGAAATATACATGTATAAGTTATTGAACTGTTGTCTGTTTTGCTGTGTGTGCATATATATATACTTTTTTTAATTGTGATTTGGGTGAAAATTTACAGAGCAAAATCACTTTCTATGCAACAGTTCACAAACACTTTGTCTCATGACATTGACTACAATTTACCACAATGCAACAGCTCCCCTCCCACTTCATCCCAATAGTTACCTCTTCCCTATGTCCATCCCTCCATGCAAACCTGTCCCCTAAACTGTCTCCCTGTGCATAAACAGCCCTTCTTTCTCCCATGATTGATTTTTCCAAGGAGTGTATCTACCTCAGGTAAATGCTCAACTCAAATGCCTGTCTTCTGTTTGGCTGGAAGCCACAGGTGTGGGTTCAATTCCAGACCTGAAGGGCAACTAGGCGCCAGAGTCTCAGGGATTCCACCAGGCTCTATCAGACCAGCAAACCTAGTCCCCCCCCCCTTTTTCCCCCAAAAGATTTTGAGTTTTGATCCACATTATTCTCCCTCTCTATCCAGGATCTCCTACATAGATCCACCTCCAAGTGGCTGACAGTGGTAGCCAGGCAACATCTAGTTCTTCTGGTCTCACAGTCGTATATACTGTGGACAGCATGGTGTACCAGTTGCTAGGACTAATTGTTTCCATGAATCTTTGGTTTTCTTCATTCTTCTTTGTTCTGGATGAGGAGAGACCCAT
>NW_006922080.1:1161527-1170448 GCF_000298275.1 Orycteropus afer afer | reverse complement strand
GAGCTTGATGTCCCCTGCAACTATGGTCCCAAGCCCACAGGTTCAACTACTCAGTCACTCTGGGTAGCTGGCTGTGACCAAGAAGTGACTACAACTTTGTCCCTTGTCAGCTCTACTATACACCTGGGAATTCCTACAGATCACACAAATACACTTGTAGAACTATTGTCTGCCAACCTGATACATGGTCTTGGGTACACTCCCTGCTTCAAAGACACACCTAATAGTTCAGCCTGTCCACCCATCTATCCGCCCATATACCCATGTTTGCCTTCACTGGCAATGCAGTACTGTATGTGCAAAAGAGTTCATCTTTGTTGTCTGCACCTCCCATGTACCTCTCTCTGTCTTCCTCTTCCTCAATGCTACCATGTTGATCACTCACATTTGGTACATTGCCCTTTTCTCCACCCAAACCAATACTTGTCTCTACCTATGTAACACTACTCTCTCCCCTCGCCTCCTACCCCTGGTAATGAACAAAGAAAACTTCCTTCCATACATAAACCTTTCCTTGACTTTTGACAATAACAGACTAATGCAATATTTGTCCTTCTGTGATTGACTTATTTCACTCCAAGTCCTCCAAGTTCATCCATGTTATGTGGTGTTTTGCAGATTCTACATTATTCTTTAGGGTTGCATAGTGTTCCATTGTGTGTATGTACTATAGGTTGGTTATCCACTCCTCAGTGATGGACACCTAGTTTTTTTCTATCTTTTAGCTAAAATAAATAGTGTTATGATGAACATGGGTGTGCATATGTCTGTTCTTGTCATGGCTCTCATGATTTAGGATATATGCCTAGTCAAATGGTATTTCTAATTCCAACTTTTGAAGGAATCGCCATACTGCTTTCCACAATGGTTGTACCATTTGACAATCCCACCAGCAGTGTATGAGAGTCCCAATCTCTCCACATCCTCGCCAGCATTTGTTATTTTCTGTCTTGTTGAACTTTGCTACTAGTGCTGGGGCAAGATGGTATCTCATTGTTGTTTTGATTTGCATCTCTCCAATAGCTAATGATCATGAGCATTTCTTCATATGTTTATTGGCCGCCTGAATTTCCTCCTTGGTGAAGTGTCTATTCATGTCTTCTGCCCAGTTTTTAATTGGATTATTTATCTTTTTGTTATTAAAGTGTTGGAGTTTTCTATAAATTCTAGAAATAAGTCCCTTGTCAAATATGTCATTGCCAAATATTTTTTTCCAATCTGTAGGTTCTCTTTTGACTCTTTTGGAGAACTCTTTAGAAGCACATAAAAATTTGATTTTCAGAAGGTCTCATTCATCTACTTTCTCTTCTGCTGTTTGTGCATTTAGGGTTATGCTTGATAATCTATTTATGCCATATACGAGGGCCCCTAAATTTGCTCCTAGTTTTTCCTTGAGGAACTTTATAGTTTTAGGTTTCACATTTAAGTCTTTGATCCATCTGGAGTCAGTTTTTGTGCATGGCGTGAGGTGCAGCTCTTGTTTCATTTTTCTGCAAATGGATATCCAGTTTTGCCAGTACCATTTACGAAACAAACATTCTCTTCCCCATTTAATGGATTTAGGCCCTTTGTCAAAGATCAGCTGACCATAGGTCAATGGATCTATTTCTGGGTTCTCAATTCTATTCTATTGGTCTATGTGTCTGTCATTGTACCAACACCAGGCAGTTTTGACTACTGTGGCTGTATAGTAGGTTTTGACATCTGGCAGTGTGAGACCCCCTACTTTGTTCTTCTTCAATAGCATTTTGCTTATCTAAGGAAGGTCTCTTTCCTTTCCATATAAAGTTAGTGATTGATTTTTCCATATTCTTAAAAAATGTTGATGAGATCTGGATTGGGATTGTATTGAATGTATAGATTCCTTTGGGTAGAATTGACATTGCTGTGTATATTTTCACCAAAAAAATAAATAAATAATTTTTTTAACTGTTATCCTGATATATCCATTATAAAGTTCCTCATCAACTTTTTCTATTGGTTTCAGGTTGTTGATAACCATTTTCTAGATCCATAATTTTACTAAAACTTGCAAAATGGTCATATTCTAACTCTATCATTCTTTCCCTTTTGTATACCACCTGTAATATTTCTATAACTAAGAAATTTAATTTATCAATTATTTGGTTATCTGAGTACATTCAGGGAGCAAGATTGGATATGTGTTTGATTACTTCCTTTAATTTGCCAGTTCTCAGAATCATGTAGTAGTCCTCTAGCATGCTCAAAAGTAACCAATGAGTTATATTTTTCAATATTGGCATGAACTTTTGGACTTTAAATATATTTAATGTATTTCACTTTATTATAGGTATTATCCTTTCTTTTGTTCAAATTGTCCCATTTGGACCCCTTCAAGTTAGATATCTTTCCACAGGATCCCAGATTAGAAGTTTTAACAGTTTCCTTGCATTCTGACGAGAAAATGTTTCAGGATCATCTCATGTATTTCCTGTCCCAGGATTGGACATTCAATCATTGGACAGGATTGAATCATCCATTTCTTCAAGTAGCCCTGATTCCTCTGACTGGAAATTAGTGTTTAGATACCACATATCCTACACTGAGACCAGAAGAACTAGATGGTGTCCAGTTACCTGTAATGACCACTCTGATCAGGGCCACAATAGATACATCCTGATAGAACAGGAGAAAAATGATGAACAGAACTCAAATCCTTTTTTAAAAAAAAATTTTATTGTGATTTGGGTGAAAATGTACAAAGCAAATTCACTTTCCGTACAGCAGCTCATATACACATTGTCTCATGACATTGACTGCCATTTCCCACAATGCAACAGCTCCCCTCCCACTTCCTCCCCATAGGTAGCTCTTCCCCCCGAGTTATATCCCTGTGCACACACAGCCTTTCTATTCTCCCATGATTGATCTCTCCAAAGAGTCTAACCACCAAATGTAAATGTTCAGCTCATATACCTGTCTTTTATTTGACTGGAAGCCACAGGAGTGGGTTCAATTCCAGACCTGAAGGCAGCTAGGGACCACAGTCTCAGTAGTTCCATCAGGCTCTATCAGACCAGCAAACCTGGTCTTTTTATTTTTTTTTTTAATGATTTTTAGTTTTGTTCCACATTGTTCTCCCACTTTATCCAGGATCTCCAAGTGGTTGACAGTGGTAGCTGGGTACCTTCTAGTTCTTCTGGTCTCATAGTCTTATAGACTGAGAATCACATGCTGTACCAGTCACTTGGACTAATTGTTTCCCTGCATCTTTGGTTTTCTTCTTTCTTCTTTGCTCTGGACAAGGAGAGACCCATTGTTGCATTTAGATGGCCACTTGCAAGCTTTTAAGATCCCAGTCACTACTCATCAAAGTAGGATGTGGAACAATGGTTTTGTGTAGTATGCTATACCAATTAAGCTTGATGTCCCCTGAGACTATGGTTCTGAGCCCACAGGTTCAACTACCTGCTCCCTTTGGGTAGCTGGCTGTAGCCAAGAAGTGACTACAACCTTGTTACTTGTCAGCTCTACTATATACTGGGAATCTGTACAGAACATACCAATACACTTGTAGAAACACTGTCTGCCAACCCTATACATGATGTTGGGCACACTCCCCCCTGCATAGACATACCTAATAGTTCAGCCTGTCCACCCATCTATCCACCTGTATATCCCTCTTTGCCTTCACTGACAACGCATGATTATATGTGCAAAAGGGTTCATCTTTGTTCTCTGTACCTCCCATGCACCTCTCTATATCTTTCTCTTCCTCAATGCCACCTTGTTGATCACTCACATTTGGTACATTGCCCTTCACTTCACCCAAATCAATACTCGTCTCTACCTACTCTAAAAGTGTTCCCTTTCCTTCCCTCCCACCCCTGGTAACCAATAACAACACAAAAATTCCTTCCATATATAAACCTTTCCTTTTCTTTTTACAATAATGGACTAAAACAGTATTTGTCCTTCTGTGGCTGACTTATTTCACTCAGCATAATGTCCTCCAAGTTCATCTACATTACACAGTACAGAACTCAAATTCTTAAAAAGTCCAAACTTAATAGACTGATTGGTAAGAGGACTCCCTGAGACTACCGTCCTGAGATACTCTTTAAACCTCAACCAAAATTATCCCTTGAGGTCACCTTTTACCTAAATAGCAGACTGGCTCATAAACCAATGAATATCACTTTTAAGTATCATGCTCTTTAAAAAAAAAAAAAAAATCACTTATTACAAGATCAACATACAAAAATCAGTCAGATTCCTCTACACTAACTCTGAATAGGAAATAAAAAAAAAAAATACCATTTTTCATAGCCACTCAAATAATGAAGTTGTTGTTGTTGTTGTCATGTGCTGTGAAGTTGGCCCCGACTCACAGCAACCCCTCTTTGCATTTCCAAGGTGGTATCACTATGGAAGTAGATTGCCCAACCTTCCCTCCAAGGAGTGGCTGCTAGGTTTGAACTGCCAGCCCTCTGGTTAGCAATCAAGTGCTTTAGGCACTATGCTACCAGAGCTCCTAAATAATGAAGTACTTAGGCATAAAGCCAACCAGAGATACAAAAAAAACCTATACACAGAAGAAACCAAAAGAGAACTACATAAATGGAAGAATGTAAGATAGGAAGGCTTAACTTTGTGAAAATGACAATATTACCCAAAGCAATCTGCAGATATAATGTATCCTGATCTAGATTCCATCATCATTCTTTAAAGACATGGAAAAGCTAATTACTAACTTTATGTGGAAAGGAAATAGACTTTGGATAAGCAAAACACTACTAAAGAAGAAGAACAAATAGGTGGCCTCCCACTCTCTGATCTCAAAACCTATGATACAGCCACCACCCCCCAAAAAAAAACCAAACTTACTTCCATCAAGTCGATTTGACTCATAGCAACCCCTCCTTGGGTTGCTGAGGCAGTATCACTACAGAAGTAGATCACCCAATCTTCCTTCTGAGAAGTGGCTGGTGGGTTTGAACAGCCAGCCTTCTCATTAGCAGTCAAATGCCTTAGGTACTACGCCATCACAGCTCTCTTATACAACCACAGTAGTCAAAAAACAACCTGGTGTTGGTACAATGACAAACACATAGACCAATGGAACACAATAGAGAACCCAGAAGTAAATCCATCCACAGCTTATCTTTGACAAAAGGCTAAATCCCATTAAATGGGGAAAAATTAGTCTCTTTAACAAACAAAAACCCACTGCCACTGAGTTGATTCCAACTCATAGCAACTCTCACTGGGTTTCCAAGGCTATAAATCTTTACAGAAGTAATACTGTATCATCTTCCTCCTGTGGAGCAGCTGGTGGGTTTGAACCACCAAACTACTGGTTAGCAGCAAATATCTTACCCACATTTAACAAATAAACCAAACCAAACTCACTGCCATCTAGTCAATTCGACTCATAGTGGCCCCTCCTTGGGTTTCCTAAGTGGTATCTCTATGGAAGTAGATTGCCCAGTCTTCCTTCCAAGGAATGGCTGGTGGATTTCAGCTGCCAACCTTCCGGTTAGCAGTCAAATGCCTTAGGCACTATGCCACTAGAGCTTCTCATTTAACAAACAGTGCTGGCAAAACTGTATATCCATTTGCAGGAAAATGAAACAGGATCCATATCTCACACAATATACAAAAACTAACTCTAGATGGACTGAAGACCTAAGTGTAAAAATCTAAAACTACAAAGATCATCAAAGATAAAATATGGACAAACTTAAGGACTCTAATATATGACATAAATACACTATCAAATTTAACTTAAAATGTACAAACAGCACAAACGAGACAACTGGAACCTCCTAAAAATTAAACATTTATGTGTATCTAAAGACTCTGTCAAAAGAGAACCTACAGACTGAGAAAAAAATTTGACAATGATATATTGGACAAGGGAGCTCTGGTAGCATAGTGGCTAAGACACTTGCCTGCTAACCAGACGGCTTGTGGTTCAAACCCACCAGCCACTCCTCGGAAGGAAGGTTGGGCAATCCTACTTCCGTAGTGATACTGCCTCGGAAACCCAAGGAGGGGTCGCTATGAGTTGGGTTTGACGCGATGGCACATAACAACAACAACAACAACATATTGGACAAGGGTATAATCCCCAAAATTTATAGAAAACTTATACCTCAACAACAACAACAAAAAAAAAAGGATAAGCAATCCCATTAAAAAATAGGCAGAGAACATGAACAAACACTTCACCAAAGAAGACATTCAGGTGGTCAACAAACACATGAAGAAATGCTCTTGATCATTATTCATTAGAGATGCAAATCAAAACAGATGAGATATCATTTCACCTCAACATTAATAGCAAAGTTCAAAAATACAGAAAACAACAAATGCTGGCAAGGGTATGGAGAGATTAGAATACTCGTAAATTGCTGGTGGGATTGTAAAATGGCACAACCACTGTGGAAATTGGTATGGAACTTCCTTAAGAAGTTGGGAATAGAAATCCCTTATGTAGCATAGTGCCTAAAGCATTTGACTGCTTACCAGAAGGCTAGTGGTTCAAACCCACCAGCCCCTCCTTGGAAGGAAGATGGGACAATCTACTTCCATAGGGATACTGCCTCAGAAACTCAAGGAGGGGTCGCTATGAGTCGGGTCCAACTCGACAGCACATAACAAAAAAAAACAACAACATGATCCAGTAATCTCATTACTGGATATATATCCTAGAGAAATAAAAGCCATGACATGAACAGTTATATGCATACCCATGTTCATAGCAGCATCATTCACAATCGCAAAAAGATGGAAACAATCTAACAATCAACAGATGAATAGATAAATTATGTAACATTAAATGATGAATCTGCAAAAAATCTCATAACATGGATAAACCTAGACGACATTATGATGAGTGAAATTAGTCAATCACAAAAGTACAATTACTATATGAGACCACTATTGTAAAAAGTTCAGAAAAGTTATACACACAGAAAGAATTGTTCTTTGAAGGTTACCAAGGGTGAGAGGGGAAGGAAGAGACAATCACCAACTAGAGGGTTATCACATATTAACTTGGAAGACGGGAAAGGCAATACACAATAAAGGGTAGGTGAACACAAAATGATCAAAGCAGCAGGAGAGATAGGGAGGAACACAAAAGGTAAAGGTAACAAAGGTGAGTACTATTATATACACAATCCTGCAATAAGAGTAGTAACAATAATTTAGGAGTGGATGTACAGATAGACACTAAAGCTGAACAGGGGTGGGAAGGCAAATGGGGCTACATCCACAAATACATATAGGTTTGACAGAGGCTATCTTTATCTAGGTAGTTAAATGTGCTACAAATATGTCCATGAATGTAGTAAAAAGCATACAGGGGACAAAGTTACAAAAATATCTTAGTCATAACCAAACACCTTAAGGGAATGAATCTCTGGGTAAGGAGGCTCAGGACCATTGTCTCAGGGGACAGCAAGGTCAAACGCCATAAAAACAGTGTTCTACATCCTACTTTGGTGAGTAGTGAATGGGATTTTAAAAGCTTGTGAGAAGCCATCTAAGGTGCAACTATTGGTTTCTCTCTGTCCAGAGCAAAGAAGAATGAAGAAAAACAAAGACAGAGAAAACAATCAGTCTAAAAGTCTAATGGAGCACATGAATCCCAATCTCCATAACCCTGAGCTCACACAGATGGCTACTATTGTTGACCATTTGGAAAGGGGTCACAATAAAATGTCCTGAACAGAGTGGGGGAAAATGTGGAACAAAACTCAAAATCATAAAAATGACCAAGCTTACTGGTGTGATAAAGAATGGTGGAACCTTGAGACTATGGCTCTTAGACATCCTTCAAGCCAGGAACTGAACTCAACCCCTACGGCTCAACTTTCAGCCAAAGAACAGACAAGACTATACAGTGAACAATAACACCAGGAAGGTATGCACTTCTTAGAACCATCAACCACAAGAGATAAAAAGGGCAGTATTTGCCCAGAGATAAAGCTAAGAAGACAGGAAGGGATAGGAAAGAAGGATGAAGGGGAATGGTAAACACAGAGAAGTGGGAAAAGTACTATTATATCATGTGGATTGCAATGAATGTCACAAAACAGAATGTGTATTTATTGAATGGAAAACCAATTTGCTCTGTAAACTTTCACCCAAATTAAAAAAATAAAAAAGTTGGGTCTGTGTATACCTCACAACCAAAACAGCCATTTCACTGTTAAGTACATGCTCAACAGAAATGCATGAGGAGAAGCAGCAAGATGTTGGACTAGGAAGAAAGACTGCAGAGACTATCTTCAACAAAGAAAAGGGAAACCAATTAACACAGACACAGAAGATAATCCTGGATCCCTGAGCCTTGAAGGGAAGGATATAGAAGTGGACTAAACCCCAACTAGCAGAAGAATTTGCATGAAAATACCAAAAAAGGAGACATATGGAGCTGCGCTCTGGCAGCAATCCTGAGTGATCTTGATGGCACAGACAGCTTGGAGATTCCCAAGTTGTGGTAGGACCTAAAAATTAACCAAAAAATCAGTCCTGCTAGCCCGGGACTGCACGGAGGACTGTGCACGGTGGCTGGGGAATAAACAGAGAAGGTGAAGAGAAAGGCGGGTTGAGCTGTGGACTTTACTGGTCCAGAGGCCACTGCCATTTTGAAGATTTAAAAAGCGGCTTGACTATTTTGGATATTTAAAGAGACAGTGCTCTGGCAGACTCCTGGGGCTCAAGAACACGTTCTGCTTTCCAGCAACCCCAAGGACACTCTGGACCCGCAAGACTGAAAAGTTTTTTGATGGTTATTCAACTGTAATTTGCGTCTAACTGAGTGGAAAACAACAACAGTCCCCATAAGACATAACTACACCCACACCTCCTGCAACTTCATTTACCGAGTGAGAGCCAATACCTCCTTCTCCACCAAAGAGCTAATGATAAAAAACCACCAAGAAGAG
>NW_006922080.1:1151121-1160233 GCF_000298275.1 Orycteropus afer afer | reverse complement strand
GAAAAATGATAAACCTTCACATCACAATAAAAAAGAGGACAAGCACAAATATTCAGCATATACTAAAACAACAGCAACAAAGGAAATGATAACACAATTCATAAACATAATGAGCTCAGCACAGAAAATAATATGGAACAAAGAAACCAGGGACACCATGAAAAAAAGAAATACATGAACATGTACACTATAAAAAATATCCATAGCACTATTATTCTTATTAGGCTAAATTGGAAACAACCTAATAGTGTAACATGTAAATATATTAAAAATAAAAGAAAAAAACCTACAGCTACACACAACAACATGAATGACTCTCCCAAGAATAGTGTTCAGTGAAAGAAGCCACACAAAAAGGAAACCATACTATATAATACCACTTATGTAAAGTGCAAAAAATGAAAAATTAATCTATGATGTTAGCAGGCAGAAGAGTACTTACCTTTAAGAAGATTAGGGTATGTAATTGGGAGCAAACATAAGCGTAGCTTTTAAGAGCTAGTAATTTCTGTTGCTTAATCTGAGTGTCACAGGGTATGTTCACTTCATATCATATCACTGAACTATATGTTCATGATTTGTGCAGATATATATATATATATATATATATATATATATATATATACACACACACACATTAATTAAGTAGTTTAAAAAAAAAACCTGAGGTGGCCTCCTAGACAGGCTAAAAGAAAATACACAGATGAAGTGGAAAATAATATGTATATATGATTGTAAAGAAAATGTTAGATATAGAACGCAAATAAGAGCCAACATAGGCACCACTGATGTTACTGAAAAAGTGAACATATCAAACAGAACAAAAGAATTTTCAAAGACCAAATAAGTTAAAATTTTCCTGAAGTAAAGTTTTAACCTATACATCAAAAAGACCTACCCTGTCCTAGGAAATTCTAATTTATATATTAGTGAAGTCATTATACTTCAAAGAAAAACTTCAAAGATAAAGAAAGAATGACCCAGCCATTAAGACAGAAAAGATATGACAAAAATACAAAAATTACACTTAATATTTTGCCAAAGCAAATTAAATGGTAGTAGAGAATGGAGCAAAATTCTAAATAACTGCTGTTACTGAACAGGGTATAAATATGATAGCTTAAATAATAATATAACTGACACAAAACAATGCTGAGGAAAGCAGAAGGAAGTATACAGTGTGCTGATTTCCAGGGAGCTGATGGATAGAATGGGGTGAAGCTGAAGTATAGGTTAGGAAAAACAATGACTCCAACCACTTTCAGTGTCAATTCAATTTATTTTTCGTCTGCTAAATGTAATTTAAGTTAAAAATATTTAAATTAATAATAGCATTTACAGCAAGACATTATTATTCCCCCTGCTTGTTTATCTTTCTCTATGTATGCATGTCTGAAATAATAGTTATCAAATATTAAGTTAATGTTCCTGGATAGAGTTTGAGGTATTGTTGATTTGCTTTTTTAAAAGAAAACAAAACTTTTTTATTTGCATTGTTTCAGCTTTTTATGAACAAAAAAATCAATACTCTAAAAATGAATTAATATATTAATCATCTATAGAGGACATTCAAAGGCATTTATTTCATTTTATTTTTACCCTCTAAATAGGAAACACTAACTAGACTCATCAAATGCTTGCCTGATGGAATCAATAAATATTTACAGAAATTGTTTGGAGTCAAGAATATATCCAATTATTATAAAAATATTAAAATAAAATAATTTTATTCAAATTCACAGACCTCACAAAATTATAGTTCACTACCAAAAATGAATAAATTCAGTCATAACTTATATAATAAAGACTCCTAAGAATTTTCTCATGATTTCATAGATAATATCAACACAACTACTTCGTATTTTTCAAATTTGAAAATGGAAACATCTGAATCATACACTCCCATAATAACCCACTGTCATCGACCTGATTTCAACTTATAGTGATTCTATAGTACAGAGTAGAATTACCCAACAGGGTTTGCAAGGCTGTAAACTTTATGGAAGAGGACTGCCACATATTTCTTTCACCGAGCAGCTGGTCGGGGTTCTAACTGCTGACCGTTCAGTTAGCAGCTAAACACTTAACCACTATACCACCATGGCTCCTTTATGAGGGTTCATTAGTTCTCTCTCTTACACTAAAAATCCAAAGTGCTTACTAATGAGAATTTAATTACTAGTAATTCATGACAGTCAAAGATACAGCTGAATTAAGTTAAAGCAGCTGACATGAAAATAAATATATTTGAATACATATTCAATTTAGAGTAATATTGACAGTACCTAGTTTCTATGCCTTCTTTATCCCTTCTCACTCTGGGGGGAAGTAAGGAAGAAGTCCCTCAAAATTAAAAAGAATCTACTGGAAATATGGGTAAAGGGGAAGAAATGTTTTAAAAGAAACCCAAGAATAATCCCAATTTTTAAGAAACCAGAATGAGAAAGATTGGTCAACAAACGTATATGTTAAAATTAAACAGAAATCATTTTTAAATCAAGTACTAAAATGTTTCCAAATTAAATATATATACACTCTTTCAAAACTCAAGATTATTCTTTGGGGCTTGAGCTAGTACCCTTTTTATTATGCTTATTTTTTAAATTGCCCTGACAAAGCATTTTTTATTACCAGCCTACTGCAATGTACACTGATTGGAGTATGTTAATGTTATGTTTTTGTAGTGTAGTAAATTACATAGTATGGCTTTGCAATAGCCAAAAGTCTTTGTAAACTTTGTGTTGGGATTTTCTGTGAGCAATTGAGTAGCTCCTGCTTGTTAAAGTTACCCACCTGGGGTATTTCTGTTGGGAGCAGCACGAAATAATTCTCTGGGAAGTTTTCTCTCTCTCAGGTGATTAGAATTGTGACTTGGGGATTGTTTAGTTTAGCCACTCTGCCAGGCTCTAAAGGAGCCCTCCTAGAGGCAGAAGGAATCTAAGCTAAACGTATTCCTGAATCTGAACTGTAGCCTGTAGCTTCCCTAAAAAAACCCATCATCTGTGAGTCTGTGTGGCCACTGCAGCGAATTATCAAACCCAGAGAGTGGTGGGCTGCGGGAGGATCAATTGGTGTCAGGGTTGGTGAAAGAGCTGGAGGGAGGCAGCATGTCTGGCCTTGTAGGAATAGGCCTTGGGCTAATGATGGTGATTCTGTCTTCCTCTTGTGGGGTTAAAGGAGGTCAGAAAATGCAGCCTCCTTGCCCCCTTGGCAGTTTTGTTTCCATTAAAGAAGCTGGAGAATGTTCTTAATACTTAAGAAGCAAACATTTTGAAAATGCATAGTATAGAGGATTAAGTTAGGAGGCATTTCAGAGGGCTGTAACTTTGACACTATTATCTCCAAACAACAACAAAGGCAAGTCCTTACCTGCTGAGCTGTGGTATCCTGTTGGACATAAGTGACCTGGCCTGGGTCTGTAAACAGAGTCTAGACAAAAAAAAAAAAAAACTTATCAATAGATCTCTAGACAGCTTGTCTACACAAGGAAAATTATACTACTGCTAAGCACCAATTCTTGGAAGAATTAAATCTCATTATAGCTAGTAATAATCCTCTGCTAACCAGAAGGCTGGCGGTTCAAACCCACCAGCCACTCCTCAGAAGGAAGATGGGGCAATCTATTTCCATAGTGATACTGCCTTGGAAACCCAAGGAGGGGTCTCTATGAGTCAAGTCTGACTCGACGGCACATAACAACAACAACAGGTACTTTTCTTGGGTAAAGCCAGTAAGGGCATAATAAAATTGTTATTAAAATTAATCATTATAAACAGATGGTAGTGTAGGTCACAGGGCAGCAAAGCTAAGCAGAGAAGGAAAATCTTCAAAATTATTTTAACCAAAGCACCACTAATATCTCCAATCCAGAAAAGTATTCTTTCTTCTAAAGCTTGAATTCACCCAACCTTTTATCTAATCTATGGGAATAAGAACTATGGTTCAGTTGTGATTCCAGAGGAACACAGAAAAGAATTTCAGTGTCACACTTCTGCGATTTGACACATACAAAAAAATTATCCTAATCCAGACACTTAGTAACACAGTAATAAACTAAAACTTGAGCATAGGATATTCTTTACACAAACTATCTTATTTTACTTTAATGTGGTAAAAACAAACAAACAACAGTGCACTGCAGTGGAGTCAGATCTGACTCATAGAGACCGCTCAGGTAGCATAGTGCCTAAGGCACTTGACTGCTAACCAAAAGGCTGGCGGTTCAAACCCACCAGCCCCTCCTCGGAAGGAAGATGGAGAAATCTACTTCCGTAGTGCTACTGCCTCAGAAACCCAAGGAGGGGTCGCTATGAGTTGGGTCTGACTCGACGGCATATAACAACAACAACATCACTACTGAAGTAGAATGTCCAACCTTCCTTCTGAGGAGTGGCTGGTGGGTTTGAACGACCAGTCTTCTGGTTGGCAGTCAAATGCCTTAGGCAGTACGCCACCAGAGCTGGCCTTTAATAAGGTAGGGGTCTAAAAATAAGCAGAGGCATTCCAAAAGTATCAGATTCCTACTTGGCTATTTCATCTTTATATAGATTTTAAAGATATTAATAGGAGGGCCTCACTTCTTCTTAGGAGTGATTTGAGCTTCTTGATTAAATGCTGCATGAGGGCAAATTGCTATTACCAAGATCCTATTATAAAAGTATGGAACTTTAATTAAAAAAAAAAAATGTTTAAAAGTACTTGGTACATTGGCAAGTGCTAACAAGAGAAACTAGCATTTATATATGGGAAAATGTGTTACGCATTTGAAAACAGATGCTAGAAGTCACTGGCAAAAAAATATAAAAGTAGCTATAATTGTGCAAGGAGGTCTGATAATGTGGTGGTTAAAGCATTTGCCTGCTAACCAAAAGGTCAGCGGTTCAAACCCACCAGCCTCTCCATGGAAATAAAATGAGGTAGTCTGCTTCTATTTCACAATTCTACTCTATCTAGGGTCACCAAGAGTCAGAATTGACTCAATGGTAGCAGGTTTGGTTTTTTTGTTTTTTCATAATTGTACAGCTTTTACCAGAAAATAACCTTTGCTTCTATTACAGTCCTACAAATCAGTAAATAAGTTATTAACAAATAGCAGTTAACAAGCTAAAAGGTGCCTATGCTTACACACTTAACTGAAATAATCTGTATGCTTTCTCTGACCTGTATTTACCTATAGAGAACTAAATGCCATTTTTGGCTTGGTTCTTAATACTTAAGAAAAGTGAAAGTTCATAATGTCCTCAGTGCTTACTGGAAAGAAGAGTTGATACAAGGCTAGTACTCTAACTCTTTGCATTTAATTTAAATAAATAACCCCTATCATTCTCTGTCAAGTCAGCTAATAAGCTCCTTGAGAGTACAAATCTTATCCAGTATTTTCTGTATCACCAGCACCTAGCACAGACTGGCAAAGAGGAAACACAAGTGATTAGTGAATTCATTAATTAAGAAGAAAATTGTAAACAAATATACTGCACATGCCTGTGCAGCTTCCACAGGGTGGATGTAAACCAGTGTGTGCTCCGGACCATCGACAGAAGTGTAGGAGGTACCATCTGCTGTGTACACCACCTGCTGGGGTGGACGACCCTGGTCATCGGTGTAGACAATCTGAGCCACAGTTCCAGTGTCCGGAACAAAGTGTACCTGGGACAAAAGGCAGACAGGTATGTAGCATCTTTTCTTGTAGAACAGTATCAATCTCACCAAGTTTTGTGGCTGACCAGGCACAGTCCACACTTGTCTTTCTAAAATATTCCCCAATGAAGGGAAAATGGGGACTAAAATATCTCCATCTACACTGAGTTAATAACTAGGAGACAGGATCCAAAGACCTTGTTCCTCGTTCCTGATGTACTTAATGTTAGGCAACTGACTTAAATCCCCCTTTGCCTCAAATGTCCAATACAGAATCATTATTAGGTAGGTATGAGGATGTGGTTAATTGATCCTGGAGAAGCAACTAAAGATTCCTGGTTGACAACACTACCAAAATACAAAATTGTAAATAATACAAATTATTCTGTGACATGAAAAAAATATGCCTAAACTCAAAAGCCAATTGCTCTCAACACATCATAAAAATTCTACTTTATATTAATGCCTTTCAGTAAACACATTAAAATAAAGTCACTTTCTTTCCTATAAGTTCTTTGATACTCAAAGGACATACTGGAGGCATATCACTAAATGTTTCCTGAATCAATGACTATAAATGAACTCTTTCTTTTCAGCTAAGTAAAAATAAAATTCTAATAAAGTAATTTTAAGGGTTTTTGGAAAACTGGTTCAGTTGTCACCAGGGTAAATAATTCCCCGTCTCCCAAGAACTAAAGAACTGAAGCAGAAATAAGAGTGTAGCAGAATCCTTTCTGAGTAGTCAGCTTTGGAGGTTTGAATTCTTAAAGGCTACAGCTTGGCATGCTGCCTGATACCTTGTATTTAAGGTATGAGAACAGATGGCCAAAGTACATATTTGTAAGAGAAATAATTTATGTGTTGATATTGAAGTCAGGCACTCTTATACTGGTTTGGCTTTGAACCTAATTTTTTATTACTTCAGTTTTCTACAGTGGAAATGAGATCCCAAAAATGATACAAACTTATTTAACCCCCAGAAAGAAACCTGAGGACCACATGCAATTGAGCACAACAGAAATGCAACAAATTTCTGCCTCTACAGTAACTTCTACACAGATTCATTTTGCCAATGACGAAATAGTTTGCACAGTGGAATAACTATGCTTATAACATATTTGTTCAGTTTTCACTGCTATAAGATAAATTTTGTGACTTTAGATTATTCATTAGCATAAAAACCATGGACTAATTTTAACGCTTAAAAAAGAAAAGACATTTCCTCAGAAGAACAGATACCCAAATTTTTCAACTTGGCTCTTCATCACTCAGTACTCTACTGAATCAGAATTATTAGCTTCTGGAAAAGGAAGATCTGAGAAGAGGAGATCCAAGGAGGAGCCCTGAACTTTGCTATCTGGTTATCCACAAAGAGGGACCCTGGTCAAGTACAGTGTCACAACCAGGTTTCCTTTTGTTTTGTGCTTTTATGGACTACATTCTGGTTCACAAAAAAAAAATACATTAAAATTGAGCTACATGAAAGTAGCCTTCAAAATGGTTTCCCTAGGACACAAAGCAGCATCTCAACTTCTGCTGAAAACATCTCTCGAATTTTTCTTTCTTAAGTATTCAGACTCAGACTTTTAAATCATACCAGATGATCAACTTTACTACTTCATTATAATTCCATTTTTGCTTAAAAATTAAGCTTTATGCTTTGGTCACATATTAAATATGGCTCCAAATGACTGCTTGCTTTTCCTAAAGTTCAAGTCCATACCCAAAATGTAGAGATTAGCCTTTGCGAACAGTCAAAAGCACATGGAGATGGTTCTGATGGAAATTTGAAAGACAGAGATCATCAATGACAGCACTGTTTGGAGGGGTGATGCCTCTCCAAAGCTGTTGACTAAAAATGGGATAACTTTCATTTAGAAGTTAACATTCAGGGTGAAAAAAAAAAAAAGAAAGAAGAAGTTAACATTTAGGATTTAAAAGGAAACAAAAGAAAAAACTTTATAGACATACCCTGTACTTCATGACACAAGAAGAATCAAATTTCTATACCAGATAACATAAAAGAAACAAACTATAGTTTGTGGTTTGCAGCACCAGCAACAAAAAACAGGACAGCCAAACAGCTGACAGCAGTAAGTTACAGAAAAGGCAGAGAAGCCTGTAAGTGGTAGTTTAGCGCTTCTTCTAAATCATAGTGAACTATCTTGATGGAGCATTCAAAGTATTGAAACACTGCCTATTCCTTATGCCCAAGTTCTTCAACTCAGCCCCCTCCTAAATATTCATTACTATAGAGTAGCTGTTACTTCTTTAGCTGCCAGCTAACTGTATCCAACTAAAGAACAGCTATCAACATAAAGCTTTAATGGACCACTCTTCACCTGTGCAGTGTTCTGTTCATGTTCTGCAGATGTGGGCCACACATGTGTGTTTTCAGCTTTGGAGTCCATCTCTTTTCCAGTACGCACTGCAAGATGGGGCACCTAGAGTAGCACAAGGCAGACAACAGTCATCTGTCTACCACATATGTGTGCATGAATGGCAAAACAATCACTCTGCAACGTGCCTGAAAGAGAAAGAAAAGGAACCAAGAATTTAAAGTAGATAAATACATTTCAAAAAATTGAAGCTTCAATTTCTAAGCACAAAAAAGGTAAAATTAGAGAAATTATTTGTAATAATAATACAACGTATTGCATGCTTGCTATGTTCTATGCACTTGCTATGTGTGTGTGTATATAAAATGCAATCTTCATCAAAGATATATAGGGTAGTTACATTGGTTCCTGAGTGATGTTCACAGACGCTAAAGGCAAGTAGTGATGGGTTCAAATGCAAGTCTGACACAACCCAAACTCATTCCTCCTTGGCAGGCTGTATACATTGACTTCCATACCACCTCTACCCAAATGATCAACAGAATAGAAAAAGTCACTAAACAAGAAAAGAATGGGAGTGGAAGGGGGAGGAGACTAAATATTCTGGTCCACAACTTGGTAACTACAAATATAAACCTTGTTTTCCTATTTGGTCAGTGAAGGAGTGATTAGTGACCAAATGAAAAGCCTCAGTAAAAATCAAGATGCAGGAAACCTACATCTTGAAATCTTACTCCTTTCCAAAACAGGTTTCTTTGAATAACCAATCTTCCCTTCTGATGATGATAAAATGTAGACACTTTAAAAGTCATGTGAGACTTGCTGTGTAACAGAGCAGTGGGGCAGCCACACTGGGTATACCTCCTCCTCAAAAAATCAAACTCACTGCCATTGAGTTGCTTCAATAAAGACCCCTCCTTGGGTTTCCAAGGTGGTACCTCTACAGAAGTAGATTGCCTAATCTTCCTTCCAAGGAGTGGCTGGTGGGTTTGAACCACCAGCTTTCTGGTTAGCAGTCAAATGCCTTAGGCACTACACCACCAGAGCTCCAACCTCCTCATGTCCCACTAAAATCACATAAATATACACAGAAAAGTAAAGTTGGTTGGAATACCAGTGAGCACTGGACTGCTAAC
>NW_006922080.1:1142798-1150706 GCF_000298275.1 Orycteropus afer afer | reverse complement strand
TCTGAGGCAGTATCACTACAGAAGTAGATTGCCCAACCTTCTTTCCAAGGAGTGGCTGGTGGGTTTGAACCACCAGCCTTCTGGTTAGCAGTCAAATGCCTTAGGCACTACACCATCAGGTATATGTATATGCATTTATAAATATATATGCACATATATTTATATACATAATAAGCACAAAGGGGACATAGTTACAGAAATTTCCTAGACATACAAAACACTTTGTGGGACTGGATTTCTGGGTTTGAAGGATTAGGGCCGCAGTCTCATGAGACATCTCAGTCAATTGGCAAAACATAGTTCATAAAGTTTGTTTCATAACCTTTCTACATCCTAGTTTGGTGAGTAATATCTGGTGTCTTCAAAGCTTGTGAATGGCCATCTAGGGTAGACCTACTGGTCTCTATTCATGTGGCACAAAAAAGAAAGAAGAAAACCAAACACTCAAAGAATAAACTAGTCTGTCTACAGGACAAATGAACCATGGCCTCATCTACCCTGAGATTGTAAGTACTACATGGTGCTCAGTTACTACTATCATCCTCTAATTACAACAGATTGACCCTGATGGAATGGGAGAAAAATGTGAAACAGAAACTCAAATTCCTAAAAAAAAAAAACAAAAAAACCCTATTAGGCTAGTTGAGTCTGGAAAACTCCCCAAGACTATTGCTCTCATGTAGTCTTCAAACCTTGAACAAAAATTAATCCCTGAGGTAACTTTGTAGCTAAATAACAAATTAACTCAAAAATACCATATTTTTATGCAAACATGTGCATTCTGGTTTTTTGGCAGCCATGTCCTACCCTCAACCTAAGGTATTTTTATAAATTCACTATGCTAAATTTTTTTACCAAAAAAAAAAAAAAATTACCATCATGTGCTGAAGAAAACACCTCATGGGAGAAAGGCGGAGTCGACAAAAAAAATGTAGAACATACACATTATTTGCACTAAAATACAATAATGAATATCATCAGTAAGTACTGTGCTCCTTTAATAAAAAAAAAAGTCACCTATGTGAGACAAAAATAGTCAATGATTACTTTAAAACAAAGATGAGAATGTAAAGAGGCAGGAAAACTAGATTAATGAAAATGGAACAACTAGAATAGAAATAATGAGAATGTTCACAAATTGTGAAGAATGTAATCGATGTCACTGAAAAAGTTTTGTAGAAATTTTTGAAGGGGAGCCTAACCTGTTATGTAAACCTTCAGTAGAACACAATAAAATATTATTTGAAATAATAATATTAAAGCCCATTAGAAGAAAGGAAAGATATCTAACATACATACTTAACTCTGGGATACAGTACCAACAGCAGGTACAAACTGTGGGAACCGTCTTCTGAGCCATTCAGGAGCCTATGCATCTTCTCAACACTCCCTAACCCCGTCTCACTTCTAAACTCCTCATTGCACCAACATATACACTCATCCTGCATGCACCCTACTCCTCTTATCTCTATCACCAATGGGTGATAAGAACTTTCTGGAGAAATAGAAATATCCTGGATCTTGTATCTAGATTGTTGTTGTTGTTGTTATGTGCCGTCGAGTCGCCCCGACTCATAGCGACCCCTCCTTGGGTTTCCGAGGCAGTATCCCTAGGGAAGTAGGATTGCCCAAACTTCCTTCCAAGGAGTGGCTGGTGGGTTTGAACCGCCAGCCTTCTGGTTAGCAGTCAAGTGCTTTAGCCACTATGCTACCAGAGCTCCTGTATCTAGATTGGGGTGGTGGTTATGTGAGGAATATATGTGGCAAAAGTCATCAACCTGTCCAAATAAAATATGTGAATTTAACCTTTTGTAAATTATACCCTAATAAACCTGAGTTTAATTATGTAGGTGGAATAAAGCTTTCAGGACCTTCATTTGCTATGTGGCACGACTCAAAATGAGAAGACACAGCTACAAATATCCATTAGTAATTAGAATGTGAAATGTACAAAGTATGAATCTAGGAAAACTGGAAGTTGTCAAAAATGAATGCTTAAAGATCAATATCGTTGGCATTAGTGAGCTGAAATAGACTGCTATTGGTCATTTTAAATCAGACAATCACACAATCTACTAAATCAGACAATCACACAATCTACTAAATCAGACAATCACACAATCTACTAAATCAGACAATCACACAATCTACTATGCTGGGATTGGGAAAGTAAAGACGAATGACATCATATTCATTGAATATGATAGGATAATATCCATACACCTAATAGGCAGAAGGATATCATGCTTGCTAAAGTAGAGGACCAGCAAAAGAGAGGAAGAGACAAACACAGTGATATAGACACAGTGGCTACAGCAGCGGGCTCAAGCAAAGCAACATTTGTGAGGATGGTGGGCATTGTTTCCTTCTGTTGTACATACACAAAAAAACCAAACTCACTGCTATCGAGTGAGATCTGACTCATAGCGACCCCTCCTTGGGTTTCCGAGGCAGTATCACTATGGAAGTAGATCGCCCAATCTTCCTTCCAAGGAGTGGCCAGTGGATTTAAACTGTCAGCCTTCTGGTTAGCAGTCAAATGCCTTAGGCACTACACCACCAGAGCTCCCCTGTTGTACACAAGTTGCTATAAGTCAAAAGCAACCCAATGGCACTTAACAACAACTAGGAAGACTAGTTTATATGACTATTATTCAAATTTACACACTAACCACTCTTGCCAAATATGAAGAAATCGAAGATTTTACCAACTCCTGCAATCTGAAGTTGATCAAACATGCAATCAAGATTCATTGATAATTACTGGTGATTGGAATGTGAAAGCTGGAAACAAAGAAGGATAGGTGGTTGAAAAATATGGCCTTGGTGACAGAAAAGATGCCAGAGATTGCAGGATAGAACTTTGTAAGATCAATGACTTATTCATTGCAAATAATATTGCACCAACATAAATGGCAACTATACACATGGGCTTCATCAGATGGAATCAAATTGACTACATCTGTAGAAAGAGATGATGAATAAGCTCAATATCATCAGTCAGAACAAAGTCATCTGGTTAGACCAACTGCAGAACAGACCGTCAATTCCTCATATGCAAGTTCAAGTTGAAACTGAAGAAAATTTAAATAAGTCCATGAGCGCCAAAGTGCAACCTTGCATATATGGAATTTAGACTATCTCAAAAATAGATTTGATGTGTTGAACACTAATGACTGAAGACAAGACTAGTTGAGGAATGACACCAAGGACATCATATGTAAAGAATACAAAAGGTCATTAAAAAGACAGGAAGAAAGACCAAAATAGATGTCAGAAGAGACTCTGAAACTTGCTCTTAAACGTTAAAATGAAAGGAAGCAATGATGAAGTAAAAGAGCTGAATACAAATGGTGGCTTGAGAAGACAAAGTAAGATATTGCAAGGAAATTTGCAAAGACTTAGAGTTAGAAAACCAAAAGTAAAGAACATGCTCAGCATTTCACAAGCTAAAAAATATGAAGGAAAAATTCAACCCTCAAGTTTCAATACTGAAGAATTCTAAGGGCATAATATTGAATGACACAAGGAAGCATCAAAAGAAGATAGAAGGAACAGAGTCACTGTACCAAAAGGAATTGATTGATGTTCAGCCACTTCAGGAGGTAGTACATGATCAAGAACTAATACTACTGAAGGAAGAAGTCCAAGCTGTACTGAAGGCATTAGTGAAAAATGAGCTCCAGGAATTGACAGAATACCAAATGAAATGTTGCAACAAATGGATGCAATGCTGAAAGCACTCATTCATCCATACGAAAAAAATTGTAAGACAGTTATCTGGCCAATCAACTGGAAGAGATTTGTGGTAAGTTAAGGTTGTGTGCCAACTTGGCTGGGTCTGGTTGAGTGGCTGGGCAGCTGGTGCTAGTTATTCCCCATGATGAGACTGGCAATCACTTCATGGTGGGATCTACCACAAGCAGCTGAGTAGCTGCTTTAGGAATGAAGTCTGCTTGCCATATATAAGAAGCAGCTTTGGGAATGGTCTCCAGCTTATGGCACGCTTGAACCCTGCATGTAGCTGTGTCGTTATTCAGCAGCCTGCCATGTTCTGCCAATCTTGGGACTTTTAATGCACTTGAATTGATGGCCTCCCATGTGGTTTGGTAATATTTGGACTGTGCCTTTTTACTTGTCAACCTTGGACTTGTCAGTCCCAGCAGCCAGCAGCTGAGTGAAGAAAAGCCTCCAGCTTCAGTGGGCCAGGAGCAGGAGGCAGAGCAGAAGCCCAAGGTTGAGTGGTTTTCACCCAGCCCCTAGAGCCTGGCAGTTTGAACTCAGACTTAAAGCCTCCAAATTGTAAGAATAAACTCTTGTTTGTTAAGGCCATCCCATCTGTGGTATATTCTTGTCAGAGTGGAACTAGGTAACCAAAACAAGAACCATATTTGTGCCTATTCCCAAGACAGGTGATCCAACACAATGTGGAAATTATTGAACAAATCTGAGATCCAGAATCTGGCCCATGTGGTATGGGCTCAGTGCAGGGCAGTATAAAATACATCTTTAAAATGGTAAAAAGCAAAGATGTTACTATAAGGACTAAGGTGAGCTTGACCCAAGCCATATTTTTATTCACCTCATTTGTGTGTGAAACCCAGATGATGACTAAGGAAGACCCAAGAAGAACTGATGCATTTGAATTATGGTGTTGGCAAAGAATACTGAATATACCATGGACTGAAAGAAGGGGGAAAAAAATCTGTCTTGGGAGAAGTAAACCAGAATACTCCTTAGAAGCGAGGACAGTGAGAATTCATCTCACACACTTTGGACATGTTATCAGGAGAGACCAGTCCCTGGAAAAGGACATCCTGCTTGATAATGAAGAGGGTCAGCAAAAAAGAGGAAGACCTTCAACAAGATGGAATATACAGGAATCAAATCAACTACATCTGCGGGAAAGAGGCAATGGAGAAGCTCAGTATCTTTAGTCAAAACAAGCCCAGGTCCTGACTGTGCAATTGCTCACATTAAGTTCAAGTGAAGCTGAAGAAAATCAAAATAAGTCCATGAGAGTCAAAATACAACTTTGATTATATCCCACCTGAATTTAGAGATGATCTAAAGAACAGATTTGAAGCATTAAACACCAATGAGCAAAGACCAGATGTGTTGTGGGATGACATCAAGAATATCATACATGCAGAAAGCTAAATGTCATTAAAAAGATAGGAAAGGAAGACTAAAATGGATGTCAGAAGAGACTCTGAAACTTGCTCTTGAGTGGAGAATAGCTAAAATGAATGCAGAAATGATGAAGTAAAAGAGCTGAACAGACGATTTCAAAAGGCAGCTCGAGAAGACAAAGGAAAGCATTATAATGAAATGTGCAAACACCTGGAGTTAGAAAACCAAAAGGGAAGACACACTTGGCATTTCTCAAGATGAAAGAAACGAAGAAAAATATCAAGCTTCAAATTGCAATATTGAAAGATTCTATGGGCAAAATACTGAACAAGGCAGGAAACATCAAAAGAAGATGGAACGAACATGCAGTCACTGTACCAAAAAGAACTGGTCAACATTAAACTATTTCAGGAGGTAGCATTGATCAAGAACCATGATACTGAAGGAGGAAGTCCAACCTGCACTGAAGGACCTGGCAAAAAACAAGGCTTCAGGAATTGACAGAATACCCATTGAGATGCTTCAACAAACAGATGCAGACCTTCAGGCACTTACTCATTTATGCAAAGAAGTTTGGAAGACAACATCCTACCCAATTGACTGGAAGAGATCCATGTTTGTGCCCATTGCAAAGAAAGGTAATACAATAGAATATGGAAATTATTGAACAATATCATTAATACCGCATGCAAGTAAAATTTTGCTGAAGATAATTCAAAAATGATTGCAGCAGTATATTGACAGGGAACTTCCAAAAATTCAAGCCAGATGCAGAAGAGGACATGGAATGAGGGATATCATTGCTGAAGTCAGATGGATCTTAGCTAAAAGCAAAGAATACTAGAAAGATATTTACCTGTGTTTTATTGACCATGCAAAGGCATTCAACCGTATGGATCATAACAAATTATGGATAACATTGAGAAGAATGGGAATGCCAGAACATTTCATTGTGCTCATGAGGAACCTGTACATAGACCAAGAGGCTATCTTTCAAACAGAACAAGGGATACTGAATGGTTTAAAATCAAAAAGGGCATTGGTCTCCTCTCGTCTGGAGCAAAGAAGAGTGAAGAAAATCAAAGTCATCTGGAAATAATTAATCCAAAGGTATGGTGGACCACAAGGACCTCAGCCTCCACAACCCCAAGACAAGAAGAACTAGATGGTGCCCAGCTACCAATGCCAACTGCTCAGAAAGGGATCAAATCTGGAGACCTTGGATAGAGTTGGAGGAAAAATGTAAAACAAAATTCAAATACACAAAAATGACCAGAATTACTGGTTGGAAAGAGACTGGTGGAACCCTGAGACTATGGCCCTGGGCTACCTTTGGGCCTAGAAATGCACTCACTTTCATGGATTGGCTCTCAACCCAACAGTAGAAAGGTCTACATAGAGAACACCTACCCAAGGTTGATGTACTCACCTATTCTAGGGAGATACACCCCTTGGATTAATCACCCATGAGACACTAGAGGAGTAATACTTACATAGATGGAAAGCTGGGCAGACAGAAATGCATATATAAGAAGGGCACAGGGAAAGGGGTGGTCTCAGGAAGGAAAGGGGAGTTGAGTTTTTTATGGTTGGCAACAGTAAATAGTAATAATAATAATAAAATCAAGAAGGGTGTTCTTAACAGTTGTATCCTTTCACCATACTTATTTAATCTGTATGTTAAGCAAATAATCTGAAAATTTGAACTATATGAAGAAGAATGCCAAGTCAGAATTAGAGGAAGACTCTAATTCTAACAAACTAAATATGGAGATAACACAACCTTGCTTGTTGAAAGTGAAGATGACTTGAAGCATGCAGTAGTTCAGTTTGTGTGTCAACTTGGCGGGGCCTGGTTGAGTGGCTGGGCAGTTGGATGTAGTATTCCCCATGACGAGACTGGTAATTTACTCCATGGTGGAATCTACTGTGAGCAGCTGAGTAGCTGCCTTAGGGAATGTGGTTTGCTTCCTGTATATAAGTAGAAGCCTTGGGAAATGGTCTCAAGCTTATGGCACCTTGAACCCTGCATGTAGCCGTGTCATTATTCAGCAGCCATGCTCTGCTGACCTGAGGACTTACAATGGAATTGAGCTGATGGCCTGCCATGTGGTTTGGTAACATCAGGACTGTGCCTTTTTACTTTTCAACCTTGGGCTTGGAAGCCTCAGCAGCCAGCAGCTGTCTGAGTGAAGAAAAGCCTCTAGCTTCAGTGGGCCAGGAGCTGGAAGCAGAGCTGAAGCCCAAGGTTGAGGGGCTTTCACCCAGCCCCTAGAGCCTGGCACTTTAAACTTGGACTTAAAGCCTCCAAACTGTAAGAGAATAAATTCCTGTTTGTTAAGGCCATCCCATTTGTGTTATATTCTTGTCAGAGCAGCACTAGGTAACCAGAACAAAGCACTTAACTAATGACAATCAAAGATTACAGTCTTCTGTATGGATTACACTTCAACATAAAGGAAACAAAAATCCTCACAACTGGACCAATGAACAGTATCACAATAAATGGAGAAAAGATTAAAGTTGTCAGGGATTTCATTTTACTTGAATCCACAACCAACACCCATGGAAATCAAACACTGTTTTTGCACTGGGCAAATCTGCTGCAAAAAGGGGACATCAAGCTCAATTGGCATAACATACTATACAAAACATTGTTCCACCTCCTACTTTGGCGAGTAGTGACTGGGATCTTAAAAGCTAGCAAGCTGCCATCTAGATGCAACGATGGGTCTCTCCTTGTCAAGAGCAAACAAGAATGAAGAAAATCAAAAT
>NW_006922080.1:1132542-1138868 GCF_000298275.1 Orycteropus afer afer | reverse complement strand
TTTTTTTTTTTTTTTTAAATACCATCCACCTCTCTTTAGGGGTGAGTATGGTGGTTAATAACATATTAATGTCAGCCCAATTAGGATGATGAACTGAAAATATGGAGGTGATTAAAGTCTCCATCTGCTTTCCAATTTAGTAAATCAGCCATGGTGAATGGCACATGAATCCAATCAAAACCTCCAGGATTTCCTTCATCATCTAAACCAGCTAGAACCTGCCATAATTGATATCGCCCTGATGGATCTGGCTTAGACCCCTGGCCATATTTTACAACATGCTGAGTGTGTGCTGGGAAGACTATTTCCTGAGGGGCACCCACTTTCTGAGGGGCATCCGGGATTCTATCAGGTAAAGGGGGATATAACACCACTGGAGTTTTAAGAGGTTCTGAATTCAAAACTCCCTTAGGCTTAGGTGGTGGAGTCATAGGTGGATTGTTTCCTGACTCTGGGAAGTATGGGGGAGGGTGAGATAAGGGAGGAACGGAGTCAAGGTAAGGGTCTTCAGAGTCCTGAAAGACACTCTTAAAATCTGCTTTCCCTTTAGGTCGTACAACCATGATCACCCCACACTGTTTCTGTAAACCCTTGTTCTGAAACAGGGCCATGAAATGCTCCACCACCTCTCTCCTGGGTTCGATAATTCGCTGCAGTAGCCACACAGAACACACAGATTATGAGGTTTATTAGGGAAGCACCAGGCTACAATTTGAGTTCAGTAAAAATGCTCAGTCTCTCTCCCAGCCCACCGTCTCTCAGCCAAGTCTCTCACAGTCTCTCTCCCAGCAGTGTGTGTCCCTCGGTGTCTCACTCAGCAATGGGCATCTCTTGCATCTCTTTCCCAGCAGCATGTGTCTCTTGCAGCAGCATGTGTTCCTCAACCAGCAGTCAGAGAGAGTTCTGCCTCCAGGAGACCTCCTTTTGAGCCTGGAAGGGTGGTCAAACTAGCCAATCAGAGCATCAGAACTCTAAGCACGTGATAAAGAGTGGGAACCTCCCAGAATATTGTATTGTGCCACTCCCAACAGAAATAACCCAGGTGGATAGCTTCAGCAATCAGGAGCTCCTTAGTTGCTCATAGAAAATCCCACCTTGGAGTTGACAAAGACTTATGGGTAGAAAAGCCACACTAAGTAATTTACTACACTGCAGTAGGTTTTTAATTTAGTGCACTTGCGTACCGGGTGAGTCACACCAGGTTCCTGTTATCAGCTGATTGCGGCTTAGGCAGAGGGGAGAGTGTTAGCTCCCAGCAACTTTGTTCCTCTCTGTCCCACTGCTCATGTCCATGGGCCAGAGATAATTTTCAAGTTGTTTTCTAAGACACATTAACACATTTATCACCTGTTTCTAAGGAAATAGCAGGAAAGAATGTTTTTTGTTCCATTCAGTTCACTTCTCAACTTGTAGAGGTGGCTTTCAAGGTCTATAATAATTGAGACCAGGAGCAGGAGAAGCAGAAGCAAAGAGACATGAAACAACAGGCTGCCCTGCTGGCTGCTGCCCTGGGAGGCCCACCACAAAGTCAATCCTACCGGGTAGGTCTCCACGGGCACCAAATGGATAGAAAGGGAGCAAATCAAGCTCCTCCTTCAGGAGGCCAATCAACAAAGTTGGGGCCTCAACAACATGCTTACTGAAGGAAGGATGGGCACTGAAAGAGGGAGTGCCCAAAACAAGCCCTCCAAAACCAGCCAAAGGGGGCCCAGCAGATGGTAAGCACAGCTGACAGCGACCAAGAATGATGGGGCCTAGGGGCTCCATTGCAGACTGGGCAAATTCCTATCTCCCACGAGGAGCTTGGGTGCCAATAACTATGGGAAAACAGCCCATTGAATTTTGCTGGACACAGACACAACATACTCAGCCCTAAATATCTCCAAACCCCTTTGTCTCACAAGACTACAAGCATTACTGGAGTTTCAGTAATGTAAAAATTTACTTCAACCTCTTGAATGCCAGGTTGGGAGTGCTGTATTAACTTGAAGTTTTTATACATGCCTGAATGCCCTCTCCTTCTGTTGGAATAAGACTTACTAACCAGTTAAATACTCAGGTTGCTTTCTCAGCTAACAAGCTCCAGGTGGATGTTAATCCCAACCAGGCATGGGTCTTACAAACAACCTCCTGCAACTACCTGCTGCTATGGACTACAGAAGCAACAGACAGAACTGTCACTGCAACCAACACTTGTTTGGGAAAAGACGCCCTGTATGCTTGGCTGAGTAAACTCATTGCAGTACCGAATTTATACAAAACTATCCAAAAGGTGACACAAAGCTGCATGATCTACGCCTAGAACAATCCAAAGTGCAGCCCACCTCCAATGGTAAAAGGAATTCAAGCAAGAGGACTAGGCCCTTGCAAAGACTGGCAGGTAAAATTTACAGGCCCTGGAAAAATCAAGTACTTTCTAGTTTTTATACATACTTTCACTAGATGGATGGAAGCCTTTCCCTGCCACATAGGAGAAAAGCAGCAGAGATAAGAAAAATTATCCTCAATTTGGCTTGCTAGTCCCAATTCAAAGTAATACTGGGGAAGCATTTGTATCCCAAATAGTCCAACAAATAACAGGACTATTAGGAAGTTACATTCCTCGTGGAGAGCCCAATTGACAGGAAAACTGAGAAGATGAACCAAACTTTTAAGAAGACGTTGACTGAGATGTGCCAAGAGACCAAATTATCTTGAATAAAACTTTTACTTCTTGCCCTGTTGCGGGTCTGGGTTGCCCCAGAAGCAGGCTTAAGTTAAGCCTATGTGAAATCTTACATGGGAGACCATTTTCTAGAGTATGGCACCCTAGTTATGCAGAAAAGGGAGACCTTAAAATTGTTAAGGAATTGGATGTTTTAAAACATGTGCAAACTTTGCCTGCAACATTAAAAATTATTAACCAGTTTGCTTCCAGCAGGTTGTTGTATCCTGCAGACAGACACTTCCTTTCATAGCTTCTGTCCAGGCAATTGGGTCCTGCTGAAGTAGCGGAATGACCAGACTCCCCAGAGCCAGCTCCAGGCCAAATGGACTAGGCCTTATGAAGTATTGTTGACAACACATCCTTCAGCCAAAGTGAAGGGAGTCTGCCCTGGGATATATCACACCCGAATGAGAATAGTGCCAGACTGCACTGGAAACCCTTCTCGACCTATAACTAAGTTTTATTCTACAGGGAGCAACCTTGGGGAATAGGGAGACTCGAGAGAACCTGACCAGCTGAATACTGAGTGTCCCCAACAACCTGCAGTGGAATACACTTGTGAGCCCATTGAGGACCTTAAGGGTTTTTTTAAAAAGAAGCCTGTTCTAGGTTAAGACATGAATGTGATTTTGATCAGCTGAATGATTGTTTTATCCCTACCCTCTTCTGAAGGAGGATGGGTGTCCAACACTCTCATAAACCTCCAACAAACCCTAATGAACCACACACCTGGGGTTAATAATTGTTGGCTGTGTGCCCATTCTCCTTCACATGGAGCACGGGGTTTGCCTATCATCCCCCTCCCCATACATTTAGAATATTGGGCTGGGGATGCAGGGGCCAATATAATCAATTCTAACAAAAGTTCCTCTGTGGTGAAATATGATGTATTAAGGTCTAAAACTTTAGCTTTTTTATGTATACAATGGACTCCCTCTAGGCCAACAGCTTCCGTAGGGAAATGGGCACAATGCAACCAGACCTGGTCCCTTTATATGCCTAACCATGTCTGGATTAATGAAAATAGTGTTGTTATAAAACATGACACCCCAGTTAAGAATATGTCTAGCAGAATAGGCGTCACTCTGACTGATACGGCTATTTTTCAGTTCCCTCCTATGGCTTATTCCCTCACCACCCAGGGCTATATTGCTTATGTGAGCATGCTGCCTTTAAAACTTGGCCAGTTAATCATAATGGCACCTGCACTCTAGGGTGGATCTGGGCAGGGGGAATGCATTTCCCATGATTAGAAAAAGTTCTGCATTCTGCCCAACCTAACTACTAACACCAGCGTAGCTCACCTGATCTAACTTGGAGTGCTTCAGAAAAGGTCCAACAAATTATAATTCCTATGATGGGCACTGGGAAAAATTACAATGACCTCCATCTTTTATACCAATTCGTTCAGAATGTTTTTGTTTCCCTTGAATCAGTAGCTAACTCTCTCTCTGATATAAATTCTGCACTCCAAACTGAAATAGCCTCTATCCAAACTGTTGTACTTCAGAATCAGGTAGCCCTGGACTTTATGCTAGTAGCACATGGTGGCGTATGTATATACATCAATGCCACCTGTTGCTCATTGTTAATGCATCAGGACAAATAGAACAAGATCAACAGGCTATTCATTGCACTATTTGTAAATTACAACAGGACAGTGAAACTATACAAGATTTAACCCCCACCTTTCGGATAGACTTTTCCTGGCTCACCTCTTGGTTACCCAATTTAGGGTGGCTGAGATCTTTATTTGTTACAGTGCTCCTCATATTAACAATAACACTCATTACTTGCTGTTGTATTCAATGTCTAACTAGGTGCTTATCTGTCTTCAAGCCTCCAAAATTACAAGCTACTCTACAGGTACCCCTAGTCTCTTCTTCCTGAACTTTGGCCATAAAATTCTGTGAACTGTCTAAACTACAAGAAACTTATGAACCAAGGATTGAGTTCCATCATCTTTGCCCCCAGTCAGCAGGAAGCAGCTAGAATGAGTCACTGCCCCATTTCCCAAGAATGTGGAATAGTAACCATTCTAAGGGGGAATTGAAACCAAAAAAAGTATTCCTCAGGAGCTCTGGTAGCATAGTGCCTAAGGTATTTGACTGATACCCAGAAGGCTGGCGGTTCAAACCCACCAGCCACTCATCAGAAGGAAGATGGGGCAATCTACTTCCATAGTAATACTGCCTCAGAAACCCAAGGAGGGGTCGCTATGAATTGGGTCTGACTCGATGGCACATAACATCAGCAACAACAAAGTGTTCCTCAAGAATGTGGAACAGTATCTATTCTAAGGGGAACTGAAACCAAGTAAAGTCCAAACTCAACTATTTCCCCCACTCTGGTTAAGACAGATGATTAGAACAGATAGGATCTGGTTGAGAATAAATAAGTGAACTTAATTACCTTCAACTATTTCCCGACCCCACTTAAGACAAATAGGACCCCGGTTGCAGACAGATGAGTAAATACAATAAGCTCAGTTCCTTAAGAACTGAATGGAACAAAAAACATTCTTTCCTGCTATTTCCTTAGAAACAGGTGATAAATGCATTAATGTATCTTAGAAAACAACTTGAAAAATTATTGGCCCATGGACATGCACAGTGGGACAGAGAGGAACAAAGTTGCTGGGAACTAACACTCTCCCCACTGAATAAGCCCCAATCAGCTGATAACAGGAACCCAGTATGACTCATCCAGTATGCAGGCGCACTAAATTAAAAACCTACTGTCGCTTTAAATCAAGGTGAAGGAAATTTCAGCCAATCGCTAACCATGTCATGCCCAAATTCCTGAATTTTTTATGAATATGCATAACCCTCTCTTTTGAAACCTATAAAACTGTAGTTTGACAGAGATTTGGGGAATCAGATTTGGGTACAAATCCCTGTCTCCTTACACTGCGGCTTTGCAATAAATAATTTTTTTCTCCTCTTAATCACTCGGTGTATAAACTGTTTTGGCCTGACTGGGCACCAGGCAGGGACCTGCATTTGGTCCTATTTCATACTCACTAAACAAGATACACATTTAAAAAAATATTTTCTTTAATTAAAAATGTTAAAAAGCCTTCTTTGTTAAGACAAACAGGAAACATCCATTGTTTTTTAGAGTCTTTCTTTTCTTTACTCCTGTGATAGTTGGAGCTGCATGTCAACTTGGCTGGACCACAAGTCTGTGTGGTTTAAGCAGTTGTGATGTGGTTATTCCCATGATGGTATCAGATGAATATGTTTTGAGCAGCCAAACCATTGAAAGGGAGTTTCCCTAGGGGTGTGGCCTGCTTCCAGTATATTTATGGACATCCCGGGAAAAGAGACATTCTTGTGTGGATTGGGATTCTGTTGTGCTGTCTACAACTGTCCGTGAGCGAATAATCCACCATTCGGCCTAGAGATCTTGGATTCATCATTCATTGGAGTCAATAGCCAGCACACAGCCTGCCAACCTTGAACTCCTCAGCCCCTGCAGCTGCAAGAGTCAAGAAAAGCTTCCAGCTTGACATTTGATCCAAGAACTTTGGACTAGCCAGTTTCTATAAGTGTGTGAGCCATTTTCCTAAGATAAATTTCTCTCTCTCTCTCTCTCTCTCTCTCTCTCTCTATATATA
>NW_006922080.1:1127740-1132442 GCF_000298275.1 Orycteropus afer afer | reverse complement strand
GTGATTTGTTCTGTAAACTTTCATCCAAATCACAATTAAAAAAAAAAAAAAAACCTGCTGCAAAAGACCTCTTTAAAGTGTTGAGGAATAGAAATGTCACTTTCAAGACTAAAGTGAGCCTAACCCAAGTCATAAGTCAACTGACTCATATGCATGTGAAGGGTGGACAATGAACAAGAAAGAGCAAAGAAGAGTCGATCCATTTGAATTGTAGTGTTTGCAAAGAATACTACCATGCACTGCCAGAAGAAATGCTCTTTAGAAGCAAGAATGGCCAGACTTCATCTCATCTTTCATCATGTTGTCAGAAGAGACCAGTACCTGGAGAAGAGTATCATGCTTGGTAAAGTAGAGGGTCCGTGAAAAAGGGAAAGACCCTCAATGAGACTAATTGGCACAGTGGCTTCAACGATGAGCTCAAGTATACTAACGTTTGGCAGGATGGTGCAAGACAGGACACTGTTTTGTTCTGTTGTGCATAGTAGGATCATTTTGAGTCAGAGCCAACTCATCGGCACCCAACAACAACCAAACAATTGTTGTCGTTGTCGTTAAATGCAGTAAAATCAGTTCCGACCCACAGTGACTCTATGTATAACAGAATGAAACACTGACTGGTCCTGCCCACTATATTGCATTGCCACCATTAGATTTACTGTGGAAAAGATTTAGATGACCCTTTAACAAGAGATTCATTACATTGCCTAAAGTTTTTATCTCAGCTTTGTTATATTTCTTTAAACTTACTATTCTTGACTTCTTAATTAGATAAAACAGTCCATCACAAAATCCTAGCACAGTAAAGGCAGATAGGCAAAATAAGAAAATTATTAAGGCCCTAATTAAAAGATTTGAGAGGGGAGTGACCTGGACATAAAACTTGTACAAGCATTTGAAAAATAGTTGAAACCGAGTAAAGTAAAAACTCATCTATTTCCCCCATCCTGGTTAAGACAGATGATTAGAACAGATAGGACCCCAGTTGGGAATAAGTAAGTAAACTTAATTATCCTCAACTATTTCCCCACCTCAGTTAAGACAAATAGGACCCCAGTTGGAGACAAATGAGTAAATACAATAAGCTCAGTTCTTCCCACTTGTGATCCTTTTTGCAAAATGAATCTAACTGCATAATAATATCATAGTTCAGACTCTCATTTTCTGGCCATCTATCCCCAGACTTGAGCCAGTATTGTGGCCAGACGATGTTACAGGAAAATACCATTTTTTTTCTTTTTATAGGCTCAAAGCCAAAATGAACCCAGTTTTTCAGAATGCAACCAAGGGAGCTGCATTCTGGTACAGAACCTTGGCTACCCATTTTCCAGTCACTCTCACTGTTGCACTGGTGCCAAGCACACATACTCTTTCTTACACACAAACAAATCAAGCAGAGCCAGACCAGAATCCAAAGTAAAGGATCCCTAAGAAACACGTGGGCTGTGGAGAGATTTCGATTGAAATATTTTTATTTCTCACCGACACGCAAACCAAACCAAAACCAGACCAGATTAAAAGACACCTGGGTCGCCACGTACCCACATTCTCATTTACACACAACAGAACAAGGTAAAAGATCCCTAAGAAACACATGGGCTACAGTAAACCCATACACAAACCAAACCTAAATCAAACCGGACCAGAACAACAATACTTCATAAGGCCTAGTCCATTTGGCCTGGAGCTGGCTCTGGGCAGTCCGGTCATTCTGCTACTTCAGCAGGACCCAATTGCCTGGACAGAAGCTATGAAAGGGAGTGTCTGTCTGCAGGATACAACAACCTGCTGGAAGCAAACTGGTTAATAATTTTTAATGTTGCAGGCAAAGTTTGCACATGTTTTAAAATATCCAATTCCTTAACAATTTTAAGGTCTCCCTTTTCTGCATAACTAGGGTGCCATACTCTAGAAAATGGTCTCCCATGTAAGATTTCACATAGGCTTAACTTAAGCCTGCTTCTGGGGCAACCCAGACCCGCAACAGGGCAAGAAGTAAAAGTTTTATTCAAGATAATTTGGTCTCTTGGCACATCTCAGTCAACGTCTTCTTAAAAGTTTGGTTCATCTTCTCAGTTTTCCTGTCAATTGGGCTCTCCACGAGGAATGTAACTTCCTAATAGTCCTGTTATTTGTTGGACTATTTGGGATACAAATGCTTCCCCAGTATTACTTTGAATTGGGACTAGCAAGCCAAATTGAGGATAATTTTTCTTATCTCTGCTGCTTTTCTCCTGTGTGGCAGGGAAAGGCTTCCATCCATCTAGTGAAAGTATGTATAAAAACTAGAAAGTACTTGATTTTTCCAGGGCCTGTAAATTTTACCTGCCAGTCTTTGCAAGGGCCTAGTCCTCTTGCTTGAATTCCTTTTACCATTGGAGGTGGGCTGCACTTTGGATTGTTCTAGGCGTAGATCATGCAGCTTTGTGTCACCTTTTGGATAGTTTTGTATAAATTCGGTACTGCAATGAGTTTACTCAGCCAAGCATACAGGGCGTCTTTTCCCAAACAAGTGTTGGTTGCAGTGACAGTTCTGTCTGTTGCTTCTGTAGTCCATAGCAGCAGGTAGTTGCAGGAGGTTGTTTGTAAGACCCATGCCTGGTTGGGATTAACATCCACCTGGAGCTTGTTAGCTGAGAAAGCAACCTGAGTATTTAACTGGTTAGTAAGTCTTATTCCAACAGAAGGAGAGGGCATTCAGGCATGTATAAAAACTTCAAGTTAATACAGCACTCCCAACCTGGCATTCAAGAGGTTGAAGTAAATTTTTACATTACTGAAACTCCAGTAATGCTTGTAGTCTTGTGAGACAAAGGGGTTTGGAGATATTTAGGGCTGAGTATGTTGTGTCTGTGTCCAGCAAAATTCAATGGGCTGTTTTCCCATAGTTATTGGCACCCAAGCTCCTCGTGGGAGATAGGAATTTGCCCAGTCTGCAATGGAGCCCCTAGGCCCCATCATTCTTGGTCGCTGTCAGCTGTGCTTACCATCTGCTGGGCCCCCTTTGGCTGGTTTTGGAGGGCTTGTTTTGGGCACTCCCTCTTTCAGTGCCCATCCTTCCTTCAGTAAGCATGTTGTTGAGGCCCCAACTTTGTTGATTGGCCTCCTGAAGGAGGAGCTTGATTTGCTCCCTTTCTATCCATTTGGTGCCCGTGGAGACCTACCCGGTAGGATTGACTTTGTGGTGGGCCTCCCAGGGCAGCAGCCAGCAGGGCAGCCTGTTGTTTCATGTCTCTTTGCTTCTGCTTCTCCTGCTCCTGGTCTCAATTATTATAGACCTTGAAAGCCACCTCTACAAGTTGAGAAGTGAACTGAATGGAACAAAAAACATTCTTTCCTGCTATTTCCTTAGAAACAGGTGATAAATGTGTTAATGTGTCTTAGAAAACAACTTGAAAATTATCTCTGGCCCATGGACATGAGCAGTGGGACAGAGAGGAACAAAGTTGCTGGGAGCTAACACTCTCCCCTCTGCCTAAGCCGCAATCAGCTGATAACAGGAACCTGGTGTGACTCACCCGGTACGCAAGTGCACTAAATTAAAAACCTACTGCAGTGTAGTAAATTACTTAGTGTGGCTTTTCTACCCATAAGTCTTTGTCAACTCCAAGGTGGGATTTTCTATGAGCAACTAAGGAGCTCCTGATTGCTGAAGCTATCCACCTGGGTTATTTCTGTTGGGAGTGGCACAATACAATATTCTGGGAGGTTCCCACTCTTTATCACGTGCTTAGAGTTCTGATGCTCTGATTGGCTAGTTTGACCACCCTTCCAGGCTCAAAAGGAGGTCTCCTGGAGGCAGAACTCTCTCTGACTGCTGGTTGAGGAACACATGCTGCTGCAAGAGACACATGCTGCTGGGAAAGAGATGCAAGAGATGCCCATTGCTGAGTGAGACACCGAGGGACACACACTGCTGGGAGAGAGACTGTGAGAGACTTGGCTGAGAGACGGTGGGCTGGGAGAGAGACTGAGCATTTTTACTGAACTCAAATTGTAGCCTGGTGCTTCCCTAATAAACCTCATAATCTGTGTGTTCTGTGTGGCTACTGCAGCGAATTATCGAACCCAGGAGAGAGGTGGTGGAGCATTTCATGGCCCTGTTTCAGAACAAGGGTTTACAGAAACAGTGTGGGGTGATCATGGTTGTACGACCTAAAGGGAAAGCAGATTTTAAGAGTGTCTTTCAGGACTCTGAAGACCCTTACCTTGACTCCGTTCCTCCCTTATCTCACCCTCCCCCATACTTCCCAGAGTCAGGAAACAATCCACCTATGACTCCACCACCTAAGCCTAAGGGAGTTTTGAATTCAGAACCTCTTAAAACTCCAGTGGTGTTATATCCCCCTTTACCTGATAGAATCCCGGATGCCCCTCAGAAAGTGGGTGCCCCTCAGGAAATAGTCTTCCCAGCACACACTCAGCATGTTGTAAAATATGGCCAGGGGTCTAAGCCAGATCCATCAGGGCGATATCAATTATGGCAGGTTCTAGCTGGTTTAGATGATGAAGGAAATCCTGGAGGTTTTGATTGGATTCATGTGCCATTCACCATGGCTGATTTACTAAATTGGAAAGCAGATGGAGACTTTAATCACCTCCATATTTTCAGTTCATCATCCTAATTGGGCTGACATTAATATGTTATTAACCACCATACTCACCCCTAAAGAGAGGTGGATGGTATTTAAAAAAAAAAAAAAAA
>NW_006922080.1:1124380-1127640 GCF_000298275.1 Orycteropus afer afer | reverse complement strand
CTCTCTCTATATATATATATATATATATATACATATATATAAGCTTAACTGGTTTTGTTTCTCTAGAGAACCCAGTCTAACACATTTAGTACCAGGAGTGGAACCAGAGAGACAAAATCATAAGGAGGGCTTCCTAAATCGGTTCTCCAATTTGATTAATCTTAAAGACACTAGTGACCTGGCCACTGTTAGTAAAGAGGGCCCTGCTAATCCATGGTGTGAAGTGCAACATTAATATGCAAAATAGCACCAACAACAGATCGAGTACCTGTGAGAAGTGAGGCTCTGGGTGATCGCATATTTGACACTTTTCTGCAATTTTGTCAGCATGAGGAGTATAAGGAAGCTGGTTGATTGATCCTACTTACACTAGACAAAGTGGTGAAAGAGTGAGATGAGCTGAGAGCTGCTGAGTCTTGGCTTAAGAGCCGCATTAAAGACCTCAGTGTTTCCAGTTGTGCTCTGAAAAAATGACTTATTTCTTCTAGTAACAGAGCTGCTATTGCTGAAAACCAAACCCGGAATCTTATTGTAAGGGTGGCTGAATTACAAATAAATTAAATTGCCAACCCAGAACAGTGTCTGAAGTTAAAGTGAGGGCATTGATTGGGAAAAAATGGAATCCTAAAACCTGGAATGGGGACATATGTGCATAGTCAGGAAGATCAGGATATGGAACCTGTAAATTCTATTGACTCTCTCCCATCTGAAGGGATTACTGTAAAACCATTATCCTCTCCACCTCAGTTTGATGGGATTAGCCGGACTGTTCCTGCTGAGTCCTTGCCTGAGGCAGAGACCATGGAAAACATTCTTGAATGTTCTCAGGAATGGCTCCAACCACCCATTGTTGCTGCTAGACCTATAACTAAAGTTAAGTCCAAGCAAGCCCCAGAAGGTGAAATAGAAAGTGTGACTGAGGAAGTGGTATGCTACACCTGAAAAGACTTACTTGATTGTGCTAATATGTACAGACAGAAACCTAGAGAATATGTATGTGAATGGCTAGTGAGAGTGTGGGATAATGGTGCAAGGAATGTAAGATTGCATCTGTCTGAGTTTATTGATTTAGACCCACTAAGTATGGATTCTTCATTCAATGTTTCAACTCAAGAGGCTAGGAAAGGATCTAATAGTTTACTTGGTTGGCTGACAGAAGCACAGATTATGTGGTGGCCTCCCTTAAGTCAAGTTGAAGTACCAGACCTGCCTTGGTATAATGTAAAAGAAAGTATCCAGAGGTTTACAGAAATTGGCCTGTTAGAATGGAATTATCAGATTAGACCTTTAGAGCCAGAAATAGAGAGTCCAGAAGACAAGCCTTTCACCAGTACCGTGAAGAATAAATTTGTGAAGGGAGCTCCAGCATCCTTGAAGTCTGCTGTGATTGCTATTTTATATACCTGATTTGACACTGGGAACTGCCCTAACTGAACTAAGACACTTAACTACAAAGGGGCTGATTGGACCCCGTGGTAGTAGGGGCCAAGTGGCAGCAGTTAGTCAACAAAGGCAGGGTGGGCGTGGTTACCATAATGGACAGCACAGTCAGAACAGTAATCAGAATAGTCTGACTCATGTGGAATTATGGCATTGGCTACTTGCTCATGGTGTTCCTAGCAGTGAAATACATGGCAAGCCTAATAAATATTTACTTGATCTGTTTAGACAGAAGAATTCTAGGTCATGTGAACGCCAACCTAGATTGAATCACCAGAATACAGAATCATGACCTCTCAATCAATTCCCAGACTTGAGTCAGTTTACAGACCCACAACCCCTTGCATGAAGGGGATGCCAGGTCCCTTTGAGGAAGGACCCCACTACATTGCCAAAAATCTATAATGTCAATCTTTCTCCCAGCCTTCCCCAAATGGATTTTAGGTCTTTTATAAAAGTGACTGTTCATTGGGAAAAAGGAAATAATCAGGCTTTTCAGGGATTACTAGACACTGGCTCCAAACTGACACTAATTCCAGGAGACCCAAAGCATCATCATGGTCCACCAGTCAGAGTAGGGGCATATGGAGGTCGAGTTATTGATGCAGTCTTAGCTAAGTGTATCTCACAGTGGGGCCAGTGGATTGCCAAGCCCATCCTGTAGTGATTTATCCAGTTCAAGAATGCATAATTGGAATAGATATACTCAGCAATTGGCAGAATTCCCACAATGAGTCCCTGATATGTGGAGTAAGGGCTATTATGGTAGGAAAAGCCAATTGGAAGCCATTAGAACTGCCTCTACCTACAAAAATAGTAAATCAAAAGCAGTACCACATCCCTGGAGGGGTTGCAGAGATTACTGCCACCATCAAGGACTTGAAGGATGCAGGGGTGGTGATTCCCACCACATCCCCATTTAATTCACCTATCTGGCCTGTGCAAAAAACAAATGGATCTTGGAGAATGACAGTAGATTATCATAAACTTAATCAGGTGGTGACTCCAATTGCAGCTGCTGTTCCTGATGTGGTTTCATTGCTTGAGCAAATGAGTACATCTCCTGGTACTTGGTATGCAGCTATTGATATGGCCGATGCCTTTTCCTCGATACCAATTTCAAAACGCCATCAGAAGCAGTTTGCCTTCAGCTGGCAAATCCAACAGTATACTTATATAGTCCTTCCTCAGGGGTATATCAACTCCCTGGCACTATGTCACAATTTAGTCCATAGGGATATTGATTGCCTTTCCCTTCCACAAGACATCACACTGGTCCATTATATTGATGACATTATGCTGATTGGACCTAGTAAAGAAGTATCGATGACTCTACACTTATTGGTGAAATATATGCATGCTAGAGGTTGGGAAATTAACCCAACAAAAATTCAGGCACCTTCCACCTCAGTGGAATTTCTAGGGGTCCAATGGTGTGGGGCATGTCAAGATATTCCTACTAAAGTGAAGGATAAGTTATTGTATCTGGCTTACCCCACAACTAAAAAGAAGGCACCATGTCTGATGGGCCTCTTTGGATTTTGGAGGATTTGGATGGGCCTCTCTGGATTTGGAGGCAACATATCCTTCACTTGGGTGTGTTGCTGTGGCTTGTGTATCAAGTGACTTGGAAGGCTGCTAGTTTTTAGTGGGGCTCAGAACAACAGGCTCTGCAACAGGTTCAGGCTGCCATGCAGGCTGCTCTGACAATTGGGCCATATGATCCGGCTGATCCAATGATGCTTGAAGTGTCTGGAGTAGATAAAGATGCTGTTTGGAGCCTTTGGCAGGTCCCTATTGGTGAATCTCAATGCAGACCC
>NW_006922080.1:1121754-1124057 GCF_000298275.1 Orycteropus afer afer | reverse complement strand
TCTGCACCTATGGCCTCATGGGGAGTTCCTTATGATCAGTTGACTGAGGAAGAGAAAACTCGTGCCTGGTTTACAGATGGTTCTGTGAGACATGCAGGCACCACTTGAAAGTGGACAGCAGCGGAACTGCAGCCCCTTTCTGGCACTTCCTTAAAGGACAGTGGTGAATGGATATCCTCCCAATGGGCAGAACTTCGAGCCATGCATATGGCTGTTCACTTTGAATGGAATAAGAAATAGCTAGATGTGTGATTATAGACAGATTCATGGCTTTGGCTAATGGCTTGGCTGGATGGTCTGGGACTTGGAAGGAGCATGATTGGAAGATTGGTGATAAGGATGTATGGGGAAGGGGTATGTGGATAGATTTCTCTGGATGGGCCAAAGGACTAAAGATATTTGTGTCTCATGTGAATGCCAACAAAAGGTGACCTCGGCAGACGAAGACTTTAACAATCAGGTGGATAGGATGACACGTTCAGTGGAAACCAGCCATCCTTTTTCCCAGCTACTCCTGTCATTGCTCAATGGGCTCCTGAACAAAGTGGCCAAGGTGACAGGGATGGAGGTTATGCATGGGCTCAGCAATACGGACCCCCGCTTACCAAGGCTGATTTGGCTACCGCCACTGCTGAGTGCCCAATCTGCCAGTAGCAGAGACCAACACTGAGGCTGCAATATGGCACCGTTCCTTGGGGTGATCAGCCAGCAACCTGGTGGCAGGTTGATTACACTTCCATCATGGAAAGGACAGCGTTTTGTTCTTACTGGAATAGATACTTATTCTGGATATGGATTTGCCTTCCCTGCACACAATGCTTTTGCCAAAACTACCATCTGTGGACTTACAGAATGCCTTATCCACCATCATGGTATCCCACATAGCATTGCTTCAGATCAAGGGACTCACTTCACAGCAAATGAAGTGTGGCAATGGGCCCATGCTCATGGAATTCACTGGTCTTACCATGGCATCCTGAAAACTCAATTACAGCAACAGCTAGGTGGCAATACCTTGAAAGGTTGGGGCAGTGCTCTCCAGGAGGCTGTATATATGCTAAACCAGCGTCCAATATATGGTTTTGTTTCTCCAATAGCCAGGATTCACGGGTCCAGGAACCAAGGGGTGGAAATGGGAGTTGTACCACTCTCTATTACCCCTAGTGACCCACTCAAAAAATTTTTGCTTCCTGTCCCTGCTACCTTATGCTCAGCAGGTCTGGAGATCTTAGTCCCAAAGGGAGGAACATTCCCACCTGTAGATGCAATACTGATTGCATTGAACTGGAAATTAAGAATGCCACTCAGCCATTTTGGCTACCTCAAGCCTCTGGATCAACAGACAAAGAAGGGCATTACTGGAGTATCTGGTGTGTCAGATCCTGATTACCAAGGGGAAATTGGATTGGCTTCATATAATGGAGGTAAAGAAGAATATGTCTGGAATACAGGAGATTCTTTAGGATGTCTCTTAGTACTACCATGCCCTGTGATAATTACAGCAACCCAATTCTGATATGACTGCTAACAGCCCAGACCCTTCAGGAATGAAGGTTTGGGTCACCCCACAATGCAAAGAACCACAATCAGCTGAGGTGCTTGCTGAGGGCAAGGGAAATTCAGAATGGGTGGTGAAAGAAGGTAGTTCTGAATATAAGCTATGACCACATGACCAGTGGCAGAAATGAGAACTGTGATTGTTATATTTCTTCATTGTATATGTGCATCAAATAATTTTGTTTCCTTCTGTTATGATATGTGAAACGTAAATAAGGTTAATGCATTTCGGTTGTACGTGTGTTAGCGTATCATGTTAGGTGCAAATAAAACTTTATAATTGTGCTTATTTAGAGATTATATATGGTTAAGAAATGTGTAAAACTGACGTTGCCAAGGGGTGGACTGTGAGTATTGGAGCTGTGTGTCAACTTGGCTGGACCACAATTTTGTGTGGTTTAAGCAGTTGTTATGTCCTTATTCCCATGATGGGATCAGATGAATATGTTTTGAGCAGCCAATCCATTGAAAGGGAGTTTTCCTACGGGTGTGGCCTGCTTCCAGTATATTTATGGACATCCAGGGAAAAGAGACATTCTTTGGTGGATTGGGATTCAGTTGTACTGTCTACAACTGTCCGTGAGCAAACAATCCCCCATTCGGCCTGGAGATCTTGGATTCGTCATTCGTTGGAGTCAACAGATAGCACACTGCCTGCCAACCTCAAGCTCCTCAGTACCTGCAGCTGCAAGATTTGGGAAAAGCCTCCACCTTGACATTTGATCCAAGAACTTTGGACTTGCCAG
>NW_006922080.1:1115387-1120979 GCF_000298275.1 Orycteropus afer afer | reverse complement strand
ACTCAAAATCATTTGGGGGAAAAAAAGGTGGGGGGGGGACCAGGTTTGCTGGTCTGATAGAGCCTGGAGGAACCACTGAGACCACGGCTCCTAGCTGCCCTTCAGGTCTGGAATTGAGCACACACACTCAGTCTCTCTCAGCCTCCCGTCTCTCAGCCAACAGTCTCTCTCAGTCTCTCAGCAGGGCATGTCCCTCAGTGTCTCTTTCAGCAAAGTGTGTCTCTTGTGTCTCTTTCCCAGCAGAGAGTGTCTCTCAGTGGCTCTTTCACAGCAGCACGTGTCTCTCGGTGTCTCTTTCTCAGCAGTGTGTGTTTCTCAGGAGCGCTTTTCTCTCAGAGCACGTCTTTCTCAACCAGCAGTCAGAGAGAGAGTTCTGCCTTTAGGAAGCCTCCTTTTGAGCCTGGCAGAGTGGCCAAAGTAGCCAATCATAACATCAGCATTCTAAGCACTTGAGAGAGAATGAACTTCCCAGAACATTGCTTTGTGCCACTCCCAAAAGAAATGCCCCAGGTGGGATCTATCTAGGATATCCTTGATAGAGAGGGAGAACAATGTGGAACAAAACTCAAAATCATTTGGAGGGAAAAAAAAAAGGGGGAATGTGGGGACCAGGTTTGCTGGTCCGATAGAGCCTGGAGGAATAGCTGAGACTACGGCCCCTAGCTGCCCTTCAAGTCTGGAATTGAACACACACCTGTGGTTTCCAGCCAAACAAAAGACAGGCATATGAATTGAACATTTACCTCAGGTAGATACTCTCCTTGGATAGAACAATCATGGGAGAAAGAAGGGCTGCTTATGCACAGGGACACAGCTCAGGGGGCAGGAGTGCATGGAGGGATGGACAGTGGGAAGAGGTAACTATCGGGAGGAAATGGGAGGGGAGCTGTTGCATTGTGGTAAACTGTGGTCAATGTCATGAGACAAAGTATATGTGAACTGCTGTATGGAAAGTGAATTTGCTCTGTAAATCTTCACCCAAATCACAATTAAAAAAGAAAAGAAAAGAAAGAAAGAAATAGCCCAGGTGGATAACTTTTACAATCAGGAGCTCCTCAGTTGCTTACAGCAAATTCCACCATGGAGTTTACAAAGACTTATGGCTAGAAAAGCCATACCAGGTAATTTACTACACTGAAGACCACCCCCTGGCTTTTCTAGCCATTATCCCATTCCTTTTATACTTCAAAAGTTCACATTCCCTTCCCCATCAGTTTAAGAACAACCACACCCATGAAAGTGTGTAAGCCAGCCACTTCATGCCTTTATCTCCCCCCATTTCAAATAGCCAATTTCTAATTTGCCAATCCCTATCAAACCACTACTCTGAGGAGACAAGCATGGTCGTCTCTGAAGAATCGTCTGTTCTGCTTGAAACTTTGAGCATCTGCATCCCTAAACAAGCCAAGTCCAGCCCAGCACAAGCCATCATATTGCAGCAACTTAACACCAGCTGTGTCAATCATCTTCCTCTTCATTTGGTCGGGTTCTGGTCAGCTCAGCCCTAGCCATCCCAGCTAGGTCATGGGTACCAGCTGCCAAGTTTGGGAGTCACACTATTCCCTTCACTTCAGACCAGCCAGCACCTTCTCTCACATCTTCAGTCCTCAGGGACTATTTCAATGCCCGTAGGCTCACAACTCCTTGCACTTCAGACCAGCCAGCCCTTCCTCTCATCCCCAGCCTCCATGGCCTAGGTCAAAGAGTACCAAATTCAGCCCGTTTCTTCTTTGCTGCACTTCCCCATTTCCACTCAAGTGGATCCAGGTGGTCACAAATGAGTAGCATACAAGCCTACTGCTCGCGGGCTTCCTTTAACTTTCAGTCCTGGAAGGGGTTTCTCTCATGGACCACGTCTTTCCTGCCTTGATGCACCCAAAGCCTATCTGCTTGCTCGAAATTCAAAAAGCCAAACAGTAATTTTTTTTTTTTTCTCTTCAAGTCCTCTCTCCAAATGCAAATCTTCTGTTCCCTCAGTAGTACTGGACAGGGCTCAGGTTTTCTACATAAACTCCTAGTACTCTACACACAAGTCTTAAAACAAAAGCCTGTGTTTCTGCTGGGCAAATTCTATTTCCCCTTTTAAACATATCCAAACAAGTATCAGGTGAAGGCAGACTTACACACTCTCTGTTATCCACACCCCATAATCGTCTCTTTTTGTTTTTCTTTTCATTCTGATTTGGGTTAAAATTTACAGAGCAAATACACTTTCCATACAGCAGTTCACATACACTTTATCTCGTGACATTGACCACAGTTTACTACAATGCAACATCTCCCCTCCTACTTCCTCCAGAAAGTTAACTCTTCCCTGTGTTCATCACTCAATGCATTCCTACCCCTGAGCTGTTCCCTGTGCATAAGCAGCCCTCCTTTCTCCCATGCTTGTTCTCTCCAAGGACTGTACCTACCTCAGGTAAATGTTCAACTCATATCCCTGTCCATTGTTTGGCTGGAAGCCACAGGCATGAGTTCAATTCCAGACCTGAAGGGCAGCTAGGGGCCATAGTCTCAGTGGTTCCACCAGGCTCCATCAGGCCAGCAAACATGGTCCCCGCTTTTTTTTTTTTTCCAAATGATTTTGAGTTTTGTTCCACGTTGTTCTCCCTGTCTATCCAGGATCTCCTACATAGATCATATTCCAAGTGGTTGACAGTAGTAGCCGGGCACCATCTAGTTATTCTGGTCTCACAGTTGTATAGGCTGCAGATCGGATAGTATACCAATCACTAGGACTAATTGTTTCTATGAATTTTTGGTTTTCTTCATTCTTCTAGGCTCTGGACAAGGAGAGACCCATCGTTGCATCTAGATGGCAGCTTGCAAGCTTTTAAGATCCCAATCACTACTCACCACAGTAGGAGATGGAACGATGTTTTGTGTAGTATGTTATGCCAATTGAGTTTGATGTCCTCTGTGACTATGGTCCCGAGCCCACAGGTTCAATTACGCAGTCCCTCTGGGTAGATGTATGTGACCAAGCAGTGACTACAACTTTGCCCCTTGTCAGCTCCATTATGCACCTGGGAATTCAGATCATACACATAAAGTTATAGAACTACTGACTGCCAACCCTATACATGTTCTTGGGTGCACTCCCCACTTCATAGACATAGCCTGTCCACCCATCTATCCACCCATATACCCGTGTTTGCCTTCACTGATGTACTATATGTGCAAAAGGGTTAATCTTTGTTGTCTGTACTTCCCACGTACCTCTCTATGTCTTTCTCTTCCTCAGTGCCACTATATTGATCACTCATATTTGGTACACTGGCTTTCTCTTCATCCAAATCAAAACTTATCTCCATCTATCTAACCGTATACTCTACCCTCCCCTCCTACCCCTGGTAACCAATAAAGAAAATGTCCTTCCATAGATAAGCATTTCCTTGACTTTTACAATAACGGACAAATACAGTATTTGTCCTTCTGTGATTGACTTATGTCACTCAGCATAATGTCCTCGAAGTTCATTCACATTATGTGGAGTTTTGTAGATTCTGTGTTATTCTTTAGAGTTACAGAGTATTGCATTGTGTGTATTACCATAGTTTGGTTATCCATTTCTCAGTTGATGGACACCTAGGTTGTTTCCATCTTTTGCTATTGTAAATAGTGCTGCGACGAGTATTTCTTTGTTTGTTGGCTGCCTGAATATCTTCCTTGGTGAAGTGTCTATTCATGTCTTCTGCCCAGTTTATAATTGGATTGTTTGTCCTTTTGTTATTGAGGTGTTGGAGTTTTCCATAGATTCTAGAGATAAGTCCATTGTCAGATATGTCATTACCAAATATTTTTTCCCAATCTGTAGGTTCTCTTTTGACTCTTTAGGGGAAGTATTTGGAACCACATAAAAATTTAATTTTTAGAGGGCTAGCAAGATGGCGGACTAGGCAGAAAGACTGCACAAACCCTCTTCAACAAAGAAAAGGGAAAACAATTAACACAGACACAGAAGATAATCCTGGACCCTTGAGCCTTGAAGGGAAGGATATAGAAGTGGACTAAACCCCAACTAGCAGAAGAATTTGCATGAAAATACCAAAAAAGGAGACATACAGAGCTGTGCTCTGACAGCGATCCTGAGCAATCCTGACAACACAGACAGCTTGGAGATTCCCGAATGGTAGTAGGACCTAAGAATTAACCTAAAAACCGGTCCTGCTAGCCAGGGATTGCACAGAAGACTGTGAATGGTGGCTGGGGAATAAACAGAGAAGGTGAAGAGAAAGAATGCTGAGCTGTGGACTTTGGCTGGTCCGGAGGACGCTGTCATTTTGAAGGTTTAAAAGTGACTTGACTATTTTGGATATTTAAAGAGAGCGCTCTCACAGATTCCTGGGAATTAAGAACACGTTCTGCTTTCCAGCAAACCCAAGGACACACCGGACTGGCAAGACTGAAAAGATACAACATTCCTGTTGTTACTCTTATACCCCACACCCACTTGGTGAAGAGAGGTGCAGCCATCCCCCCACTACCACCTACCTTCTGGGCCCACAGGAACTCCATCACAGCCTGTGTGCCCAGACAGAGACTGGGTGCCCTATCCTGTCTTCCACCAATTATTTATTTTATTATCTTTTATTTTCATTTTTTTCTTTTTTGCTTCCTTTTTCTGGGGATTAGTTTGCTTGCATTTGTCTGTTCTTAAACAACTATTATTATAAATACTTTGTTCCTTTTCATTATTATTCTTAATCTTCCCCTCCCAGGTCCTAGTTTTCAGCATTTTTTCATTTTCCCTGTTACTAGTTGAAATTTTCTTTTTCTTTTTTTAAAATTTAAGGCATGAGGTTTTTTTCGCCCCATTATTCTCGAGGTTAACCCCGTTCTTTGTTTTTCTTTTTGCACTTTTGCCATTTTTTTTTTCCTTCATTATTCTCCTTCTCTATTTTTTTACTCTTAGTTCCCTATCCCCAGATATTGCAGATTTTCTTGTTGTTTATTCTTCTTTTTCTCTTTTTCCTTTTTTGGCTACTGTTCTTCTGTGATTACATGGTGTGCTTTTTGTCCATGTGCTTTTAGTTTTTTGATGGTTATTCAATGGTTATTTGTGTCTAAGTGAGTGGGAGACAACAACAGTCCCCATAAGACACAACTACACCCACAACTCCTGCAACTTCAATTACTGAGCAAGAGCCACTACGTCCTTCTCCACTATCGGACCAACGATAAAAAACCACCAATAAGAGCCAGAATCACTCTTGGCTGCTCTTCACAAACAGTTAACAGAGATTCAAATACAACAACTCCACGTTGCCTCAGAGATAACAGACCATCAGAGTCCATACAAAGAAGCAGGATAAAGTGGCAGAAACAAGGGAGCAGGATGCAGACCCAGAACACATCCCTGAGGAAGAAGCAGCATTGGAACTCTCTGTTAAGAATTCAAAAGAATTCTCTTTAGGTATCTTCAAAGGATTGAGAGACAGACCAAAGAAAACACAGAAAACAACTTAGAAGAATTTTGGAAGAAAATACAAGAACAAAATGACAAAATAAATGAAAAATTAGAAATGATTCTAAATCTACAGCTAGAAATCCAGAAGACCAATACTAAATTGCCAGAAATAGATAACACAT
>NW_006922080.1:1097668-1098328 GCF_000298275.1 Orycteropus afer afer | reverse complement strand
CAGGTATAGGGTGTAGTAACAAGAAGAATGTCGTCCCTTTTCAGTCTTGCAGGCCCCGAGTGTCTTTGGGGTTGCTGGAAAGCAGAGGGTGTTCTTAAGCCCCAGAAATCTGCCAGGGCATTTCCTCTTTAAATATCCAAAGTAGTCAAGCCACTTTTTAAACCTTCAAAATGGCGGCGCCCTCCGGCCCGGCAAAAGTCCACAGCTCAGCCCACCTCTCTCTTCACCTTCTCTGTTTGTTCCCCAGCCACCATGCACAGACTGTGCAGTCCCTGCCTAGCTGGGTGATTTTTAGGTTAATTCTTAAGTCCTACCACCACAGGAATCTGAGAGAGCGCTGTCTCTTTAAATATCCAAAATAGTCACGCCACTTTTTAAACCTACAAAATGGCGGCATCCTCCAGACTGGCAAAAGTCCACAGCTCAGCCCATGTTTGTCTTCACTTTCTCCGTTTGTTCCCCAGCCACTGTGCAAAGTCCATGCAGTCCCTGGTTAGCAGTGTGATTTTTAAGTTAATTCTTAGATCCCACCACCAGTTGGGAATCTCCGAGCCGCCTGTACTGTCAGGGTCACTCAGTTCGCTGTCAGACTGTAGCTCCGTATGTCTCCTTTTTTTGGTATTTTCACGCAAATTCTTCTGCTAGTTGGGGTTTAGTCCA
>NW_006922080.1:1089387-1097159 GCF_000298275.1 Orycteropus afer afer | reverse complement strand
GGGTTTGAACCGCCAGCCTTCTGGTTAGCAGTCAAGTGCTTTTAGCCACTATGCTACCAGAGCTCCCCTAGAAAAGCCATACCAGGTAATTTACTACACCATAGATGGATTACAACTCTAGGCAATGACTGAGGAAACCAATGAAATAAGCAGCATAAGCTAAAAACCTTCTCAGCAAGGATGGGTATAACACAAAGGCAACCTGATCTTAGATATGCATTAAACTACAAATGCCGATTTTACATTGATTTATGACACTTTGTATAATCCCTTAAGAGTTATGTTATACACTATATATGATTCTCAAAATAATAAAAAATAAAAAGCATATTTACTCTAATATCTAATAATCTAATTGAAATAAAATTAAAATTTAGGAAACCATCTCTTACAATGTTAGTTATTAAACAAAGCTAGAAAAAAAAAACCTAAATGTATTTCTAGAGCTCAGTTAGTTCTGTACAAAATAAACTTATCACCAAACTACTTTTCAACTCCAAAATTAATATTAAACAAAATTACTATCTTTTAAAATCCTTGTACTTGAAGAAAAACTGGCTTTAAATAGAAAAAGATAAACAGGTAGTGATGATGCTAATGACAACATGAAGATGAGGCTTCTGGATATAGTACATGTTTCTAAAAATCTTAAAACTCAGCAGGGCAAGCACTTTTGTGTTTACTTTGACACTAAAATATAACATTCCTTCCTCCTGTCTTGGATTCCTTGGCATCCCACTGCAGTCTACAATGGCCTGGCACAGACTCTGGATTCCAATCCTTGCTCTACCCCTAACTGATGACCTCACACAAATAATTCAGCCTCACTGAGACTCAATTTTATCAACCACATAGACACAATAAAAGTATCTCTTTCAGAGAGTTGTAAACAGAATTCAGAACTAATGTTTTCAAAATGTTTAGAACAGAATCTAGAATATGGCAGGTACTTTATGTTAAATGAAAGAAATAATGACTCAGGTCTTTTCTGAGTCACAAATTAAAAATGGCAAAGCAAGTAGAAACTAACTAGAGAAAAGGGATTGTGAAAGGAAAGAGAAAATAAAAGGGAAGACATCAAGGAAGGGAAGAAAAGGGAGAGAAATAGAGCATTCCAGAGAAAACAAGAAGGTTGGGAGAAAAATTGGGTGGACAAGAGGAATATGAGGGAGTGAGGAAGAGACTATGAAAGAACTAGATCATCATAATAAGGCAAGGGGGGAAATGGGGGGGTTAGTAGAGAGGAAAACTGAAAAGAGAACAAATGAACCACAGGAGTTATGGCAAGATGGCAGAATAGGCAGACAAGCTACACAGACCTTCTACAACAAAGCAATGAGAAACCAATTGAAACTGATACAGAAGATGATCTTGGAACCCTGAGCTTTAAAGGAAAGGATAAAGAAGTGGATTAAATGCCAACTAGTAGAAGAACTGGAATGAAACAGTGAGTGAGGAGACAAATGGAGCAGTGGACTGCTGGATGTCCTGGGAGCACAGCCATTTTGAATATTTCCTGATAGCAACCTGAGAATAAACTCTGCTCACCCAGGACTGCATGAGCAAGGATTGCATTGATGCCAGCCAACCAGAAAGGAAAACGGCAGGGAAGGAGAGAAACAAACTTGTGGGCTGCTGGTGGCTATCCTGAAGTTACAGCCAATTTTAATGTTTGCAGGCAGTAGGTGTGGCTGTTTTGGATGTACGCAAGTGGCGTCCTGGACACCAACATGAGAGCACTTGCCAGGAACAGCACAGGTGAATGCACTGGAGGGTAACAACTGGAAAAGTATATTCCCCTTGTTGCTTTTGTACTCCACACACTCTTGGTGAACAGGGGTGTGGTCATCCTCCACCTCCACCCATGTTGTTGACCATCAGGTATTCCAACCTAGTGCACTGACAGAGCCTGGGTGCAATGCCCCACCCTAGACACACAGTTTTGTTTTTGTTTTTAAATTATTCTTTTTATCTTCCTCTTTTTTGTTTTTCTTTCTCTTTTGTATCCCTTGTTCTTATTTTTGTGTCTGTGTTTTCCCCCCTTTTTTCTCTTCCCTGTTCCTGGTTCCCTTCTTTTCTATTTCTTGTGGTTCTTCCCATCCCTTGTTTTCCCATTTTTTCCTTACTGTTCTTTTACATGTGCTCTTTTCTCCCATTCCTCCATTCTTATCATGGCTTTTTTTTAAAAAAAAAGAAAATATATATTTTTCTCATTATATTTCTTTTATCATTTTTAACATATTTTGAAATTTTTCCTCATTTATTGCATTTCTTTTTCTTTTTGGTGACTGTTACTATTTGTTTATGCAGTTTGAGATTTTTGTTCTCTTGCTTTTATTTTTTTGGTGTTTTTCTTACACTTTTTGCCTAACTGAATAGGAGACAGCAACTGTTTCCACACAACCCAACCATACCTGCACCTCCTGCAGCCACACCAAGTGAGGGCCACCACTTGCTTTTGGACCAACTGAACTATGATAGACAGCAGCCAATACCAGTGTAACTCACCCTCAACTGCTCTTTATGAACAGCTAACAGAAATCTGTGTGCACACACTCATATTCTTTATCACACCAAGAGACAGGTAGTAAGTGCCTCAGTACCAACAACTAGGGAATAGAGGAGCAAAGTACCCTGCTCACACAGATATATCAAAACAAAATAAAGGAAAAAAAATCTCGCAAGAATCACACCAACATACAACCACAAGTTAAACATAAATATAATACCACCACAATGTCTCAGAGAAATAGACCATCACGTCCACACAAAAAAGCAAGATAAAATTGTAGAAACAAGGAACCAGGATACAAACCAAAAAAAAAAAAAAAATCCATGAGGAAGCAAAAGCATTGGAACTCCCTGATAAGGAATTCAAAAGAATTATATTTAGGTACCTTCGATGGATTGAGAGAGATATCAAGGAAAACACTGACAAGATCAAGGAAAACATCACAAAATTAAGGAAAACACAGACAAAACTCTAAAACAATTTAGGAAAAGAATACAAGAACAAACTGACAAGATAAACAAAATATTAGAAATGACAAAAAACAACAAATAGAAATCCAAAAGATTAATACTAAGATTTCAAAAATAGATAACACATTGAATGGACAAAGAAGCTAATAAATGGAAGGTAGAATTAATGGGACTGAAGAAAAAAACCTCATTACTACTTTGTGAAGGGATTAGTCAGACAAAATATCAAAATAAAATGAGAAAAGCCTAAGATTCATGTGGGATAGCATCAAGAGGAATAACCTAAATATAATCGGAAATCCAGAAAAGGAAAAGACAGATAAAACCACAGAGCAAATTGTCAAAGATTTATGAAATAAGAATTTCCCTAATATGATGAAAGACGAGAATATATCCATTCAAGAAATTCAACAAACCCCAAACAGGATAGACCCCAAAAGAAAATCACCAAGACATATTATCATCAAATTCACCAAAACCAAAGACAAAGAAGAAATCCTGAAAGCAGCACAGGAAAAATGAAAAGTTACCTTCAAAGGGTAACCAATGAGACTAAGCTCTGATTTCTCAGTGGAAATCATGCAGGAGAGAAGGCAATGGGATGATACATACAAACCCCTGAAGAAAAAAATTTCCAAACCAATAACTATATATCCAGGAAAATTGTCTCTCAAGTATAAGGGTAAAATTAGGAGATTTCCAAATAAACAGAAATTAAGGGAATTTGTTAAAACCAGATCAACCTTACAACAGATGTTTAAGGATCTCCTTTGGTCAGAGAACCAACAACAGCAAACAACAACCAATAATTAACACATATGATGACCTAACCCAGAAACAAACCCAGTTATAGAAGTATCCAAAGTAAAATAAGCTTACAAAACTATAAACAGGGAGACGGGAACATCAAATGGTAAAAGAGGACAACTACAAACAAAAAAGAGGGAATAAATACCATACTTACAGAACTTTAAAATAGGAAAGAAGTCAAGACAATTGAGATATAGAACAGACAGTTTTAAACAAGGAAGAAAATAATAAATAAATCACAGGGTAACCTTAAAAAATAATAATAAACCTTCATATCAAAAAAAAAAAAGAAAGAAAGAAAGGAGGACAAGCACAAATATTTAGCAAATACTAAAATAACAGCAATGAAACAGATAACACAATAAATAAACAAAATGAGCTCAGCACAGAAAATTATATGGAACAAAGAAATCAGCAACACCACAAAAAAAAACACATAACAAAATGACATCAATAAATTCATACTTGTCAATAATTACACTGAATGTAAATGGATTAAATGCACCATTCAAGAGGAGAGTTGCACGCTAAATTTAAAAAAAAAAAAAAAAAAATGACTGACCCACCAATATGCTGTCTACAAGAGACTCACCTTAGACACAAAGACAAAAATAAACTAAAAACCAAAGGTTGGAAAAAGATATATCAAGCAAATGACAACCAAAAAAGAACAGGCATGGCAATATTAATTTCTGATAAAATTGACTTTAAGACAAAAAATGACCATAAGAGTCAAGGAAGGATATTACATAATGATTAAAGGATCATTGAACAAGAGGACAAACCATAATAAATATCTACACACCCAATGGAAGAGCCCCAAAATACATAAAGCAGACATCAGCAGAACTGGAAAGATGAAGAGATGAATCCACAGTAATACATCACTTTCAATCACAGATAGAACAACTGGAAAGAAACTCAACAAAGATGCAGAAGAACTAAACAATATGAACAACAACTTGACCTTACAGACATCTACAGAGCACTTCACCCAACAACAGCACTATATACATTCTTTTCCAGCACACATGGAACATTCTCCAGGATAGACCATATGTTAGGCCACAAGGCAAGCCTCAATAAATTTTAAAACACTGAAACACTGCAAAGCATCTTCTCAGATGACAATGTTACAAAGCTAGAAATCAATACTAGGAAGACCAGTGGGAAAAGAGCAAATGCATGGAAACTGAATAACATCCTTCTCAAAAATGGCTGGGTAACAAAAGAAATGAAAACTTAAATTAGTAGATAGATGGTGGACAGCCTGAACTATTAGGTATGTCTATGCAAGGGGGAATGTGCCCATGACCAGGTATAGGGTCAGCAGACAATGTTTCTACAAGCTTATTTGTATGTCCTGTAAGAATTCCCAGGTATATAGTAGAGCTGAAAAAGGACAAGGTTTTAGTCACTTTTTGGCCATAGCCAGCTACCCAGAGGGAGCTAGTAAGTAGTCAGATCTGTGGGCTCAGAACCATGGTTGCAGGGGACATTAAGCTCAACTGGCATAACATACTACAAAAAAACATTATTCTTCGGCAAGTAGCAACTGGGATCTTAAAAGCTTGCAAGCAGTCATCTAGATGCAATGATGGTTCTCTCCTCATACAGAGCAAAGAAGAATGAAGAAAATCAAAGACATATGGAAACAATTTGTCCAAGGGAATGGGACACCATATGATCCTCAGCCTATATGACTATGAGACCAGAAGAGCTAGATGGTGCCTGGCTGCCACTGTCAACCACTCGGAGGTGGGTCTATGTAGGAGATCCTGGATAGAGTGGGAGAACATATGGAACAAAACTCAAAAACATTTGTAAAAAAGGGGGGGGGGGCAGGTTTGCTGGTCTGATAGAGGCTGGTGGAAGCCCTGAGACTATGGACCCCTAGCTGCCCTTCAGGTCTGGAATTGAATCCCCTCTTGTGGCTTCCAGCCAAACAAAAGACAGACATATGAGCTAAACATTAGATAGACATACTTTTTGGACAGATCAATCATGGGAGAATAGAAGGGCTGTATATGCACAGGGAGACAGCTTGGGGGGCAAGAGAGCATGGCAAGAAAGGACACAAGGAAGAAGTAACTATGGGAAGGAAGTGGGAAGAGAGCTGTTGTATTGTGGTAAACTGTAGTCAATTCCATGAGACAAAGTGAGGGTGAAATGCTGTATGGAAATAAATTTACTCTGCAAATGTTCTCCCAAATCACAATTTAAAATTTTTAAAAAAAAATGAAATTAAAAATTCCTTGAATCAAATGAGAATGAAAACACAACATCAAAATCTTTGGGACACAACAAAAGCAGTGATCAGAGGGCAATTTATACCAACAAATGTACAAATCAAAAAAGAAGAGAGAAAATCAACACCTTAACCCAACTTCTCCAACATTCCAAAAAAAGCCTACAGTCACCAGAAGAAATAATAAAAACACAAGCAGAAATAAATGAAATGAAAATAGAAAAGAAAAGAAAGACAATAGAAAAAATCAATAAGACAAGAACTTGGTTCTTTGAGAAGATTAAAAAATCAATAAACCATTGGCAAACTTAACAAAGGAAAAGAAGTAGAAAATGCAAACAACATGAATAAGAAATGAAAGGGGTGATGTCACAACAGAACCAACAGAAATAAAAAGAATGTAATATCATTCTATGAAGAACGGTACTTCAACAAATTTGAAAATCTACAAGAAATGGACAGATTTCAAGAAACACACTTCTTACCTAAATTTATACAGACTGAGTTAGATATTTGAACAGACATATAACAAAAGAAGAAATTGAACAGGTCATGAAAAAATTACCAACAACAACAAAAAAGAAACTCCTGGCTCAAATGGTTTCACTGGAGAATTCTACTAATCAAAGAGCTGACACCAATCCCACTCAAACTATTCCTGAACATAAAAAAGGATGGAATCCTCCCAAATTCATTTTGCAAAGCAAGTATAACCCCAATACCAAAACTAGGGAAAGACAATATTAGAAAGGAAAATTACAGACCATTGTACCTCATGAATATAGATGCAAAAATCCTAGCCAATAGACTCCAACAACATATCAAAAAATAATACATCATGACCTACTGAGATACATACCAAGTATGCAAAGAGGTTCAACATTAGAAAACAATCAATGTAATCTATCACATAATTAAAATAAAGAAAAAGAATCACAGGATCATATCAATCAATGAAGAAAAGGCATTTGATACAATCCAACACCTATTCCTGATGAAAACTTTCAGAAAAATAGGAATAGAAGGGAAATTCCTCAATATAATAAAGGGCATATATGCAAAACCAAGAGCTAACACTATTCTCAAAGGAGAGAGACTGAAATCATTCCCCTTGCAAAGAGGAACCAGACAAGGATGTCCTCTATCTCCATCCACTTCTATTCAACATTGTATAGGAAGTTATAGCCAGGACAATAAGGCAAGAAAAGAAAATTAAGGGCATCCAAATTTGTAAGGAAGAAGTAAAATTATCCCTATTTGCAGGTGATAAGATACACAGAGAACCCAAGAGACTCAGCAAGAAAACCACTGAAAATATTGAAAAATTTAACATAGAAGGATACAAGATTAACACACATAAATCAGTTAGATTCCTCTACTCCAGCAAACAGGTCTCTGAAAAGGAAACAAGGAAATCAATTCCATTTACAACAGTTACCAAAGAGATAAAATACTTGGGAATAAATCTTACCAGGAATACAAAATACCTATATTAAAAAAAAATTTAAATTACAAAACACTACCTCAAGAAACTGTAAGAGGGAGTTCCGGCAAGATGGCGGACTAGGCAGAAGGACTGCACAGACCCTTTTCAACAAAGAAAAGGGAAACCAATTAACACAGACACAGAAGATAACCTTGGACCCCTGAGCCTTGAAGGGAAGGATACAAAAGTGGACTAAACCCCAACTAGCAGAAGAATTTGCGTGAAAATACCAAAAAAGGAGACACA
>NW_006922080.1:1082775-1085037 GCF_000298275.1 Orycteropus afer afer | reverse complement strand
CCTACAGATTGGGAAAAAATATTCAGCAATGACATATCTGACAAGGGACTTATCTCTAAAATTTATAGAAAACTCCAACACCTCAACAACAAAAAGACAAACAATCCAATTAAAACATGGGCAGAGGACATGAATAGACACTTCACCGAAGAGATATTCAGGCAGCCAAGAAACATATGAAGAAATGTTCATGATCATTAGCCATTGTTGTTGTTGTTGTTGTTAGGGCCCCAGCCCTAATGGCAAAGTTCAACAAGACAAAAAATAACAAATGCTGTGGAGGATTTGGAGAGATTAGGACTCCCATACACTGCTGGTGGGACTGTCAAATACTACAATCACTGTGGAAAGCAGTATGGTGACTCCTTAAAAAGTTGGAACTAAAAATACCATTGGTATTAGAAATACCCAGCAATCCCATTACTAGGTATATATCCTAAAGAAGTGAGAGCCAGGACAAGAACAGATATATGCACACCCATGTTCATAGCAGCACTATTTACAATATCAAAAAGATGGAAACAACCTAGAGGCCCATCAATAGAAGAGTGGATAACAAAACTATGGTACATACACACAATGGAATACTGTTGTTATGCTGTTATGTGCCCTCGAGTCGGACCCAACTCATAGTGACCCCTCCCTTGGGTTTCCGAGGCAGTATCACTACGGAAGTAGATTGCCCAACCTTCCTTCCAAGGAGTGACTGGTGGGTTTGAACTGCCAGCCTTCTGGTTAGCAGTCAAGTGCCTTAGGCACTATGTTACCAGAGCTCTCTAGGGAATACTTAGGGGCCCTAATTTATGGCATAAATAGTTTATCAAGCATAACCCAAGATGCACAAACAGCAGAAGATATACTAGATGATTGGGACCTTGTAAAAATTAAATTCTTATGTACATCAAAAAGACTTCTCCAAGAATAAATATTTAGCAATGATGGATTGGTAAAAGGACTTATGTCTAAAATTTATAGAAAACTCCAACACCTCAACAACAAAAAGACAATCCAATTAACAAATGTGCAGAAGATATGAACACTTTACCAAAGAAAATATTCATGCAGCCAACAAACACTTGAAGAAACTTAGTTGATCATTGTGTTGTTGTTGTTGTTGTTTGCCGTCGAGTCGGGCCCGACTCATAGCGACCCCTCCTTGGGTTTCCGAGGCAGTATCACTACGGAAGTAGGATTGCCCAACCTTCCTTCCGAGGAGTGGCTGGTGGGTTTGAACCACCAGCCTTCTGGTTACCAGTCAAATGCCTTAGGCACTACACCACCATTAGCCATTGTTGTTGTCGTTGTTATGTGCTGTGGAGTCGGACCGACTCATAGTGACCCCTCCTTGAGTTTCCAAGGCAGTATCACTACGGAAGTAGATTGCCCCATCTTCTTTCCAAGGAGTGGCCGGTGGGTTTGAACCACCAGTCTTCTGATTAGCAGTCAAGTGCCTTAGGCACTACACTATCAGAGCTCCCATTAGCCATTAGAGAGATTCGAATCAAAACAACCATGAAGTATCATCTCACCCCAGCATTAATAACAAAGTTCAACAAGACAGAAAATAACAAATGCTGATGAAGATGTGGAGAGATTGGGACTCCTACACTGCTGGTGGGACTGTAAAATGATACAACCACTGTGGAAATCGGTATGGCGATTCCTTAAAACGTTGGCAATAAAAATACCATTTGATCCAGCAATCCCATTACTAGGTATATATCCTAAAGAAGTGAGGGGCAGAACATTGATACATGCACACCCATGTTCATCTCAGCACTACTCACAATTGCAAAGAGATGGAAACAACCTAAGTGCCCATCAACCAAGGAATGGATAAACAAACTGTGGTACATATACACAACAGAACAATGTCTAAGGCATTTGCTAACCAGAAGGTTGACAGTTCAAACTCACCATCCACTCCTTGGAAGGAAGGCTGGACAATCTACTTCTGTAGTGATACCACCTTGGAAACCCTAGGAGGGCTCACTATGAGTCAGGTTCAACTCGATGGTGGTGAGTTTGGTTTTTTGGTAAAGAATAATATAGAATCTGAAAAAAAACACATAACATGGATGAACTTCAAGGATATTATGCTGATTGAAATAAATCAATCACAGTACAAAAATATAGTATTAGTTCACTATTGTACAAAGTCAAGGAAAGGTTTACACATGGAAGAAAACTTTTTTTGTTCATCACCAGGGATGGGAGGGTAGGGCAGGGAAAATTCATAGATAGGTTTAAAAAAAAAAAAAA
>NW_006922080.1:1059649-1082485 GCF_000298275.1 Orycteropus afer afer | reverse complement strand
ACTAGGGCCTTAGAGCCGGCTGAGTACGCCAGGGGGGGGGGGCTGTAAATCCCATGTGACGTCAAACTACACAGTGGCCACAATGCCAAAGTACAGCAGAACAACAATGCATGCACGGTCACCAGGGAAACACAATGTGAATCAAGACTTTCATATCAACAAAGTAGTCCTTCAAATATAAAGGCCACAACCAAATACTCTCAAGCATATAAAAAAATATAAATTAGTGAATGACAAAATTTAACCAATCAAGAAATAAAGAGAAATGAGCAATTTAGGGATGGCAATTAGTGGTAAACATTAAACCTATTTAAACTAGGAAGGTTCAACACTTGTGAAAATTATAATTACAGAAAAGAAAATGTTATAAATCTTGAAGTGAAAATTATAGCATGGTACTTATAATAAATGTAGGGAGGGGAAGGAGAAAGAAGTAGTTTACTAATTTCTTCTTTCATATCAAGAAACTACTGAAAGTTGAAACATACAGTTTCAAAAATGAAAATAAATAAATAAAAATAAGTGAACTATAATGTTCCCCAGGACCTGGGTAAGAGTTGGAAGTGAAAGTGGAATGATTTAGAACATTATTCCCATGAGAAAGATTTCCTTATAAAATAAACTAAAGCATTTGGCTGCTAACCAAAAGGTCAGCACTTCGAACTCACCAGCAGCTCCACGGGAGAAACATGAGGCAGTCTGCTTGGTAAAGATTTATAGCCTTGGGAACCCTACAGGGCATTTCCACTCTGTCTTATAGGGACACTGTCAGTAGGAATCCACTCAATCGATGGCAGTTTGCTCTGGTTTACAGAAGAGTCAGAGGAGGGATATACCTGTTATGCTTCCACTACTCTGACTACATAGGAAACAGTAACATTTTGGGAACAAATGGGACTCAGAGAAAGTGTCCAGAAGGCTTTGAATGGTCTTCAAAATGCCTAAGGTGGCCCCAGCAGTACTCACAGACCTCCCCCCCATAATGGAGACAGAACTTCACAGTTCCTTGCCCATCATAATCATGAGTACATCCATGGCCATCCAGGAGCAGCACTATCTTACACTGGTCCTTTCTCTTCCCAATAAATTGGCCCTGATCTCTTCCCGTTATCACTGCAATCACACCCAGCTCAGGTCAAAGGAGCTGGCCTCCACATACTCCCCCTGGTATTCCTGAGATCTAGTCATCTGTGTTTTCTTCTATGTCCTCTTCTTGTAGCAGGGTGGCTACAATATAAACAAAATCTATTGCCGTCGGCATGATTCCGACTCACAGAGACCTTATGGGACAGAGTAGAACTGCCTCATAGGATTTCTAAGGCTATAATCTTTGCAGGAGCAAACTGTTACATCTTTCTCTTACAATATAAGGCACCTGGCAAAGCAGGTGAATGAGAAATAGCAGCGATTGCAGTTACAACCAGTGTTGTGTCAAACCTCTCTCATTCTTCCCACTTCTTAGGTACAACTAGAGGTAAGGTCATAAGAAAGAGGCAATAATGTCTGATCTTATATAATACCGCACCTACTTAGGGATTCTTTCTTCAAGGTTTTTTTTTGGGGGGGCGGGGGGAAAGAGGTGGTTTGAGGGTTATGAAAGAAAACCTTTGGCCAGTTCACTTAAGAATTCTTCCCTGTGAAAGGCCCAGCTAGTACAAGCTTCCCTACAGATCTATTTCAACAGCCTCTCTTTTCCCCACTTCCTGGTTTCTGTGGTCTGGTTCTGGATTTATTTCTTAGATCTCTGGCTCCTGACTTGATTCATCTCAGAACTCACACCACACTTTTTACACAAGGTTTAATTCCCCATCCCACTGGTAGCACCAGCACCTACAATCAAACAAAACCCTTCTTGTTCCAGCACTATTCCCTATGGGTAAGGCAGAGAACACACTGTGTACAGAGCTAACCAGATGGGCAGGGCAAAAGGAAAGTTAATATTTAGTGAGCACTTACCATGTGTTAAAGACTGGTCCAACAATGAACAATTACCAATTTATTTAACTAATTTAATGCTCACAATAACCCCAAAACCCAAATCCTCACAACTCAAAACACCTGTAATAGTACAGAATAATAAACCAGTGTTCTGAGTAGCTGATGAAGATCACATGTCTAAGAGGTGTGACATTAAATTTGAGAATGATAAAATTAGAACAAGTATAATGAAAATAAAGAACTTCTGTTATGTTCACTAAGGAGGTCTGGTGGCGCAGTGGTTGAAGAATTTGATTGCTAACCAAAAAGTCAGCAGTTCAAACACACCAGCCACTCCACAGAAGAAAGATGAGGCAGTCTGCTTCTGTCAAGATTTACAGCCTTATAAACCCTATGGAGCAATTTTACTCTGTCCTATAAGGTTGCTAGGAGCTCTGGTGGCATAGTGCCTAAGGCATCTGACGCTAACCAGAAGGCTGGCAGTTCAAACCCACCAGCCACTCCTCAGAAGCAGTGATACCGCCTCGGAAACCCAAGGAGGGGTCACTATGAGTTGCAGTCAACTCGATGGCAATGAGTTTGGTTTGACAGTTTTGCTGTCAATTAGAATCAATTCAATGACTGTGGCTTTGGTTTTTGGTGCTCTATGTTCACTGGTTTGAAACAACATGTAGAGATTTTACATTCAACTGATTTATGGATGGAATAAGTAGTTTTAGAACTCAAAAAAAAAGAAAAAACACTCGGCTTAGTTCTTGGGTGAACAGGAACTGGCAGTGAAAGTAGCAAAAGACTATAACAAAATAATACAAATATCAGCACAAACTCCTCACTCTTGCTGAGAAGGGGAAGTCCAAATATTTCATCATATAACTCTCTCAATTTTAGAAAGAATAACAACAAATTATTAGCACTGCTGAGAAAAAAATGGAAACAAGCAGTTAGAGGTAACAACACTACCTTAATCTTGTCTAGCAAGGTTTTCCACATATCTTCACAGACACTGATTCATTTAATCTTCACCTCAACACTGAGATACAGCTAAAGCAGTGCCGCTATCTAAATTTCAAAGAGAAGGAAACTACTTGAAAGAGGTCAGTAACTCACCCATGGTGAGGGCCTTGTCCGACCGTGGACCTTCTATTTGTCAGGGTATAGTATCACTGTACTGTTCTACTTTGACCCCTACTGGAAACCTGGGAGTTAGGGTGGTAAATATGACTAAAAGAAATTCTTTTTAGTCCACTCAAAACCAAACCAAACTCACCACCGTAGAGTCTGACCCACCTCATAGTGACCCCTCCTTGGGTTTCCGAGGCAGTGTCATTATGGAAGTAGATTGCCCAACCTTCCTTCCAATGAGTGGTTGTTGGGTTTGAACCACCAACCTTCTGGTTAGCAGTCAAATGCCTTAGGCACTATACTACCAGAGCTCCTGTTTAATCCACCAGGAAGTAAAAAAACAAACAAAAAACAATCACAATTTGAGTTAGGGGAAATACACATAAGGAACTAAGTTTCTGAGAAAGTAAATAAGCAGGGAAGCCAGGCTTTCCTAAAGGCTTTTTTTTTTTTTCTTCATAAAGGCTTTTAAAAAACAAAAACAATTAATAAATCTTTGATGAGGTTCCAATACAAATGTTTTTTTAATTATACCACTATGGATTTGGAAATATTTCCATGTAAGTAGAGACATGTAAGGGTGAAAATAAAGAATGAAAACTGATTTTAAGAATGGGGTGCTCCAAATATTTCTACTGAGGCCACTCACGTTGTTGTTGTTGTTGTTTGTTGTTGTTGTTGTTGTTGTTGTTGTTGTTATGTGCCTGTCAAGTTGGACTTAACACGTTACAAATGTTAGCAGTTCAGCAAACAATAAAACATAGTCGGTAAACTCTGCCAGATAATAAAACTTTATACCACTCACTTGGGAGCTCTGGTAGCATAGTGGCTAAGACACTTGCCTGCTAACCAGACGGCTGGCGGTTCAAACCCACCAGCCACTCCTCGGAAGGAAGGTTGGGCAATCTACTTCCGTAGTGATACTGCCTCGGAAACCCAAGGAGGGGTCGCTATGAGTCGGGGCCGACTCGACGGCACATAACAACAACAACAACCACTCACTTACTGCCATTGAGTCAATTCCAACTCACAAGGACACCCCTCATTGGGTTTCCAAAGGTGTAAATCTTTAAAGAAGGAGATTGTGTCATCTTTCCTCCATGGAGTGGTTGGTGGGTTCAAATCACCAACTGCTAATTTTGGTTAGCAGCCAAATGCCTTCACCACTACACCACCAGAGCTCCTTTATACCACTAGAGGAAAGAAAAAAAAAAAAACCTCCAGAAAATCCTTCAGAAATTAGGTAAGTGAGGCAAATTTCAGAATAAGTTACACTATTAAAATTAGGAGACTGATTTGTTACAATCTAGAAACCAAACCAAACCAAACTCACTACAGTGGAGTCCGATCCGACTCATAGGGATCCCTCCTTGGGTTTCCGAGGCAGTATCGCTAAGGAAGTAGATTGCCCAACCTTCCTTCTGAGGAGTGGCTGGTGGGTTTGAACCACCAACCTTCTGGTTACCAGTCAAATGCCCTAGGCACTACACCAACAAGAAAGATACTATATAATTAGAAACCCATATAAGAATTGAACTACATTTAAAAAATAAAGAAAAAGTAGATCAGGCAACATAGAAGACAAAAAGCAAGCACGGGAGATGAGCATGCCAGGCAGGTCTGAAATAATCATCTTGGCTTTCCAATCCTGCTCCTTTTATTTGTCACTTCACCCTTCAATTTCCCCTACAGAAATCTTCACACCAAGCAATGATTCCTCCTACTTCTCTTGTGCACAAAGGGCTTCAGAGACAATCAGCTAGAGTCGCAGCACTCCTTCATGCCTCAAATGAGACATGCAAACAAATCTTTCTTATGTCAATCCAAGAAATGAGGACTTTTTTTCCTAGTTCAGGTAAAATTTTTCATGTACTAGAAAATAAACTGATTGGTCCTCCCATCCCATTTGATAGCTTGTTGGCAATGCATTAGAACCCCCACCAGGTCCTTCAAAGGAACCCTTACCATTCACTTGAAGAAAAGAAAAACTTAAGCTAAGAGACTTGCTGGGGTCTGGGACTGCTGATTCTACATTAAAATCCTTGGAAGTTCAAAAGGAACCAGCACTCAGTATCAGTTCTAAAGAATTATAAACCTTGATGTTTACTTTTTCATTTTTACAAAGAATAGCTGTTAGTTGGTAAAATGGGAAGTCAATTTCAAAGAGAAACTATCAGGGAGTCCTCTATGTTACTATCACAAGGTTTTAGGTGGAAATCTCAAAGCAGAGGAAGAGCTGCACTCCAATATCATTAGTGATGGTGCCATAGACATTCAAAGTAAATCCAACTGGATCAAGAAGAATGCCCCTAAGCACCCTAGAAAGGTCATGGCACCCTCTCCTAAGGAAGCCTACAGAGGGCAGAGCACCTTGATCCAAAAGCTGACTCCAGGCTGACTTGCAGGCTCTGAAAGTCTGGTTCTACTCCTATATTTGACCTTTCAAGGGTTACAACTGACTGAGCTCCTGAAGTATTTTTTATGGGACCTGAACTGTATGGTTCTTGTCTCCCCAGCAATATGAGACTACAAACTCCACCCTGCATTTCAGCTGCTTTGCGCTTGACTTCTTGGCCTCTGGATTAGCACAGAGCTGAGTCAGCAAATGCCTTGAGGGGAAAACCAGGAACAGCTGTCAGGTTCTCTTCTCTATATTTTCTTCATCTCTGGGATCTTGGCCTCTTTAATTCTGGCTGCCTTTGCAGCCTTAAACTCTAATTTTCCTGTCTCTCCTGACCCGTGAAACTGCCTAAAGTTTGCTGGCTTCTCTGCCTCTCAGCACCTCCCTCACCATTTCCCAGCCTCTTGCCCCACCCCAAGACGCAGCAAATGCCCTAAGGGAAACACAGGTGCAGAAAGCTGGGCCCATATCAATAAATGCCCCTTCTCTCTAGGATCTGGTCCCTCAGGACCTGGCTGCCTTGGCAGAAAACTAAGGGGAATCCCAAAGGAGTGAAACTGAAAAACTTTTACCTCATTACCGTGTTGCTCAGAAATTTGAGAGAACTTGTGGACACCTGGTACTGGATAACCCCAGTAAAAAAAAAAAACACTGTCATGTGGAATATTTAAAATAACGTAATCAAGATATAACCAGAATCACTAAATATGTCACCTCTTCATCACAGAACACAAAAACAAGGGGAAAGCTTTAGAATATAAGAAGTATCTAAAAATATTATGTTGTTATTAAAATGTAATCCTACTAATTTTGTAATCATATACATTAAATATTGTTTCATGTGCATCATTTTCTAGAAATATTCTCTTAAAAACTGTTGGCACAATGGAAATGAAATGCATTTACTTAATTATTATGAAATAGATTTACAAAGTATATCAACCACAGTTTGCACATGACCAAGCTATTGAGCACTCCAGAAACAAGAGGAACCAGGCTTTTTCTCATAATCTTTTGGGCTACCAGCCTAAAACATGGATTTCTTTTTACAGTGAGCATGAATTACTTCCCAAATAAACCTTTAAGATTCTGATGTACGAAACTATTTGAATAATAGTAAGTTGTTATTAAAACAAGTAAAAAGTACTATAAGTAAAATTTAAAATAATAAAATTATTATAAAATAAATGAAATTTACCTTCCACCAGCCTGCCTCATTCTCTAGAATACCTACCCACTGTTGAGTTTTAGGGTATATCCTTCCAGACACTATTCTACAGCATAAAAACCCAGCACACAAAAGCAATCTATCTTTATACACACACACATGCTTAGGCACAAATGGAATCACAGTTTATATATTGATACATAGCTTCCTTTTTTTTTTTAAGCTAATATACTGTGGATATCTTTTCAGATTAGTTCATAGAGATTCACTTCATTGCATTTAACAGCTGATGGATGTGCCAATTTATTTAAATATTCCCCTATTGATGGACCTTTCCTTTTACCAGGAATACCTTAACTTAAAAAAGACTTACATTATAGATAGATATGGACAGACATCTATATAGTGTTCATGCATAAAGAAATGTCTCAGGGAGCACTCACCAAAATGTTAACCATGGTCATCTCTAAAAAGTTATATTTGAATAATTTTCTCTTTACTTCTTTAGAGCTTTTGGTATTTTCTGAATACTTTCCAATAGTGTCATTTTAAAATCAAAAATAAAAAAGCTACTTCTGTATTGGTAAAACATTAAATTATAATTCTTTGTAAAAGCTAATCTTCCAAGAGTTACTTGGGTGTAGATAGGAGAAAGGAAGTTTCAAGAAGAGATAATATATCAAAAGGGTAAAAACCTTCCTTCCCATTTACTGAGTATGGCACTATACAAGCTATAAGGAAGACACACTCTACTCAAGGCAGCTGAAAGAGTCAAACAACATGCACATCTTTATTGGATTAGATTCTGAAGTCTATAATTATAATCACTCCCCCTTTAGCTCCACAAATAAATACCCAGTGGCATCCCACTCTACCAACAAGCCTCAGCCTGAAGGTGCTCAGTTTTCTTGCTCCATGAGTTCATGAGCCTAGCTCCATTGAGTGCTCAGAGGCACTCCACTCTGCCAGCAAGCCTCCTGCCTGAAGACGCTCAGGTTTCTCAGCTTTCTTGCTCCACAGGTGGGAAGCTCAGTGTGCCATCTCACACCGGTTTCCTGTGTCTTCCGGTTCTGCTGCTTCTGCTGCTGTTGTTACTCTGCCACTGCTTCTCACTATTTCTGTTTTCAGCTCTCTGTCTCTTAGGTCTAAGAGGTTACCAGTGCATGGACTTCAGGTTCAAAGACATGCACCACTCCTGTATCTTTTTCTTGGTGGTAGATAAGTTTCCCCCATCTGCTTCTGGGATGGTTCATTTTCAGGCTATCAGGATGGCAAAACTGACCAATCCCTTTACCATGGTTCGCAAGCTGCCCAATCCTCTTGGTGGTCCAAAAGCACTTCATTTGCATAGTGCCACCCAATCATTTGGTGGGATTTACAAAGACTATGACTAGAAAGGCCATATTAAACAATTCACTGCACTACAAGCCATCCTCTGTCTTTTCCAGCCATTGTCCCTTTCATACTTGAAGGATTAACTTCTCCCTCTCAATCATTTTACCTTTCTAAACCAGTCATTAACAATTAGTCTTTCAGGAGGGAAAAGAGTTTACTCAGGAACCAGCTATTCAGGTCTGCTGCAGGTATCCATCTGATCTGGTCAGTTTCTCCAAAAGTCATCTCATCTTTACCCTTTCTGGCTGCTGATAAAATTTAACTGAGAGAATATTATTCCCTTGTTCTAAGTCTCTCAATGTATCAAGATAATGTTAGATTTTCCCTGCTGCATAACCCATTTATTAATTCCTTTACCTTCAGCTATTATTTTCTCCTTCCTTCCATTTGTCATTTATTGTTACTAAAATTCTTCCACCTTGGGAAAAGACATCAGGTTCAGTTACTGTGCCAGTCCAAATTGCTAATAGCAAGACCAGTCTAGCAAGTGCTTCCCCCTCAGTCCACTCCCATTCATATTGGGTAGGGTTACATAGGTACAACACTAGTGGGCTACTTGACCACTAGGTAATATACCAGTATTCACTGTTAACTCCACTTTTGTCAGATGGGGGAAGATACAATCCATCCCATCAGGCCCTTGGGAATTGTGGAGTACAGGTTCAGGGGTATAGTAACAGTCTCTTGCTTAGGGATCACCCTTGCTTCTGATACCTGCAGCTATAATATACTCCCTTACCTCCCAGACCCCTCCACCTACTTCACATCTTAACAATTGCTGAAGAAAATCTTACATAGGTGTTAATCAGTCTTGCTTTAAATCCAGGGCCACAGCTCTCAAAAGAGCATGCAACCTTGACTACCAAGTCTATTAACCTTTTGTATTATATTCAGGTTCTCACCTCCAAAAAGAACTATTCCTGAACTTCTTCTTTCTCCTCAGACTGACTCTTCATCACCCTGTCCCCCAGTTGATGACTCTACCTCATACTTCATTAAGAAAACAGAACCAATCAGGCAGATATTTCCCCAAATTCCTCCCACCCACACCCCTTGTTACTCATTCTACTTCTCCTCCTATGACATTGGAGGAAATATCCCTAAGCTAATCAACAACCAACCTTTCCTTCATGAAGGAGCTTCTCAAGGGCTTCATCCCTCTCTATTGGAACCTTCACATCAGCAAACAAGTATATGCTAGTATTTCCTATATTTATTAAAAGAAAAACGTGTGTACTTCTCTAGATGTATATTATACTTCAATTTGAAGTTTCTATTAAACAAAACTTTCCCTTGAACCCACTTTTCTGGTAACTACCACCCTATTTCCAGGCTCTCTGTCACACACAAAATTAAAAAGAGCTCTCTAGTCTATCTCCAAGGAGCTCTGGTGGCACAGTGCCTGAGGCATTTGACTGCTAACCAGAAGGCTGGTGATTCACACCAGCCAGCCACTCCACAGGAGATATGGGGCAATCTACTTCCGTAAACATTAACCATCTCAGAAACCCAATAGTTGTCACCATGAGTTGGAATCGCTTGATGGCAGTGAGTTTTTTTTTTGTGGGGGGAGTCTATCTCCACACTCCCTCTTTAGCCCACTCCCTATCAAGCTTCAATTCCTGCTGCTCTCCTGAGGTTGTTTGCTTACATTCTCTGCCACCAAATCCAGTGGTCACTTCACTGTTCTCATTCTACTTGACCTCTCTGCAACATTCACAACCTCCTCAGAACTCTTTCTTCTCTTGATTCTTACCAACCACCCTTTCCTGGCTGCCCTCTCACATTGGGCTGCTTCCTGGGCTTCCTTTGGCTTGGCCTCACAGGTTAAGTAGCTGGGGTTCCCTCCAGGCCGTCTTCTCTTTTTGTAGCTACAGTCCAGACGTTAGGGTTTATGCAATACCTGTCTCCTCTGCCTGGAATGCTTTTCACCAACATTTCTGAATGCAAAAAAAAAAAAAGTTGCTATAGTGTCAGTTCTGACACATGGTGACCCCATGTGTTATACATTAAACCCACTGCCACCGGAAATCAGTAGAGGACGTGGAACAAGGGATATCATAGCTGTTGTCAGATGGATCTTGGCTCAAGGCAAAGAATACCAGAAAGATGTTTACTTGTGTTTTATTGACTATGCAAAGGCATTTGATTGTGCGGATCATGACAAATTATGGATAACTTTGAGAAGAATGGGAATTCCCGAGCACTTGATTGTACTCATGAGGAATGTGTACCTTGACCAGGAGGCTGTCGTTCAAACAGAACAAAGGGACACTACATGGTTTAAAATCAAGAAGGGAGTGTGTCAGGGTTGTATCCTTTCTCCACACTTATTCAATCTATATGCTGAGCAAATAATCCAAGAAGCTGGACTGTATGAAGAAAAACGTGGTATCAGGATTGGAGGAAGAATCATTAACAACCTGAGATAATGCAGACGATACAACTTTGCTTGCTGAAAGTGAGGATGACTTAAGGCACCTACTGATGAAGGTTGAAGAATACAGTCTGAAGTATGGATTACGTCTCAATATAAAGAAAACAAAAATCCTCACAACTGGACCAATGAGCAGCATCACAATAAATGGAGAGAAGATTGAGGTTGTCAAGGAATTCACATTGCTTGGTTCTACAATCGATGCCAACGGAAGGAGCAGTCAGGACATTAGACGACGTGTAGCATTGGGAAAGTCAACTGCAAAGGAACTGTTTCAAGTGCTGAGAGGCAAGGATATCTCCTTGAGGACTAAGGTGCGCCTGACACAAGCCATGATATTTCCAATCGCCTCGTATGCATGTGAGAGCTGGACAATGAATAAGGAAGACCGAAGAGTTGATGCTTTTGAGTTGTGGTGCTGGTGGAGAATGCTGAAAGTACCATGGACTGCTAAAAGAACTAACAGATCTGTCCTGGAGGAAGTGCAGCCAGAATGCTCCTTGGAAGCAAGAATGGCCAGACTTCATCTCACCTATTTTGGTCATGTTGTAAGGAGGGACCATTCCCTGGAGAAGGATGTCATGCTTGGTAGGGTGGAGGGTCGACGAAAGAGGGGGAGGCCTTCAACGAGATGGATTGATACGGTGGCTGCAATGATGAGCTCAAGTATAGCAGGGATTGTAGGGCTGGCGCGGGATCGGGCAGTGTTTCGTTCTGCTGTGCATGGGGTCACTATGAGTCGGAAACGACTCGACGGCACTTAACAACAACAACAACAACTGCCACCGAGTCATATCCAACCCCTCCTTGGGTTTCTGAGACAATCACGACGGAAGTAGACTGCTTAACCTTCCTTCCAAGGAGTGGGTTTAAACCACCAGTCTTCTGGTTAGCAGTTAGACTGCTCCACAAAGATTGAATGCCTACCTCCCTATTATTCAGCTCTTAGTGTGAATGTTACCTCCTCAGCAGGCCTTCCATGATCACTCTCTTTCATGTTACTTTCTTTTAATACTCTTTAAAGCTTTGATCATCAATTAAGCACTTTTCATATCTATGCATTGTCTGTCTACTCTCTACTGGAAGGCACCATCTTACTGGACTGAATGATGGTGCATCCTCAACCCCTGAAATTGTGCCAGGCACAGTCAACCATCAACAATTGCTTCTTGGATGAACTTGTAGTACAATATTCTCCTGCCTTTGCAGGATAATTTGTTCCTTAACAAAACCTCTTAGGATGAATTATCATAAATAAAAAATGTTATTTCCACAGTTAAAACTAAGCATATATATGATATAAATGTTTATAACAGAAGTTTAATGAACTGAAAGGGAAAAATTTTAAAAAAAACTATGGGAAAAAAAGCAAGTCATACATAAACAGTACCATAAAAGTAAAGAGTATTTGTGGCACAGTGGTTAAACACTCAGCTGCTAACCAAAAGGTCAGCAGTTTGAACTCACCAGCCACTCCACGGGAGAAAAATGTGGCTACCAGCAATCTGGACTGGCCCCCTTTTCTGGTACAGTTCTACTCTGTTCTACAGGGTCACCATGAGTTGGAATCAACTAATTGGTAACAAGTTTGGTTTTTATTTTTTGGTAGCACTATAAACTAGCAAATCAGAATATTCTGATGGAACTTTAACTCACACCAACTATAAAACTGCAAAGGTGCATGGAGCTCAGCTGCAGCTGCTCCCAAGTTACACAAAATCAAAATCAGTCCTTGTAAATGCAAAGAATAACTTATAAGTCAAATTTCTTTTAACAAAGAATTTATAAAAAGTCCAATTCTTATAACTCAAGGTTATATAATCCTGGTGTACAGCTGTACTATATAGTATCTGAAATGCTTTCATATCTATAATTCATGCCATTCCCGGAACGACACTATTCAAATGTTATCACCCCCATGGCACACAGAGGACTTGAGCTCACAATGGCAAAAAAAAGGAGGGTCAAGTTGACATGACCACACCCCTTATCATTCAATTCCCATCCTCTCAAGCAAACTTATTATTTTAGCGTGTCCGAAACCAATTTTCCTACTGTAATTAGGCTATATTTGGCAATAGATATGAATTTATTTTAGTTTAAACAAATCCTCCAGTTCCTAGTCACTCCTAGTAAACTACTAAAACCAACCCACTGGAACTATATAAAGCTGAACACTAGACTGCAGATAATCCACACTGGTGGGAATAAATACTCCATATGGTCCAGTCTAAACACACAGACTGTTAACCTTTTAATCTCTTAATTATCAAAACAGAGTGGTCAGAAAGAAAACATTAACAAGATAGTGAACTCAGACAAATCATATGACATATGTTGAACTCTTACCACATGCTAGGAACTAACTGTTCTATGTGCGTTACATGTACTATCTCATTTAATTTTCTCAACAACCATATGAGGTAAAAACTGCAGTTGAAGAAACTGAGGCACAGAGTACAATGGATAATTAAAGTGGTATAAACATATAAACATATATGAACATATAAAGAACTCTTACAACTCAATAATAAAGACAAATAACTCAATTAAAAAATAGTCAAAGGATTTGAATAGACATTTCTCCAAGATGATATACAAATGACCAATAAGAACATGAAAAGATATTTAACACCATTAGTCACTAGGGAAATACAAATCAAAAGTGAGATACCACTTTAAACACATTAGGGTGGCTGTAATCAAAAAGACAAATAACAAGTTTTGGCAAGGATTTGGAGAAATTAGAAACCTCATACACTGCTGGTAGAAATGTAGAATGGTGCAGCCACTTAGGAAAACAGTCCATGACCCAGCAATTCCACTCCTAGGTATACACCCAAAAGAAATGAAAACATATGTTCACAGAGAAACCTATACACAAATGTTCATAGCAGCATTATTCATAATAGCCAATAGGTGGAAACACCCAAATGTCCATCAATTGATGAATGGATAAATAAAATATGGTATATCCATACAACAGAATGTTATTCAACAATAAAAAAAAATTAAGTACTGATACATGCTACAACACAGACAAACGTTGAAAACATGATGCTAAGTGAAAGAAGCCAGTCAGAAAGGACCATATATTGTATGATTTTATTTATCTTAAATGTCCAGAATAGGCAAATCTATACAGGCAGAAAGTAGATTAGTGGTCGCCAGGAGTTGAAAGAGGATGGGGGATTTTGGGGTGGTAGTTAGGAGCTCTGGTAGCATAGTGCCTAAAGCACTTGACTGCTAACCAGGAGGCTGGCAGCCACTCCTCGGAAGGAAGATGGGGCAATCTACTTCCGTAGTGATACTGCCTCAGAAACCCAAGGAGGGGTTGCTATGAGTCGGGTCGATGGCACATAACAACAACAACAACAGTTAAGTAGTATAGGGTTTCTTTCTGGAATAATGAAAATGTCTCAGAATTGATAGTGATGATAGTTGCACAACTCTGTGAATATACTAAAATTCACTGAATTACATACTTAAAACGAGTGAATTATATGGTATGTAAAGCTATTTAAAAAGAAAGAAAGAGTGAATATGGTACTGTAAATAGATGCAAATCTTCTAGGAAATAGTTTGGTATAAACAGCAAAAACTTTAAGGAAGAGAAATTAATTCCAGAGAGATACAGGAGAATAGAGGGAAAGGAAACCAAAGTGGAATTTGGGCTATATTACGCTATTAGAGTAAATATGAGGGCATTTCTGATGAAACCAGCTTAAGAAAAGTCCAGAGGCAAGAGGAATGGAGGAGATATATAAGGACTAGAGAAAAGGCTCTGATGGTAGGGCCTATAAAAGATCTCAACTGAAAGTTTAGAAACTTAAACTTCATTCAGTTGGTCTACAATCCCCAAAATTCATAAACTAGTTGGGTGAAAATACAGATGTATGGTCAAACTTCTGGAGATTTTCATTCAGTCAATTGAAAGGAATAGAGGAGAACAGGAAGTTTTGTTTTTAAACTTTTCCAAGTGACTGGATGTCTAGCCAGATCTGGCCAACTGGGAAGAAAAATATTTTATCATGAGTGACACTCCTTCAGAAAATCATCCTAGAAGGAATTTTAGGGATTCATTATAATGATCCAAAGGCCTGCTTTTAGTAAGGACTGGGGAAAAGATTGTTGTTGTGTGCCGTGAAATTGATTCTGACAGATAGCTACGCTATAGGACAGTGTAAAACTGCCCCATAGGGTTTCCTAGGCTGTAATCTTTATGGGAACAGATTGCCAGGTCTTTTCACCTATGAAGCTGTGGGTTTGTTCCAACTGCAGACCTTTCAGTTAGTAGCCAAAGCTTAACTAACCATTGTACCACCAGGGCTCTTTGGGGAAAGATTAGAGCTCTAACTTTTTACTCCAACTAAATGATACCAATAAATATCCTTACACAAACTTTAAGTGCTCAAAGGCACCAACTTTTAAAAAAATGTCTTTTGGGGTGTTTTCTGTTTTGTGTTTTTCCCAACTAAACAAAAATTTTACCAAGAATACCTTTCTTCAAAATATACAACTTACCACTTCCTTAAAATGTCTATATTACTCATGTCTTAGAATCCTAGAAAGGCTGGGGTGGTGGTAATTTTAAGTGGTCTTCTTTGCTAATCAGATGGCACTGATGGGCATTTCCTTTTCCAACTTCCCTTCACCATGTGATAACAAGCAAATCTGTACCATACACTTATCAGGAATATCTGAAATGAGCTTTGTATGTAAATACAGATTGATGAGAAACATTTGAAGACTGCAAGACTACTGCAGTGACTCATCAAATAATACTGAACATACATCCTTGTTTTTTGACTACAGAAAAGGGTTTACATAGATCCAACCATGGTCCTTCTAGCTCCCTTTATGAATAGTAGCATTCATGTGCAAGACAAATGGCAGGGTACAGATAGAATCTGAGGCACTCGTACACCTGTACACCTAAAGCTATCTGGCCTACTTATCTAAAGCTCCTTTGTTGAGTTAGCAATTGCAGTAACTAAGTAGGAGACTTCCAGGTGGGTCTTCGAAGCCCTGAAAGCCTTCCTTACAAATGGTTCTGGGTGGTAACTATGACTAAACAATCAAAAAACAAGTTAGTATAAAATACTGATTAATAAAAAAGATGGATAATTTTAAATAGTAAGTTCTTTCTTAAATAAAGTCGAGTGCTTTAAAATGTTTAAACTGGGACACACACACACACACATTACCTAGTAAAATTGCTTAGAAGGAAATTTTTCTAGAAGAAATTTCCATAATTTTACACTATGTGTATAATATGAAAGAAAACAGTATAACTACCTGTGCACTCTACCTCAACTCCTGAAAAAAAGGTAATGTTTTGTTCAAATAGACTCAAACATGACATTGGTGCAGGATTAAGAAGCAAATTGATTTGAAATACTTTCCTTTATACTCAATTCTCCACTGTCTCCCAACAGGTTAATGTGGGCTTCATTTGTTGCTTATTTTCACCTTCTTATTCCTGTTCCCCAGTGCCCTATTTGTAAAGTTAAACATGTAACATAAAGTGACCAAAACAAGGATGGCGTTAACAAGATGATGACCCATATAGATGAAATATTGAATTTTATTGAGGTAATTATTGCCCTCATGAAAAGTATGCCTTATTAGCTTATAATTAACTCTTATAATCTACTAAATATCAACCTCCTCCATCTTAATAAAACTATCATAGAAAAGCATCACTCACTAATCTAGTGATCAGAGTTATTGTGATAGCTGGAGCTTTGTGTCAACTTGGCTTTATCTTCTACTAGCCAGAATATTTCTTCAAGTGTTTCCTTGGTATGGAATAGTAGGAAAATATTGGTTTTGAAGGCAAGTAAAATTTCTTTATCTTGACAATAGGAATAACACACCTGTCTTACCTAACTCACAGGCTCATTGTTGAGATAAAGTGAGACAGTGTGTGTTATAGGTAGCATAGTACAATGGTACACAGAATACATTACAAATGTTGATAATTATTTAAATTACCAGCACACCAGGCTAAGTATTAGATCATGAAATTATTTTATACAGAAAAATCTAATTTTCAGTTAAAACTCATGTTAAACATTTCCATTATTAAACAAGTGACTTGGGCATAAATACCTATTAACAATACTTTGGATATGTTAACAGGAGGGACAAGTCCCTAGAGAAGGACATCATGATTGGTAAAGTAGAAGGTCAGGGAAAAAGAGAAAGACCCTGAGCAGGATGGACTGTCACAGTGGCTACAACAATGGGCTGAAATATCACAACAACTGCAAAGATAGCACAGGACTGGGCAGTGTTTCATTCTGCTGTACATAGATTCACTGAGTAGGAGATGACTTCATGGCACCTAACAACAAAAACAACCACCACAGGTAAGAGTTTTCTCTTACTTCTCTCTTAACTCTCTTCACTAGAAGATATGTATATTTCAACTTAAAATTCCTAAAATTTTAAAAATATGTGATTAGCATTTATTCCACATAAAGGAAAAAAGCAGTGGCATCATGTTCCTGTTTAGAAATCTTAAGCCATGTACAAGAGCATTCTAAAACTGAGGTGCTGGGCATGATTGAAAACGACTAACCTGGGTTTGAATCTGGGCTCCATTGTTTTTGTTATTTTTTGAGTTAAACTTTAGCTTGTCCACTGCCATAGTTATCTAGTGCTGCTACAACAGAAATACCACAAGTATATGGCTTTAACAAGCAGAAATTTATTCTCTCACAGTTTAGGAGGCTAGAAGTCTGAATTCAGAGCACCAGCTCTAGGGGAAGGCTTTCTCTCTGTGTGTCTCTTTGTCCCAGGAGGATCCCAGTGGAGGGACCCTTGGTTCAAAGGATATACTCTACTGTTGGTTCTTCTTTCTTGGTGGTAGTAGGTTCCCCATCCCCTCTCTACTGTCTTCTCTCTCCTTTTGTCTCTTCTAAGATAAAAGGTATTGCAGGCCACAACTCAGGAAAATTCCCTTTATATTAGAACAGGGCTGTGATGGGATTAAGTGTGTTGCATCCCACTCAAATCTTCTTACAATTCCTTGGCTGATCACATCAAATCACATCATAGCGGATGATTACATAATGGCCACATCACATCATTACATAACTGCCAAACCACTGTGAATCATGACCCAGCCAAACTGACACAAATTTTGGGAGGATACAATTCAATCCATGACATCCTCTTTCCTGCCTTCCTGTGAACTTATGACTTGGAGCCTTGTGAACTTCTCCTAAAACCTTAAACCAACCTCAGCAAAAATTGAGAAGGCAACATTATGGTTTGAGGAGAAATGTTTACCAGTAAGTATGCAAAATGCCTCAGGAGGAATGTATATGTACATATTTCAGAGGATCACTTGATGGGTTGGTTCTAGGAAGTCTGTGTTAGAATCTTCAGCTAGGTACAAATAGGTAGCAGAACTATAGTGCTTGTCCATGTAACAGGACGGAGTTCCAGAAGGGAACTCTGCATTGCCCCTAGATATGACATTTCCCATTTCCAAAGACAGTATACTAACCCAAAGTCAAAAGTTCTTGGTTTTGCAGAGCCAGACAAAATCATAATGGGGTGTTTGTTTGGTTTTGGACAGTGTTCTGCTTAAACCAGTGTACCTGAAGTGCAGAGGCACTGTCTTTTAACTGGTGGGTAGCCTAATACTTTTTGACCATCCTCTGAACCAGCTCATCCTGTCACAGGAGTCTTTTGGATGGTAGCGAGTGCCCTAGAGACTTTTTAATAGCTTGTCCTGTGTTTGTAGAAATTGTGCTTTAGAAGGCTCTGACATTCCTTAAACCAAAAAAAAAACCCAAACTTGCTGCCATCAAGTCGGATCCGACTCATAGCAACCCGTCCTTGGGTCTCTGAGGCAGTATCATTACAAAAATAGATTGCCCAACCTTCCTTCCGAGGAGTGGCTGGTAGGGTTGAACAACCAGCCTTCTGATTAGCAGTCAAATGCCTTAGGCACTGTGCCACAAGAGCTCCTTAGTTACCAGATAATTCAGATAAGCAAAAAGGGGTTCTAAAATCCTGTAAAAGAAAAGTGTTGAAATAGATCCACAATAAAGCTTGATGAGCTACAACACAAAGAAAGTGAAACTTGAATTTGAGAGTTTTTTTTTTTTTTTTACCTAATGGTGACTACTGAGAGTTCTCAAGTGGTGAGCCCAACAGCTCTACTAGTAATGAAACCTGAGCCCCAAGTCCTTAAGGGTCTCTGTGGGTGATATATCTTTGAATCCCACAATTTTAACACCAGAAATGTCATAGAAGAAATTTCCAGTACTGTTAGGAGTAAAGCAAAGAGGTTTACTGAGGAATAGATACACTTAAACTGGGGAGACAGAGAGTTCACAGAATGAAACTATGTACTCAGGCATTCTGAGGAAGAGGCCAGTCTTTATATAGAAAAATGGGGGAGTGACTGGCTACAATCATGGGAGCAGGGATTAAAAATAGTTATAAAGCAATAGCAAGTTAAAATGTTGCAAAGTTAGCTAATCCAGACTGGAAAAAGGACTGCTACAAGTTAAAAAATAATCAAAAGAAGCTGTCAAAAGAGGAGACCCTTCAACAAGATATGGGATAAAGAAGCTCCAGGGACAAATATTTGCTTGATTTTACCTGAGAAAATCAACAATTTACCTCAAGTGTAATGCCACAGAGTTTTACTGAATCTCCTACTTATTTTTCTCAAATCTTAACATGTACACTTGCAACCTTTACAATTCTCAAACAAGTACACTTTACAGCAATATGCTGATGATTTACTGATCTTCTCTGCACCTCAAAAGACTTGCCTTGAAGAGAGTATAACCTCGTTAAAACATTTAACTTCCAGAGAACATAAAATTTCTAAAGAAAAACTACAATTGGCCCAGACTTCAGTCAAGTATTTAGGTTATTTGATTTTTTCAGAGGGATTTCATTTATCCTAAGTGGAAAGAAGCTATGTTTGCCTTTCCTATACCTGAAACTAAAAACAGCTGCAAAGTTTTCTAGGACTCTGACTACTGCTGAAATTGAATTTCATTTTTTTTCTCTTTTAGCTCAGCCTTTATAAACCAAACCAAACCAAACTCACTGCTGCGGAGTCGGATCCAATTCATAGCCACCCCTCCTTGGGTTTCTGAGGTGGTATCACTATAGAAGTAGATTGCTCCATCTTCCTTCCGAGGACTGGCTGGTGGGGTTATAACACCAGCCTTCTGCTTAGCAGTCAAATGCCAGATTCATTCCAAATTACTTCAGAAGATCAGGAAGCTACAGTTAAACTAAAGGGAAGATTAATAATATGCTTGCCTTAGGTTTCCCTAAATATCATCTAGATTTTTCTCAATTTGTACATGAAATATCTAGAAATCACTCTTATAACAGTCATCAAAGAATCTCTAGAAAGATTCATGATTAACAGAGGAGGCTGTGTGAGGTCACTCTAAAACTGAGGTGCTTGGCATGATTGAAAATGACTGACCTGGATCTGAATCAGTGCTCTTTATTTTATTTATTTATTTCTTTATTTTTTGCATTGAACTCTAGCTTGTCCTCTTTTGTGCTGCTCTCCTAAAAATGAAACCTGTTATTTGGAGTGTTGTGAACCTGTAAAATTTTAAACCACTCTCAGTAAACAATAGAAGAGGCAAGGATGTGGTTTGTGAAGCAATGTTTACCAAACCAGTGTGGTCTTCGGAAACTGCTTGTGCAGGACACCTCAGGAGGAATGTTTGTGTAGATATTTCAGAGGATCCCTTCCTGGGCTGGTTCCAGAAAGTCCTGTTAGAGGAGATTAGCTAATGTTGCAACATTTTAACTTGCTATTATTTTGTGAACTATACATAATCCCTGACCTCCAGTGATTGTGGTCACATACTCCCTTCCCACTTTTCTATATAAAGGTTCACCTCTTCCTCAGAATGTCAGATCACTTAGTTTCACTTTGTAGACTCCATGTCTTCCCAGTTCAAGCTGTATCTATTCCTCAATACACCTCTTTGCTTTACTCCTAACAGAGTATTGGAATTTTCTTCTATGACAGTCATATCTACTTCGTGCAAATGCTTAAATATACTATTTCATTCAGGTGTAACCTGAAGCATATTAGATTCACTTGAAAATCAAGTAAAGGAGCTAAATGAGACCATAAAGACGATCACTTAGCAGATGCAGCTCTTTATTTTAAATATCAGCATAATCATAGTCCATCTGATTGACAGTGCATCCTAACGTTTCTTAAAGAATGAATGGGACTGTAATAATTATAGTTACTGTCATTTACTGAGCACCTATCACAGTCTAGGCATTGTGAGACATGTGTTAAATACTGTGTCAATTAGTCCTCACAACAATCATAAATTATTACTAGTCCAAGGTTACAGAGGTGATTTATGAAATTTAAACCTAGATACCTTTTATTACAGAACTTAAATGTTTTTCCCCTTCTCTGTGATAGCTTTCATGCTAGACAAAGTTGCCAGAACCCAAGCATGGTTTCAACCTGCTTTTGTATATGTGTTCTTCCACTAGATGATGCAATAATTAGGCTAGATTTAACCTTAAGTGAATCAGAAGAGTTTGTAACTTACCAATCTACAAACCTATTTAACTAGCAAATAACTCAATAGTCAGAGAGTTAAGGTAACAAAAATGTCGTAAAAATTCAAATAATAAATTTAAAAATGCAACAATATTTATTAAACGCTATTATGTGCCCAGCATTGATTTAGGATCTGAAGAAAAGAATGGATATAAGATTTTATTAAAATACTCAGTAAACAGGGAAATATAAATAGCATATAATCACTATTGTAAAAAAAAAAAATTTTAAAGCTACTTCTGTGTAGAAAACAGAACTTTGCAGCAATATTAATTAAATCAATACATATCATTAAAGAAAATTACAACAAATATTTGTCCTGGTCCTCTAATGGGTATGCATTTCTCTAGCAGTATGAGTCGGGTCCGACTCGATGGCACATAACAACAACAACAACAATGCATATCTTTGATTTTCTACATAATGTCAAGATGTTTCCCAAAGTAGTTATACCAATTTGTATTCCTACCAGCCATGTATGAATGTCCCTATTGCTCTACAGCCTCAGGACATGATATTACCAATTTCAATTTACGTATACAGTAATACTGCATTGTGGCTATAATCTGTATCTACCTATTACTGTGACAGGTGGAGTTGTGTGTCAACTTAGCTGGACCCCAATTCTGTATGGTTAAGCAATTGTAATGTGGGTTATTCCCATGATGGAATCAAATGTATATGTTTTGAGCAGCCAATTCATTGAAAGGGAGTTTCCCAAGGGGTGTGGCCTGCTTGCAATATATTTACAGACATCCTGGGAAAAGAGACAATCTTCTGTGGATCAGGATCCTGTTGTGCTGCCTACAACTGTCCATGAGTTAACAATCCACCATACGGCCTGGAGATCTTGGATTTGTCATTCGTTGAGTCAACAGCCAGTATACTGCAGGCCAACCTTGAGCTCGTCAGCCCCTGCAGGTTGACAGTTGATCCAAGAACTTGGGACTTGCCAGCTTCTATAAGTGTGTGAGCCATTTTCCTAAGATAAATTTCACTTTTTCTCTCTATATATATAAGCTTTACTGGTTTTCCTTCTCTAGCAAACACAGCCTAAAACATTTGGTACCAGGAGTAGTTCTAGAGAGACAAAATCATAAGGATAGGCTTCCTAAATTGATTCTCACCGATTCTGTTTTAGTTCTCCAATTTGATTAATTGTAAAGACACTGCCTCCAATAGTAAAGAGGGCCCTGCTAATCTGTGACATGAGGTAGCAACATTAATATGCAAAATAGCACCAACAATAGATCAAGTACTTTTGAGGAGTGGAGTTAAGGGTGATCTCATATATTTGATACTTTTCTGCAATTTTGTCAGGATGAGGAGTATAAGATGGCTGTTTGGTTGGTCTGACTTACACTACACAAAGTGGTGAAAGAGTGAGATGAGTTCAGGGCTGCTGAGTCACAGCTCAAGCACCACAAAAAAGACTCAATGTTTCCAGTTGTGCTCTGAAAGAAAGCCTTGATGTTAAGGTTGAGTTCTGGCAAGATGGTGGACTAGGCAGAAAGACCAAACAGACCGTCCTCAACAAACAAAAGGGAAACCAATTAACACAGACACAGAAGGTAATCCTGGACCCCTGAGCCTGGAAGGGAAGGATATAGAAGTGGACTAAATCCCAACTAGCAGAAGAATTTGCATGAAAATACCAAAAAAGGAGACATACGGAGCTGCGGTCTGGCAGCGATCCTGAGCTATCCTGATGGCACAGACAGCTTGGAGATTCCCAAGTGGTAGTAGGACCTAAGAATTAACCTAGAAATTAGTGCTGCTAG
>NW_006922080.1:1058765-1059549 GCF_000298275.1 Orycteropus afer afer | reverse complement strand
TGCGGTCTGGCAGCAGTCGTGAGCAATCCTGATGGCACAGACAGCTTGGAGATTCCCGAGTGGTGGTAGGCCTTAAAAATTAACCTAAAAATCACCCTGCTAGCCAGGGACAGCATGGAGGATGGTGCACAGTGGCTGGGGAACAAACGGAGAAGGTGAAGAGAAAGGGTGGCTGAGCTGTGGACTTTTGCCGGTCCGGAGAGTGCCGCCATTTTGTAGGTTTAAAAAGAGGCTTGACTATTTTGGATATTTAAAGAAACAGCACTCTCACAGATTCCTAGGGTGGTAGGACTTAAGAATTAACCTAAAAATCACCCTATTGCCAGGGACTGCAAAGAGGACTGTGCACGGTGGCTGGGGAACAAACGGAGAAGGTGAAGAGAAAGGGGGGCTGAGCTGTGGACTTTTGTCGGTCCGGAGGGTGCCGCCATTTTGAAGGTTTAAAAAGCGGCTTGACTATTTTGGATATTTAAAGAGACAGCGCTCTCTCAAATTCCTGGGGATTAAGAACATGTTCTGACTTCCAGCAACCTGAAGGACACTCGGGACCTGAAAGACTGACAAGTTTTCTGAAGGTTACTCTATTGTAATTTGTGTCTGATTGAGTGGGAGAAGACAACAGTCCCCATAAGACACAACTACACCCACACCTCTTGCAACTTCACTTACTGAGTGAAAGCCACTACCTCCTTCTCCACCAACGGGCCAACCATAAAAAACCACCAAGAAGAGCCTGAATCACCTTGGCTGCTCTTCACAGTTAACAGAGATCTAAATACAACAA
>NW_006922080.1:1041620-1053368 GCF_000298275.1 Orycteropus afer afer | reverse complement strand
CTGGAGGAAGTGCAGCCAGAATGCTCCTTGGAAGCAAGAATGGCCAGACTTCGTCTCACCTATTTTGGTCATGTTGTAAGGAGGGATCATTCCCTGGAGAAGGATATCATGCTTGGTAGGGTGGAGGGTCGACGAAAGAGGGGGAGGCCTTCAACGAGATGGATTGATACGGTGGCTGCAATGATGAGCTCAAGTATAGCAGGGATTGTGGGGCTGGCGCGGGATCGGGCAGTGTTTCGTCCTGCTGTGCATGGGGTCACTATGAATCGGAAACAACTCGATGGCACTTAACAACAACAACAACAACAGTCAGGAAGATCAATATGGGGCCTGTAAATTCTGTTGAATCCTTCCCATCTGAAGGGATTACTATAAAGCCATTATCCCTTCCACCTCTGTTTGATGGGATTAACCCAACTGTTCCTGCTGGGTCATTGCCTGAGGCAGAGGTCATGGAAGACATTGCTGAATGCTCTCAGAAAGTGCCTCAACCCTCGTTGTTACTGCTAGACCTATAACTAAAGTCCAAGTGAGCCCCAAAAGGTGAAATACAAAGTGTGACTGAGAAGGTGGTACGCTACACCTCAAAAGACCTACTTGATTTTGCTAACATGTACAGACAGAAACCTGGAGAATATGTATGGGAATGGCTACTGAGGGTGCAGGTAAATGGTGCAAGGAATGTAACATTGGATCAGTCTGAGTTTATTGATTTAGGCCCACTAAGTACGGATTCTTCATTCAATGTTTCAGCTTGAGAGGTTAGGAAAGGATCTAATTGTTTATTTGGTTGACTTACTGAGGCATGGATTATGCAGTGGCCTAACTTAAGTCAAGCTGAAGTACCAGACCTTCCTTGGTATAATGTAGAAAAAGGTATCCAGAGGCTTAGGGAAATTGGCCTGTTAGAATGAATTTATCAGATTAGAAACCTGCATCCAGAAATGGAGAGTACCGAGGACACACCTTTCACCAGTAAAGTGAGGAACAAATTTGTGAAGGGAGCTCCAGCATCCTTGAAGACTGCCGTGATTGTTTTTTTTGTTTTTTGTTTTTTTTTTATGTAAGCTGGATTTCACAGTGGGAACTGCCCTAATTGAACTAAGACACTAAACTACAACGGGGCTGATTGGACCTCATGGTAGTAGGGGCCAAGTGGCAGCAGTTAATCAACAAAGGCAAGGTGGGCATGGTTACCATAATGGACAGCAGAGTCGGAACAGTAATCAGAATACTCTGACTCGTGTGGAATTATGGCATTGGCTACTTAGGCATGGTGTTCCTAGGAATAAAATACATGGCAAACCTACTAAATGTTTACTTGATCTGTATAGACAGAAGAATTCTAGGTCACATGAACAAGTCTAGATTGAATCACCAGAATACAGAGTCACGGCCTCTCAATCAATTCGCAGACTTGAGTCAGTTTACAGACCCACAACCCTTTGAATGAAGAGGAGGCTGGGTCCCTTTAAGGAAGGACCCCACCACATTACCAAAAATTTATGTCAATCTTTCTCCCAGCCTTCCCTAAAGGGATCTGAGACCTTTGACAAGAGTGACTGTTCATTGGGGAAAAGGAAATAATCAGACTTTTCAGGGATTACTGGACACTTGCTCTGAACCGATACTAATTCCAGGAGACTCAAAGCATCATCGTGACCCACCAGTCAGAGTGTGGCCATATGGAGGTCAAGTTATTGATGGAGTCTTAGCTAAAGTGCATCTCACAGTGGGTCCAGTGGGTCCCAAAATCCATTCTGAAGTGATTTCCCCAGTTCCAGAATTCAAAATTGGAATAGATAGACTGAGCAAATGGCAGAATTCCCACATTGAGTCCCTGACATATGGAGTAAGGGCTATTATGGTAGGAAAAGCCAAATGAAAGCCATTAGAACTGCCTCTACCTACAAAAAAAGTAAACCAAAAGTAATACCGCATCCCTCGAGGGGTTGCAGAGATTACCGCCACCATCAAGGACTGAAGGATGCAGCGGTATTGATTCCCACCACATCCCCATTTAATTCACCTATATGGCCTGTGCAAAAAACAGATGGATCTTGAAGAATGACAGTAGATTACTGTAAACTTAATCAGGTGCTGACTCCAATTGCAGCTGCTGTTCCCGATGTGGTTTCAATGCTTGAGCAAGTTAGTGCATCTCATGGTACTTGGTATGCAGCTATTGATCTGGCCAATGCCTTTTTCTCAATACCAATTTCAAAGGACTATCAGAAGCAGTTTGCTTTCAGCTGGCAAGGCTTCCTCAGGGGTATATCAATGCCCCAGCCCTATGTCATAATTTAGTCTGTAGGGATCTTGATCACCCTTCCTTTCCACAAGACATCACACTGGTCCATTATATTGATGACATTATGCTGATTGGACCTAGTAAGAAAGAAGTTTCAATGACTCTAGACTTATTGGTGAGATATCTGCATGCTAGATGGTGGGAAACTAACCCAACAAAAATTCAGGCACCTTCCACCTCAGTGGAATTGCTAGGGGTCCAACGGTGTGGGACATGTCAAGATATTCCTACTAAAGTGAAGGATATGTTATTGTATCTGGCTTCCCCCACAACTAAAAGGATGCACAATGTCTGATGGGCCTCTTTGGATTTTGGAGGCAACATATCCCTCATTTGGGTGCACTGCTTCGGCCTCTTTATCAAGTAACTCGGAAAGCTGCTAGTTTTGAGTGGGGCCCAGAACAGCAGAAGGGTCTGCAACAGGTTCAGGCTGCCATGCAGGCTGCTCTGCCACTTGGGCCATATGACCCAGCTGATCTAATGGTGCTTGAAGTGTCTGTAGTAAATAGAGATGCTGTTTGGAGACTTTGGCAGGTCCCTATTGGTGAATCACAATGCAGACCCTTGGGATTTTGGAGCAAAGCCCTGCCATCCTCTGCAGATAAAAAATTTCCTGTATTCCAGACATATTCTTCTTTACCTCCATTATGTAATGTCTTTGCAGATAACTACTCTCCTTTTGAGAAACAGCTTTTGGCTTGTTACAAGGCTTTAGTAGAGACTGAAGGTCTAAGTATGGGCCACCAAGTCACCATGAGGCCTGAGTTGCCCATCATGAACTGGGTGTTGTCTGATCCACAGAGTCATAAAGTTGGACGTACACAGCAGCACTCCATCATTAAACGGAAGTGGTATATCAGAGATCGGGCTCGAGAAAACTCAGGGTGAGCAGCCAGCAACCTGGTGGCAGGTTGATTACACTGGACCATTTCCATCATGGAAAGGACAGCATTTTGTTCTTACTGAAATACTTATAGTGGATATGGATTCACCTTCCCTGCACAAAATGCTTCTGCCAAAACTACCATCCATGGACTTAAACAATGCCTTATCCACTGTCATGGTATGCCACACAGCATTGCTTCAGATTGAGGGATTCACTTCACAGCAAATGAAGCAAATGAGGCAGAAATGGGCCTATGCTCATGGAATTCACTGGTCTTAGCATGCGCCCCATCATCCTGAAGTGGTCTGCATGATAGAATGATGGATTGGACTATCAAAAACACAATTATGGCACCAGCTAGGTGGCAATCCCTTGAATGGCTGGGGCAATGTTCTCCAGAAGGCTGTACATGCTCTAAACCAGCATCCAGTATATGGTGCTGTTTATCCAATAGCCAGGATTCATGGGTCCAGGAACCAAGGGGTGGAAATGGGAGTGGCACCACTCACTATTACCCCTAGTGACACACTCAAAAAATTTTTGCTTCCTGTCTCTGCTACCCTATGTTCTGCAGGTCTGGAGATCTTAGTCCTAAAGGGAGGAGCACTCCCACCTGGAGACATAATATTGACTGCATTGAACTGGAAGTTAAGAATCCCACCTGACCATTTTGGATTCATCATGCCTCTGGATTAACAGACAAAGAAGGGCATTACTGTACTATTTGGTGTGACAGATTCTGATTACCAAGGGAAAATTGAATTGATATTACATAATGGAAGTAAAGAAGAGTATGTCTGGAATACAGGAGATTCTTGAGGACGTCTCTTAATACTACCATGCCCTGTGTCAAAGTCAACAGAAAATTACACCAACCCAATTCTGACATGACTACTAATGGTCCAGACCCCTCAGGAATGAAGGTTTGGGTCACTTCACCAGGCAAAGAACCATGACCAGCTGAGGTGCTTGCTGAGGGCAAGGGAAATACAGAATGGGTGGTAGAAGAAGGCAGTTCTGAATATCAGCTACAACCATGTGACCAGTTGCAGAAATAAGGACTGTGATTGTTACATTTCTTCATTGTATACACGCATCAAATATTTTTGTTTCCTTCTATTATGAACTTCGAAATGTAAATAAGGTTAATGTGTTTCAGTTGTACACGTGTCAGTGTAAAATGTTAGGTGCGAATATGACTTTATAATTGTTCTTATTTAGAGATCATATATGATTAAGAAAATGTGTACAACTGCCAAGTTGACAAGGGGTGGACTGGGATAGTTGGAGCTGTGTTTCAACTTGGCTAGATTACAACTCTGTGTGGTTAAGCAACTGTGATGTGGGTTATTACCATGATGGGATTGGATGTATATGTCTTGGGCAGCCAATCCATTCAAAGGAAGTTTCCCAAGGAGTGTGGCCAGCTTCCAATATATCTATGACATCCTGGGAAAAGAGACATTCTTCTGTGGATCGGGATCCTGGTGTGGTGCCTACAACTGTCTATGAGCGAACAATCCACCATTCAGCCTGGAGATCTTGGATTTGTCATTTGTTGGAGTCAACAGCCAATATACTGCCTCCCAACCTCAAGCTCATCAGCCCCTGCAGCTTCCTGAGTTGGGAAAACCCTCCAGCTTGACGTTTGATCCAAGAACTTGGGACTTGCCAGCTTCTGTAAGTGTGTGAGCCACTTTCCTAAGATAAATTTCTATTTCTCTCTCTCTCTCTCTCTCTCTCTATATATATATATATATATAAGTTTTACTGGTTTTGCTTCTCTAGAGAACCCAACCTAACACAATTACCAAGGTTGAACATCTTTTCATTTGTTTATTAGCCACTTGGAGTTCTTCTTTTCTGAAGTGCATTTTTAAACTTTTGTTCATTATTCTATTAGTGCATGTAGTGTCTTGTCTAAAAAACCTTTTTCTATACTGGGGTCTTGAATATATCCTCTTACATTAACTTCTAAAAGCTGTATTGTTTTGCCTTTCACATTTAGGGTTTTGAGGTTTGCTTTTTTAAAACTTTTATTGTGACTTGGGTGAAGGTTTACATAGCAAACGTTTTCCAGTCGACAATTCATACATATTTTGTTTCATGCCATTGATTGCAATCCCAACATTGTAACATCACTCATTCCAACTTCTCTGTATTTCCCATATCCATTTGTCCTTTTTTCCCATCCTTTCCAGCCTTCTGAACTTTATCATTGGGTAAATAATGCCCTTTTGATCCTGAATGGTTGATTGTTCTAAGGAGTGTGTACATCCCTAGTGTTTTTATTCACCATACATAGCTATTACTTGGATGAAACTTGAGCCACGGGGGTTAGTTCAGTTTCAGGCTTGAAGGGTGTCTAAGGTTCATAGTCTCAGAGGGCCTACTAGTCTCTATCCAACCAGTGATTTTGAGTTTTGTTCCACATTTTTCTCCCACCCTATACAGGATCTTCTAATGTGATCACTTTCAGAGCAATTGGTAGCAGTAGCTGGGCATCATCTAGTTCTTCTGGTCTCAGGCTTGTGGAGGATGAGGTCATGTGGTCCATTAGTCTTTTGAACTAATTATTTCCATACATCTTTGATTCTCTTTACTTTTCTTTGCTCTAGATGGGGTAAGACCAATAGTTACACCTTAGATGGCTGCTCACAAGCCTTTAAGATCTCATTACATTTATGTTTTAATTCAACTGAAATTGATTTTATGTATGGTGTGAGGCAGAAGGCCAATTTAATTTCTTTTTCTACATGGATGGTCAATTAGCCTCGGGGGAGGGGGGACCACCCACTGCCATCAAGTTGATTCCAACGCACAGCAACTCCCATCGGGTTTCCAAGGCAGTAAATCTTTACAGAAGTAAAGTAAGTGTCCCAGCACTATTTAATATAAAGTTCCTCTGCCATGCCTCCTCTGACATAAATCAAGTGCCTGGATATATGTGTAAGGCTGTTTGTTAATGTTTGTTAATGGATGGGTTGTATTCCATTGATCTATTAGTCTATCACAGTGCCAATATCATACTGTCTTAATTACTATAGCTCTATAATACTTCTTCGTCTATGGTAGCAGAAGTTTTCCAACTTCTTTTTCTTTTTCAAAAGTGTCTCTCCTATTCTTGGGCCTCAGCAAAAATTTTAGAATCAGCTTGTTCAATTCTACTTTTAAAAAATTTACTAAGATTACATTAAATGTATAAATCAGTTTTTAGAAAATTAAGACATTTACAATTCTGAATTTTGCAATCCTTGAATCAGTATCTTTCCATTTATTTAGGTTGAAGTCTTAATAAAGTTTTGAAAATATAATAAATATAAAGGAAAAAAACTCAAAAAACTTAAAGGACATGTGAAGACTAGTTTAGCTGAAGTTGTTGTTGTTGTTGTTGTTATGTGCCATCGAGTCGACCCCGACTCATAGCGACCCCTCCTTGGGTTTCCGAGGCAGTATCACTACGGAAGTAGGATTGCCCAACCTTCCTTCCGAGGAGTGGCTGGTGAGTTTGAACCGCTAGCCTTCTGGTTAGCAGTCAAGCGCCTTAGGCACTATGCTACCAGAGTAGAAGGTTTAAAATAGGTAAACCATTATTGAGTCATTTATTACTCTGTGCTATTACTGAGCCATTCCTACTACTGTGATAAGGGATTAGCAAACATCCTCATACTGTATCTAAGAGACTAGTACTATTATTATCTCTATTAAAAATGAAAACAAATTAAATTATTTGATAAGGAAAATAAGGTTTACAGAAGTTAAGTAATTTGCCCAAGACCACAGCATTAGCAAAGTTGAGCTATGAATCTAGTAGCTTCCTTTGACTAGTAGGTTCCTTTGCCATTAAATGCTAGACCATATCAAACCTCAACACAGAATATTCAAAGGAAATACATCTACAAAGGTAGATAAGGGTTTTCAAATACAGAAGTAAAAAGAATATAAATTTTATCTGTAGGCTATGACTCCCCAGCTGTATCAAAAGAACAGTTGTCATATGAGCTAGTTCAAAGTATTCCACCCTTAGACTCAAACTGTTTTGGCTTTTTCCTAAATCACTGGAGAAAAAATAAAATTGTGAGCTTGATTTTCTTAGTTTCAAATTTCTCATAAAAATATTTCTTTTATCTTTGAAAAATCATAAATTACAGAAAATCAAAGACTAAGTAGTAGATCTAGTTTGGGAAAATTCAGCTGATTATGCTTAGCTCAACTATTTTTTTAATAGATAACGTGTTCACAGATGTTACTTTATTATTTAAGTGCAAATGATTACATGAATATATTAACCAAGTAACAGTCAAGACAAGTATCTGGATGTGCTTTTGAGATTAAGTGTGTTCTTCAAAAGACAAACAGTGCTTCTGTGAGATTATAACCACAGGCATAGAGGTTAGAATTTACAACACAACTTTGGTGGGACACAATTCAATCCATAATATTCCACCCTTCAGTGCCCCCAAAATTCATGCCCTTGACACACGCAAAACAAATTCACCCCATCGCATCATCCCAAAAGTCTTAAATCAACTGATAGTCCAAAATCTCATCTTCTGAATCATATAAATCAAATATGAGACTTTGCTGCTGTTGTTGTTATCTGCCGAGTCAGACCCGACTCAGCGACTCCTCCTTGGGTTTCCGAGGCAGTAGCACTACAGAAGTAGATTGCCCAACCTTCCTTCTGAGGAGTGGCTGGTGGGTTTGAACCACCAGCCTTCTGGTTAACAGTCAAGTGCCTTAGGCACTACGCTACCAGAGCTCCTGTGAGACTTTAGGTATATTCTATCCTGGGGCAAAATTCCTCTTCATTTGTGAACCTGTGAAATCTAGAATACAAGTTATTTGTTTCCAAAGTACAATAGTGGAACAGGTACAAGGTAGACATTCCCATTACAAATAGGAGAAAGTGGAGGAAAAGAAAGGATAACAAGCACCAAGCAAGACCAAAACCCAGCTGAACAATTTACATTAGTTTTCAAGCCTTGAAAACAATCCTCTGTTATCTGAGACCATCTGGGAAACAGCCCTGCCCTCCAGAATCTGGGTGCTGGTCATGTTCTCTGGATTCTGGGTGGAGATCGATTGGCCTGGGTTTCAGCTCTACCTTCCTTTCTCACTGGTATGGTAACTCTGTTCCCTCAGTTCCATCATCTGAATGGCATCCCCACTCCCTTGAACCACAGCAGGCCTCATTCTTTGGCTCTTGGGCATGGTAGCCCTGCCCCTCAGCTGTGGGTGGCTGCCCCATCCCCCCTGGCACACGTTAATGGCAGCCCCACACTCCAGTAGACCCATATTACAGAACTGAGTAAAGATCTCTTTGAGGTTGGGGCCTGTGGTGGTTATGTTTGTGTGTCACCTTGGCTGGGCCTGGTTGAGTGGCTGGGCAGCTGGATGCAGTATTGCCCATGATGAAACTGGAAAGTAACTCCACGGTGGAATCTACTGTGAGCAGCTGAGTAGCTGCCTTTGGGTATGTGGTCTGCTTCGTATATAAGAAACAGCTTTAGGAATGATCTCCAGTCAGTGGCTCGCTTGAATCCTGCATGTAGCTGTGTCATTGTTCAGCAGCCTGCCATGATCTGCCGACCTTGGGACTTTCAATGGACTTGAGTTAATGGCCTGCTGCGTGGTTTGGTAACATCAGGACTGTGCCATTTTATTTGTCGACTTTTGGCTTGTTAGCCTCAGTATCCAGTAGCTAAAGAGATGCCTCTAGCTTCAGTGGGCCAGGAGCAAGAGCCAGAGCTGAAGCCCAAGGTCGAGGGCTTCACACAGCCCCTAGAGCCCGGCACTTTGAACTTGGACTTCTAGCCTTCTGAACTGTGAATAAACCCATTTTTCAAGCCATCCCATTTGTGGTATATTCTTGTCAGAGTGGCACTAGGTAACTAGAACAGGGCCCTACCCTTTGAGATTCAGGAGACTGTGGCCCAACCCTTTGAAACTGAGGTGGCCCAGCTTCCCATGCTCCCTCCAACAGTTCCACTGATCTCCAAGTTGTTCCAGGGATGATCCTTTTCTTGAAGGACAACAGATGTAGCTCCTTTGGCCTGTTTCCTGCCTATAGAATTCCCAGAGGCAGACAGTTCTTTCCTTTCATTCTTTCTCTATCCATTTCAGCATAATCTGGTAAATTTTCTGCTGTGGTAGTTGGTTAGATCCATCAGGCACAGGCATAATGTCTTTAACAAAAGATCCTGTAACCATGTCCCTGGTTAACATTCTAGGACAAGTGTCCTTGGTTTGTACAAAGAATTTTCCGAATCTATAAGTTCTGTTTTCATTTTGCACAGTTCATTTTTAAGTCCATCTCTTACCTCTTGCATTATACTATAAGCATCAAGGAGAAACTATGTGGCCCTTTAAGATCTTGCTTACAAATCTCATCACTTACAAATTCTATCTTCCATCAAACATTTGGACATAATTCTGACAAGTTAATAGCCACTGCCTAAAAAGATCACCTTTCTTCCACTGTCCAATTACATGTTTTTCATTTTCTTTTAAAGCCTCATCAGAAGCACATTTAACATCCACATTTCTGTCAACATTCCGTTGTGGGCACCATATGTAAACTCTAAGACAACTTATTTTCTCTATAGCTCTTCTCATTTTCTTCTGAGCCCTCACCAGAATTGCCTTTGACATCCATAATTCTACCAATAAATCTCTTCAAGACAATCTAGACTTTTAGTATTTAAATAAATAAATACCACTGCTATTGAGTTGATTACACTCATAGCAACCCTATAGGACAGAGTATAGCTGCTCCATAGAGTTTCCAAGGTTGTAAATCTTGACAGAAGCCTCATCTTTCTCCCACGGAGCAGCTGGTGGGTTCAAACTGCCAATTTTTCTCTTTCTCCTTTTTCATTCTCTTACAACTGGGTTTTGTTTTGTTTAATTTTTGTAATTTGGGTGAAAGTTTACAGAGCAAAATCATTTTCCATAGAGTTCACATACATTTTGTCTCATGACATTGAATGCAATTTCCCACAATGTAACAGCTCTCTTCCCACTTCCTCCCCCTAGTTACCTCTTCTCTGTGTCATTCCATCCCATGCACTCCTGCCCCATGAGCTGTCTCCCTGTGCATACACAGCCCTTTTACTCTCCCATGATTGATCTCTTCAAGGAGTGTATCTATCTAATGTAAATGTTCAACTCATATGCCTGTTTTTGTTTGGCTGGAAGCCACAGGACTGGGTTTGATTCCAGACCTGAAGGGTAGCTAGGGGCCATAGTCTCAGGGAATCCACCAGGCTCTATCAGACCAGCAAACCTGGTTCCTTTTTTTTTTTTTTTTTTTAATGATTTTTAGTTTTGTTCCACATTATTCTCCCACTCTGTCCAGGATCTCCTACAAAGATCCCCCTCCGAGTGGTTGACCATGGTAGCCAGGCACCATCTAGATCTCAGGTCTCACAGTCATACAGTCAAACTGCCAATCTTTTGGTTAACAGCCCAATGCTTTAACCACAATGCCACCAGAGCTCCACTTTTACTATTAGGCATCTTAGAAGTCCTCCAGATACTATCCATGATTACTCAATTCCAAAACCATTTCCACATTTTAGGTATCTGTTACTAGAGTAGTACCCCACTCTTCTGGTACCAAATTCTGTGTGCTTATATTAACAGAAATAGCACAAGTGAATGGCTTTAACAAATAGAAATTTATTTTCTCACACTTTAGGAGGCTAGAAGCCCAAATTCAGAGTGCCAGCTTGAGGAGAAGGCTTTATCTCTCTGTCAGCTCTGGAGGAAAGTCCTTATCTCTTCAGCTTCTTCTTCCTTATTCCTTGGAAATCTCCAAGTGTCTTGGCATCTATCTTATCCCACCCTTCTCTCTAAAGGTTTGTTTAATCTCTTTTTAAGATCTCAAAAAAGAATGCTTTAAAATATTCCCTACACTAATCCTGCCACATTAACAAAGACAACCGGTTCCCAAATGAGATTATAACCACAGGCATAAAAACCAAAAAAAAAAATTCACTGCCACTGAGTAGTTTTCAACTCATAATAAATTATCTAATGAAGTAACCCCACCATGAGTTCTTTTGGCCATGGGTCATAACTTGTGGGTTGTCATTCTGTCCTATTGAGTTGCACCAGTATATTGACCAGGAACTGCCAGAAACTGAAGCTGGATTCAGAGAGTGCATGGAACTAGGGATATCACTGCTAATGTCAGATAGATCTTGGCTGAAAGCAAAGAACACGAGAAAGGTATTTACCTGTGTTATTGACTGCAAAAGCATGGGACTATGTGGATCATAAACAAATTATGGATAATATTGTGAAAATGTTGTTGTTATTATGTGCCACTGAGTCAGACCTGACTCATAGTGACCCCTCCATGGTTATCCAAGGTGGTACAACTACAGAAGTAGATTGACCAGTCTTCCTTCCAAGGAGTGGCTGGTGGGTTTGAACGGCCAGCCTTCTGGTTAGCAGTCAAAATGCCTTAGGCACTATGCCACCGGAGGTTAAGAATTACAACAATGAGGAGGCGGGGCAAGATGGCGGACTAGGCAGAAGGATT
>NW_006922080.1:1026937-1032189 GCF_000298275.1 Orycteropus afer afer | reverse complement strand
GAAGTAGGATTGCCCAACCTTCCTTCCGAGGAGTGGCTGGTGGGTTTGAACCACCAGCTGTCTGGTTAGCAGGCAAGTGTCTTAGCCACTATGCTACCAGAGCTCCCCTACACTTATTCTAGAAGGACGTAATTCAATCTATAACATCATCCTACACCCTTTGCCCCACCAGAAGAATTCAAACTGGGACCACTCTGCAAAGATTTGGTTGTGGCTAACTTTTCCTTTTTCTTAATTCACTAGCTTTCTAGATAGCCCCTTCTTGTTTGCTCATCTATTAAAGTACCTATGATAAATTTAAATAATAAATTCTGCTGGCACAAACACACAAATTGCTGGACAAGGTGTGTGTGGACTTTTTTTTTTTTGATGGTGGGGGTATTTAGTGGTAACAAATGAAAGCATATCAGCATTCAAATTTAAAACATTATCTAAAATTTCAAACACTGAAATTACAAGATCGTTTATCCGTCTTACCAAGTGAAATTATGCAGTTACTGTGTCTTTATCCATGCTTAAAATATAAATTAAGGAAACCAAAATTGAACTCAGTAATTCTCAACCCTTGATCAGTTGTTAGTTAGAATTCTATCTCCATTAATTAGGTTACATTTTTAAATAGTAAAATGAATTAAAATATTCAGGTTCTTTTAATTCAGAGGATTTCATGATGTCTCCTTGTCTAAAAGTGGCAAATCATCAGTGAATTCAACAGGCATCCATGTATATAAAAAAAAGCTAGATACTAAACAACATACTATGATGCCAAGTATGTAAAAATGTTTTATGCAATACTTTCACCCCTCAAAACCTATATTTAAAAAAATGTTTTATACATAAACCAATAACACAAAGTCATTGCCATCAAGCTCACCCCAGACTTATGGTAACCTTATGTATGTTACAGAGTACATAATTTCTCTATAGAGTTTTCTTGGCTATAGAGGCCTTTCTTCTATGGTGCTGCTAAATGAGCATGGTTAGATGAGCACAAATTATTTCTGTCACTCAGGAACCATACACGCACACACACACAAAAAAAAAACTTGAAAGACAAAAATATTAGCATGAATTATTTCTAGTAACTATACTTCAGGTGATTTTTATTTTAGATACTACTTGTTTTCCACAATGAACATTCATTATTTTCAAATACAGAAAGAAAAAAAATAAATAAACTTAGGCAAGTAGAAACTGAGACAGTGCCAATCTATTTAGAGTTATACTGGATTGATAATGATCTGTTATGCCACCATAATCTCTAAAGAAAAAGCATTTCAGGGCCCTTGAGAACAGAAATCTTAGTCTGTAATACACGTTCAATTACATTCAGGTATATAATGTACAATACATATTAAAGTGTGGTGGAGCATGCTACAAAAGATTTAAAAACTAAAAACGGCTTCTTTGGAAAAACAGAAATTAGTTTAGCACCCTAATAATGAAAGAAGAGGGCGTAACAAAGCATGGGTGCTCAAAGGATAAACTGATGAGAGGAGTCATTAGGTGACTTGGTCCAAAATAAAAACTATGTATCTAATAAGGTTACTTTCTAAACACATCACATTGAATAAACACTGCTTTGCCCCCCCAAATTTTCTATTTTTTTAAATTACTTTTCTTAATTTTAAAGCAACAAATAACTATAGCTGACCAACGTGTAAGTAATTGTGGTGCTGGAGGTGGGTAGACAGCAAAGTACAAAAAAATACAATGTAATATCCTTCCCACCTTCAAAAGGCTTGCAACAAAGGTAGAATGAGAACAACAACGAAGGAACAGGACAGAAAAAGAAGCCACAAAACAGCCTTAAGTGATTTTGTTGTTTTTAATGGTTATGTATCATGAATTTAACGGACAGAACTTTCCAGGTGATAATGAGCCAAGCAATGAGAATGAGAACTGCTGACTTTGTCTCACCTACTTTGGCCATGTCGTTAGAAGGGACAAGTCCCTACAGAAGGATATCATGCTTGGTAAAGTGGAGGGTCAGTGAAAAAGGGGAAGACTCTGAACGAGATCGATCCACACAGTGACTGCAATGATGGGCTCAAGCAAAGGAAAGATTGTTAGGATGAAGCAGGACCCAGCAGTGTTTTGTTCTGCTTGCTTACATAGGGTCACACGTAACCACCAGCCGGGCAAGATTTGAATAGGAGTAAGGAGCAAAATTAGGTACTCAGCACACATTTAATCCTCTATGACAGCACCAAAACTATTCCCTCCATATGCTTAAGTGTACACATACACAGTAAAAATATATTGAAATTAAACTAATTGAATTCCAACTGACTGAAATCCACCAAGCAAAATGAAAGGGACACAAAGTTCAAATGCAAAATACTCATGTGCCTACAGGGCAGTGACTACTCGGTTTTACTTAGAGGACCTAATACCCAACAATGGACTGAACAATGCTTAATCAAAGTTGATGATCAGCTGGGAACTATCCACCTTCAAATTCTCACTGTCACATACAGGCCTTCAGCTGTTCGCTCTACACTGTGCACAGGTTGGCAAGGGGGCGGCCTCCCAACATCACCATCACCCCTTGTGCTCCGCTCTGCCTACTCCAGGGACAGAGTTTACAAGGGAACCGCAAACACACAAACTCCTACAACCCTTGCTCAGGGTGTGCCCGAGTCACTGGGAAGCCAACTGCTCACTAAAAAATCGGGTGGGAATAGCAAGGAAGCAGGTGGGGGTGGCGCGGCCTTGCGAAGGCAAAGCGGGGCACCCATCTAACAGAACCCGTCATTGCGCCGGCCGGAGGCCCCAAGCTACCGCCCCACCCGCACTGCCCCCCTGGCCCAAGGCCGCTCTCGCAGGCCGCGCTGGCGGGACAAGGACCCGCAGCACCCCGAGCGCCCGCCCAACCGCTGCGGCGGAGCGCGCAGGGCGCCCAACGGCGATCCCGGCCCAACCAATGCGGGCAGGGGAGGAGAGGTGCGCGCATCCAGGGGAGTGAGCGAGCCGCTCGGTGGCCCCAAGAGGAGGCTGGGTATGGGGAAGGCAGGAGCGAGGAGGCGCCGAAGCCATAGCTGAACGGAGCACCAGGAGGGGCTCTGCTAGGGGATCGTACCCCTTTCCCCTTGAAAGGCGCAGATGGTTTGACCCCCCACCCCGAGTGAGGTGCCTTGTCCCAGCTCCGGCTGGACTGTACCATCGGGCGGTGCCGCCGGGATTTCTCTCCCCCACCACCACCATCAATTCCCCCCCACCCGGGTCCGCGGTCGGTTGGCCCCGGCCGGGCTCAGAAACGCGGAAAGAGCTGGCCGCCATTTTGGGTGGGACTAAGCAAAGACGAAACACCCTCCCAGTCGATGGGGTACTTTGGACCCTGGCTTATTCAGTTCCCTTAATCCTTTAGGTACTTACACGACGTTGGGTGAGGGGAGCTAGATCATCAATGGGTCTCCGATCCTCTCTCCCTAGGGGTGATGGAAATCAACCCCCCCCCCGCCACCTCCAGGTGGTTCTTCCCGCCGCAGAGTGGGCGCAGCATAGGAGGCGGGGCTTATTGGCATAATCTGCCTGGTAACCAGATCTAGACGTTATATGATTGGTTGACCTCTGTAAACTCCATACCTTGCCTAGAGACGAGTAACGCCGGGGCGAACTGACAGGCCTAGATTTAAGAGTCATGACGAGATCCTGAGACGCTTATTCAGTCAGCAGAGAAGCCAAAACGAGATCTACATAATAGCCCAATGATGTAAGGCCTCTTTATTTCGTGCTAAGGTGTTTATTTAAGACCCAATCAAAGAGCGGGTCTCAGACGGCTCTCGCCTGTGTTTGTGCTGTAAGCCAATCAGAAAACGTGACTCTTTGGCCTTAGGGTTAAACTCTGAAGGACCGGACACGATAAAGTAGAACAGATTCCCGCGTCTCCGAATCTGAAAGAGAAAGGGTGGGTTGCGGTTGGGGGTTAGAGTTATCCTTGCAGGATCTGTGAAGTGGGTGAGGTTTTTCCTTCCAACACCCTGAGCGGCCCAGCGCTTGGATCTCAGGCGCAGGTAGAGGCGGGAAGGGCGTGATCACGTTGACATGAACAGACTTGGTGTGCCTTCAGCCTCCAGCAGTGCGGTGGACCTGCCTGGGGAGTGCGTGCTAACTCCAACGAGACTTCTAGAACACACCTTCCCAGACCTCTCCAGTGAGTGTGCAAGTTGGGCCTGCCGCAAGCTAGGCTTTCCTCCAGGGCTCCCCACACTTCACTTCTATCCAAGTCAATACCCATTTCACTGCACCTCTGCTCTCTGTTTCCCACTGCTTCTTTTATACCTAGAAAGAACACTTCCGTTTTCCCTGCCAGACTTTGAAATGCCTCCACCGCATCTGTCCTTTCCCCTTGGTCATTCTAGTCACTAAGAAGAAAAGAAGAAATGTTTCAGAAATATTTAAGAAATATTACTCAAGAGTGGTTAATCCTAGGCTTCCACATTTTGCCGTCCCTTAAATTTGCTTTCTCAAAGGGCCACCAAGTGCATGAAAAGAGCTCAGTCTTGCCAGCCAGACACTCATCTGCAGCTACCCTAGGGAATGCCAGTGGCAGCTAGATCTCAGAGAGACCTCGGACCTTCGCAGGGCACTTTTCCCATCCATGTTAGCTATCTCACTAGATACCTTTGAAGATGTAGCGAGAATTACATGTAAAGTATTCAGCACACTGGAACTTAACGCAGGGGAAGCACTGATAATGATAAAATCTACAGAATTACTAACCTATTGGCTAACTAATCAACTAAAGCAGAGAGAATACTACTAAACAAAGACTTGAAACCGGAAAACAGCCACACGCACAGGGTATTTAAAAAGAACACTGTAAAATTAACTGTAAGATCTTGGAGAAGAGCATTCCAGTCTAAGGGAAGCATATTAAAGACCGTGAAGTGTTTAAAATAATAGTAATAAGCATGGCATGCACATATTCATTGAGTATTTACGCTGTGCCAGGCACTGTCCAAGGTGCTATGGGATCCTACAATGAAGATTATAAACAAGAAAAAACAACAAAAATCCATGCCTGCATGAAGCTTTCACTTGCACACTGAGAAACAGTAAGAAGGTCAGGGTCGCTGTAACACAGGACAAGGGGTACAAGGATACAAGAAAGGTTGTGGAAATAGGGGTCAGATCATAGCTTTGAAGCCTATAGTTTGGAGTTTTTATGTTATTTGCAGTGCAAATTTAACCACTTGGGTTTTGAGCAAAGCAGTGACTATATATATATATGTTGTTGTTGTTGTTAT
>NW_006922080.1:1023334-1026062 GCF_000298275.1 Orycteropus afer afer | reverse complement strand
ACCAGAGCTCCTATATATATATACATATACATATGTATGTGTGTGTGTGTGTGTGTGTGTGTATATATACACATATGTATATGTATGTATGTATGTATGTGTATATATATATATATGTATGTGTGTGTATATATATTTATGTATGTATATAATAAGCCCTGGTATGGTAGTGGCTAAGACATTTGGCTGCTAACCAGAAGGTCAGCAGTTAAAACCCACCAGCTGGTCCATGGGAGGAAGATAAGGCAATCTTCCTTCATAACGATTTACAGCCTTGGAAACCCAGTGGTGATTGCTATGCATTGGAATCGACTCAGTTGCAATGGGTATACATATATTTTAAATGACAACTCTGACTATTCTCGGCAGCATATTGGGGGTGGGAGGTGAGAGACGAGGAAGCTAGTTATGAGTCTGTTGCAAGATGCTCTAAGCAGGAATGATGATGATCTGAGCTAAATGGGAATTGTGGAAATGAGAAGTGAATGGACACCAGCTGTATTTGGGTGGTAAAACCATAGGACTTGCAAATGGACAGATGGAGGTTTCTGCTGATTCCTAGAGAATATGTAGGAATAACTTTAAAGTTGAGGCCTGAGTGAACAATTAAATGTTGGCATCTTAACTGAGATGGGGAAAACTGGGAAAGAAAGGGTTAGAAAATTTAAGCGTTCTATTGTGCTCGTGTTAAATTTGAGCTTTTAGAAATTGAACTAGATATACTATATGTTGTTGTTGTTGTTAGATGATGTCAAATTACTGGCAAGTCTTGGTGATCCTATGCACAACAAGTACTGCACCATCCCCAGGATAAGTTGTGTATTGGACCGTTGTAGTCCATATGGTTTTCACTGGCTGATTTTCAGAAGTGGATCTCTAGAACTTTCTTCCTAGTTCATCTTAGTCTGGAAGATCGATTGAAACCTGTTCAGCATGAAAGCCTCCACTGATGGACGGTTGGTGGCTGCACATGAGGTACATTGGCAGGAATCAAACCCAGGTCTCCCTCATGGAAGGCAAGAAATTTACCAGTGAACCACCAATGTCCCCACAGATAATACTTCACGTTGTTGTTAGGTACCATCAAGTCATCTCCGACTCATAGTGACCTTACGTACAACATAAGAACTACCCAGTCCTGTGCCAGCCATATGATACTTGCCATACCTGAGCCCATGATTACAGCCATTGTATCAATTCATCTCATTGAGGGCCTTCCCCTTACTCCAGAGAATGGTCCCTTCTGACATGACCAAAGTAGGTGAGATGAAGTTTGGCCATTCTCACTTCCAAGGAGCAGTCCATCTGCTCTTCTAGGACAGATTTGTTAGTTCTTTTAGCAGTCCATGGTACTTTCAGCATTCTTCACCAATACCACAATTCAAAAGCATCAACTCTTCTTCAGTCTTCCCTATTCATTGTCCAGCTCTCATATGCATATGAGGAATTGAGAATACCATGGCTTGGGTTAGGCACACCTTAGTCTTCAAGGAGACATCTTTGCTGTTCAGCACTTGAAAGAGGCCTTTTCCAGCATATTTACCCAGTGTCATCTGACGTCTTGGCTGCTGCTTCCATTGATGTTGATTGTAGAACCAAGTAATATGAAGTCTTTGACAACTTCAATCTTTTCTCCATTTATCGTGATGCTGTGTATTGGTCCAGTTGTGAGGATTTTTGTTTTCTTTATATTCAGGTATAATCCATACTGCAGACTGTAGTCTTCAGTCTTCATCAGTAAGTACTTCAAATCATGCTCACTTTCAGCAAGCAAAGTTGTATTGTCTGTGTATCGCAGGTTGTTAATGTCCTGAAATCCTGATGCCATGTTCTTCTTCATATAATCCAGCTTCTCAAATTATTTGCTCAGCATACAAACATAGGCAGTTGAAATTCAAGAGAGAAATCTTAGGACTAGACATACAAATTCAGGATTCATCAAATTGTAAATTGTATTTAAATACATAGCATTAGATGAAATTACATAGGAAATAATTTTATACGATAGTCTCTAACTTATAACATATTCAAGTGATGATGAATCTGACTTACAACAATCCTTTTTTTTGTTTTGTACCCCTTATCATTAATAGTATGTACTATACTGGTAGCATAGTGCCTAAGGCACTTGACTGCTAACCAGAAAGCTGGCAATTCAAACCCACTAGCCACTCCTCGGAAGGAAGGTTGGGCAATCTACTTCCGTAGTGATACTGCCTCAGAAATCCAAGGAGGAGGTGCTATGAGTTGGGTCCGACTCAGTGGCACATAACAACAACAACAACATATACACCAGTTGCAGTGTTTATTTTGTTGATGTTATCATTCTTAGATGTTCACTCACAGATGTTAAGTGTTATGATTTACTTGTCAAAACTTCCATGTATGAGGTACAGACACAACAAAGATGAACCCTTTTGCATTTTACAGTACTGCATTTTCATTGAAGGCCAACATGGGTATACGGGTGGAGAGATGGGTGGACAGGCTGAACTAGTAGTTATGTTTATGAAGCGGGGAGTGTACCCAGGACCATGTATAAATTTTGCAGACAATAATCCTATAAGTTTATGTGTATGATCTGAATTCCCAGGTGTATAGTAGAGCTGACAGGGGGCAAGGTTGTAGTCTCTGCTTGGTCACAGCCAGCTACCCAGAGGGACCAAGTAGTTGAACCTGTGGGCTTGGGACCATAGTCACAGGGGACATCAAGCTCAATTGGCATAAC
>NW_006922080.1:1007595-1022694 GCF_000298275.1 Orycteropus afer afer | reverse complement strand
AATTGTGGTCAATGTCATGAGACAAAGTGTATGTGAACTGCTGTATGGAAAGTGAATTTGCTCTGTAAATTTTCACCCAAACCACAATTTAAAAATAAAATAAAAATAAAAAAAACTTCCATGTAGCAGGCTATGTACAGCCTGGTCTGCAAGGAAGTCTGTGTCTGTGTCTGTGTCAGTGTAAGGAGTAGAAATGGATAGGAAATTGGGCAATATCCAGCTCTAATGACATATAACAACTAAACTATGCACATGTGTGACAGCTTTTTCAACAACAACGTCAATTTATGACACTGACACCAACAAATGAAGATTAGATTTATAAAGACACTGATTAAAATGCAATAATATTGAAAACTGAAAAAGATGTTTTGACTTACATCAAAACTGAATTACAACAGAGTCATCAGAACAGAACCCCATCATAAGTCAGGCACTACCTGTATACAATTGCGCCCTATGTAACTTCATCTAGTCCTGTGTTTGACAAAAGGGTCCAGGACTAAGCACTTGGGAGTTGCTGAATTTAGAGATGAGAGACAGGAGAGAAGTCACCAAAAGACATGGAAAAGGCCAGGGAAACAGCAGGTGAACCAGGAGAGGATAGTTGTAGAAAAGCCAAAGGAAAAAGTAATTCAAGGATAGAGTGGTCAAAAGTAGCAAATATTGCTGAGAAGTAAAGAAAGAAAAAGATAGTTAAACTTTGGATCTGAAAAGATGAAAGTAGAAGTAGCTGATACTGCTGATAAAAATAGCAACTTAAGTGATGGGTAGGAAACCTAGTAGGAGTTGCCTGAAGAGAAAATTAGAGGTGAAGAGTGACATCAGTTGCCAATAGTATAGCAGACAACATAGCTGTATATACTATTTTTGAAAAGACTTTTTAAGATGTGTGACAGCTGTCGAGAGTAAGGAATCTACAAAGGTTGAAAACAGTCAATAGGGAAGAAGGGAAAGCTCATCAATACAGAAGAAAGTGAACAAAACTAAAATGAAGGCTGAACAAAGAAATTTCGTCACTTAGCAACAACCATGTTATTGTTAGGTGCTGAATAAACATAGACTGGTCCTGTCACATCCTCACAATTGCTGCTATGTTTCATTCCATTGTAGCAGCCACTGTATCCATTTCACTGAGGATCTTCCTCTTTTTTATTGACCCTCTATTTTACCAAGCATGATGTACAACTACAGGTACTGGTCCCCCCTGAAAACATACCCAAAATATGTGAGACAAGGTCTCACCACCCTTGCCTCTAAGGATCATGTTGGCTGTACTTCTTCTAAGACAGGTTTGTTTATTCTCTGGCAGTCCATGGTATATTCAGTATTCTTTGCCAACATCATAACTCAACCAAAAAAAAAAAAAAAAACCAAACCAAACTCACTACCGTCGATCCATGGAAGTAGAACGTTCCGAGGAGAGGCTGGTGGGTTTGAACCGCCAGCCTTCTGGTTAGCAGTCAAATGCCTCAGGCACTAGGCCACCAGAGCTTGTAAGGCATTAATTATTATTTTGTCTTCCTTATTCATTATCCTGCTATACCGTGCATTTGAGGGTGATTGAAAATAACATTGCTTGAGTTAGGCACGAATCAACTAGATGCCAGTGGGTTTGGTTATATATACATATATGTTGTTGTTATATATATATATATATGTTGGTTTTGGAGTCAGGCACACCTTAGCCCACAAGGTGATGTCTTCGCTTTTTGACAATTTAAAGGGTAGAAATTTGCCTAATACAATGTGTTGTTTGATTTCTTGACTGCCATTTCCATGGGAGTTGATTGTGAATCCAAGTAAAATGAAATATTAATCTTTTCTCATTTAATTTTGATGTTGCTAATCATGATGTTGCTAATTGGTCCAGTGGCAAGGATGTTTGCTTTCTTTGTACTGAAGTGCAATGCATACTGAAGGCTATAGTCTTTGATCTTCATCAGTAACTGCTTGAAGTCCTCTTCACTTTCAGCATGTAAGATTATGTCATTTGCATATTACAGGTTGTTAATTAGATTTTTCCCATAGAATCCTTCAATGTTACAACTCAAGGTTTGATTTTTTTTTTTTTAATTGTGCTTTAGGTGCACATTTACAGAGCATAATTTGTTTTACTTTCAACATTTGTGTACGTTTGGTTTCACTCCCCAATTACCATCCCCAACTCTAACCCACTCTCCTCCTCTCCCTTCCCAGTAACCCCACCCCCCCCACCCTGTGCCCTTGTTAGTTATACACTCCTGTGTGTTCTGCTTTTCCTCCATGTGAATGTTGCCCCTCTGGTGCTCCATGGCCAATCGCTCCAAGAAATTTATCTCTGTAGACTACATGGGTGCATTGCCCTGGCTGAGTGGTCTGAGTGTACGTCTTATTTACTATTGGGCTGAGAGCTAGCCCTTGGGAATGAGTTTTATTCCAGGCCCAAAGTGTATCCCAGGGCCATAGTCTTGAGGGTCCCACCAGATTCCATCTGACCAGGAATTCTGGTCATTATTGTGTTTTGGATTTTGTTCCCCGTTTTTCCTCCCACTCTATCCAGGATCTCCAGTTTTGATCCATCCATGAGTGGTTGGCATGGGTAGCTGGGCACCATCTAGATCTTCTGGTCTTGAGGTCCATCATGTCCTAGGGCTGATTGGTTCCAAATACCTTTGGTTTTTTCCACTCTGCTTCCAATGATAGGAGACCATTAGCTGCATCTTAGATGGCCACTTAAAAGCTTTTAAGACCCCAGTCGCTGCTTACCAATGTAGTTTGTGGAACAAGATTTTTATGTATTTTGTTGTGACAATTGAGTCTGGTGTCCCCCAATACTATGGTCCTGAGTTGATAGATCCGTTGGATCTCTCTCCCACAGTGTCTGGCTGTCTATGAGGGATTGCTCTATGTCTGTCTTCTGTTGCTTCTGTTATGATTGCAAGTATTTTGTATCACTGGTATCTGTGCAAGATTAGCCTCAGCTGAATCTATTCTTTGTCTAGAGTATAATCATGTTCACTGACCCCTATGTGTTTATCTGTAGCCTGGTATTTGGTGGTAATGGTAATGCGATATTGTGGGTATGCTAGTATTAGCCTCTGTCGTATATATCTTATGTGCACAATTCGGTGTCCTCCCTTTCCCCAATGTTATCATGCTGGTCACAGACGCTTTCTATACCAACCATCCCCTTACCCACCTTGGCATATGACCCCCAACTAGCCCAAAATTATCCCCTCCCTTCCCCGGTAACCTACAAAGTGAGTTCCCTTCCTTAAGCAAACCCTTCCTTGTCTTTTTACAGTAATGGGCTCATACAATATTTGTTCTCCTGCGATTGATTTATTTCACTCAGCATAATGTCCTCCATGTTCATCCACATTGTGAAATGATTTGCATATCCTTCATTGTTCTTTAATGTAGCATAATATTCCATTGTGTGAATGTACCATAGTTTTCTTATCCATTCATCTATTGATGGGCAGCTAGGTTGTTTCCATCTCTTTGCTATAGTGAATTGTGCTGCAATGAACATAGGTGTGCATGTGTCTGTTAATGTCCTGTCCCTTACCTCTTTACGATATATTCCTAGTAATGGAATTGCTGGTTAAAATGATATTTCTATTTTCAGTTTTTTAAGGAAACGCCATACTGTTTGCCACAATGGTTATAACATTTTACAGTCCCACCAGCAGTGTGTGAGAGTTCCAATCTCTCTGCAGCCTCACCACCATTTGCTATTTTCTGTCCCGTTAAACTTTGCTGTTATTGCTGGGGTGAGATGGTATCTCATAGTTTTGATTTGCATCTCTTTAATGGCTAAAGATCATGAGCAATTACTCATGTGTTTCTTGGCTGCCATCATGTTGTCTTTAGTAAAGTGTCTGTTCATGTCCCTTGCCCATTTTTGAATCGAGTTGTTTGTCTTTTGGATGTTGAGGTGTTGAAGTTTTCTATAGATTTTGGAGATAAGTCCTTTATCAGATATGTCATAGGCAAATATTTTCTCCCAATCTCTTTTTAACCTTTGGATGAAGTCTTTCAATGCACATAAGAATTTAATTTTTAAAAGCCTCTCTTCCACCTCCTGTGCATTCTGGGTTATGCTTGATAGTGTATTTATGCCATAAATTAGGGCCCCTAGATTTGCCACTATTTTGTCTTTGATGAATTTTATAGTTTTGAGTTTTACATGTAAGTCTTTGAACAAATTTGAGTTTGTTTTTGTGTATGAGGTGAGATATTTTTTTCTGCAAGTGGATATCCAATTTTGCCAGCACCATTTGTTAAAGAGGCTATCTCTTCCTCATTTAGCTTTTGGACCTTTGCCAAAGATCAGCTGTCCATAGATGGATGGGTATATTTCTGGGTTTTCAATTCTGTCCCATTGGTCTATCTGTCTGTCATTGTACCAATACCATGTTGTTTTAACTACTGTAGTTGTATAGTACGTTTTGAGATCCAGGAGTGTGAGACCTTCCACTTTGTTCTTCTTCTTCAGTAGTGCTCTGCTTATCTGAGGTCTCTTTTTTTTCCATATGAAGTTAGTAATGGGTTTTTCCATGTCCTTAAAAAATTTTGTTGGTATCTGTATCAGTATTGCATTAAATGTGTAGATTGCTTGGGGTAGTGTTGACATTTTCACAATATTCAGTCTTCCTATCCATGAACAAGGCAAGCTCTACCATTTATGTAGATCCCTTGCAGTCTCCTGTGGTAGTGTGTTATAGTTTTCTTTGTATAGGTCTTTTGTGTCTCTGGTAAGATTTATTCCAAGATATTTTATCTTTTTAGTAGCTGTTGTAAATGGTATTGTTTCCCTTATTGCTTTTTCAGAGGTCTCTTTGATGGTGTAGAGGAATCGAACTGATTTTTTTATGTTGACCTTGTTTCCTGCCACTTTGCTGAACCTCTCTATTATTTTCAGTAGTTTTTTGCTGAGTCTCTTGGGTTTTCTATGTATAGGATCATATCATCTGCAAATAGAGCTTTACTTCCTCTTTGCCAATTTGCATGGCTTTTATTTCTCTTTCTTGCCTTATTGCCCTAGCTAAGACTTCAAATACAATGTTAAATAGGAGTGGTGATAGAGGGTATCCCTGCCTGGTTCCTGTTCATATGTGGAATGCTTTGAATTTGTCTCTGTTAACAATAATGTTGGTCTTTAGTTTTGCATATATGCCCTTTATTATGTTGAGGAATTTCCCTTCTATCCCTATTTTGTTAAGAGTTCTAGACAGGAACCAGTGTTGGAGTTTATCAAATGCCTTTTCTGCATCTATTGCTATGATCATGTGGATTACATTGATTGTTTTTCTATTTTTGAACCATCCTTGTAAACCAGGTATGAATCCCACTTGGTCAGGATGTTATTTTTTTTATATGCTTTTGGATTCTGTTGACTAAGATTTTGTTGAAGATTTTTGCATCCATCTTCATGAGGGATATTGGTCTGTAGTTTTCCTTTTTAGTAATGTCTTTTCTTGGTTTTGTTATGCATGCTTCATAAAATGAGTTTGAGAGTATTCCGTCTTTTTCTATGTTCCAGAATAGCTTGAGTAGTATAGGTGTGACCTCTTGCCTGGATATTTGGTAAAATTCTCCAGTGAGGCCATCAGGGCCAGGACTTTTTCTTTTGGGAAGTTTTTTTTATTACCTGTTCAATTTCTTCTTTGCTATGGATCTTTTCAAGTAATCTATTTCTGACTGGGATAGTTTAGGTAGGTCTTGTGTTTCTAGAAACTTGTCCATCTCTTCGAGGTTCTTGAATCTGTTCAATACAGTTCTTCATGATATTCTGTCAAAATCTTTTTTATTTCAGTTGGTTCTGTTGTGATGTCACCCTTTTTGTGTTTCCTTCTTGTTATTTGCATCTTCTCTTTCTTTTTTTTTTTTTTTTTTTTTTTTTTTTTTTTTTTTTTTTGGTTAGATTTCCCTGTGGATTGTCAATTTTGTTAATCTTTTCAAAGAACCAGCATCTTGTTTTGTTGATTTTCTCTATGGTTTTTTGTTTTGTTTACTTCTGCTCTGTTGTTTATTATTTCCTTTTTCTAGATACTATAGGATTCTTTTGTTGTTCTTTTTCTAATTGTTGGAGTTGCTGAGTTAGAGTGTTGATTGTGTTTCTTTCCTTTTTTTTTAATAAATAAAAAAGTTTTTTAAACCCTATACATGGTCTTGGGTACAATCCCTGCATAGACATACCTAATAGTACCTCCTGTCCACCCATCTATCCCATAATACCCATGTTTGCCTTCACTGACAATGCAGCACTGTATGTACAAAAGGGTTCATCTTTGTTGTCTGCACCTCCCATGTATCTCTCCATATCTTCCTCTTCCTCAATGCCACCATGTTGATCACTCACATTTGGTACATTGCTCTTCTCTTCACCAAAATCAATACTTATCTCTACCTATCTAGCAGTGTTCCCTACCCTACCCTCCCACCCCTGGTAACCAACAAAGAAAATGTCCTTCTATATATAAACTGATCCTTGACTTTTACAATAATGCACGAATAGAATATTTGTCCTTCTGTGATTGACTTATTTCACTCAGCATAATGTCCTCCAAGTTCATCCACATTATGTGATGTTTTGCAGATTCTACATTATTCTTTAAGGTTGCATAGAATTCCATTGTGTGTATGTACCATAGTTTGGTTATCCATTCCTCAGTTAATGGACACCTAGGTTGTTTCCAAATTTTTGCTATTGTAAATAGTGCTCTGATGAACATGGGTGTGCATATGTCTGTTCTTGTCATGGCTCTCACTTCTTTAGGATATATACCTAGTAATGGGATGACTGGATCAAATGGTATTTCTGTTTCCAACTTTTGAAGGAATCATCATACTGCTTTCCATAGGGGTTGTACCATTTTACTGTCCCACCAGCAGTGTAGGAGAGTCCCACTCTCTCTGCATCCTTGGCAGCATTTGTTATTTTCTGTCTTGTTGAACTTCGCTGCTAATGCTGGGGCAAGATAGTATCTCATTGTTCTTTTGATTTGCATCTCTCTAATGGCTAATGATCATGAGCATTTCTTCATATGTTTGTTGGCCGCTTGAATATCATCCTTGATGGAGTGTCTATTCATGTCTTCTGCCATTTTTTAATTGGATTTTTTGTCTTTTTGTTATTGAGGTGTTGGAGTCTTATATAAATTCTGGAGATAAGTCCCTTGTCAGGTATGTCATTGATGAATATTCTTTCCCAATCTGTAGGTTCTCTTTTGACTCCTTTGTAGAAGTCTTTGGAAGCACATAAAAATTTAATTTTTATAAGGTCCCATTCATCTAGTTTCTCTTCTGCTGTCTGTGCATTTTGGGTTATGCTGGATAGTCTATTTGTGCCATATATTAGGGCCCCTAAATTTGCCCCTAGTTTTTCCTTGAAGAACTGTATAGTTTTAGGTTTCACATTTAAGTCTTTGATCCATCTGGAGTTCATTTTTGTGTATGGCATGAAGTACAGATCTTGTTTCATTTTTCTACAAATGGATATCCAGTTTTTCTAGCACCATTTATGAAACAAACATTCTCTTCCCCATTTAATGGATTTTGGCCCTTTGTCGAAGATCAGCTGGCCATAGGTCGATGGATCTATTTCTGGGTTCTCAATTCTATTCCTTTGGTCTATGTGTCTGTCATTGTACCAAAACCAGTCAGTTTTGACCACTGTGGCTATATAGTAGGTTTTGAGATCTGGCAGTGTGAGACCTCCTACTTTGTTCTCCTACTTCAATAGTGCTTTGCTTGTCTGAGGTCTCTTTCCTTTCCATATAAAGTTTTTGATTGGTTTTTCCATATCGGTAAAAAATGTTGATAGGATCTGGATTGGGATTGCATTGAATGTATAGCTTGCTCTAGGTAGAATTGACATTTTCACAATGTTCAATCTTCCTGTCCATGAGCCTGGGATGTTCTTCCATTTATGTAGATCTCTTATGGTTTCTTGAAGTAGTTTTTTATAGTTTTCTTTGTACAGGTCTTTTGTGTCCCTGGTAAGATTTATTCCCAAATATTTTATTTATTTATTTATTTGGTAGCTATTGTAAATGGTATTGATTTCCTTATTTCTTTTTCAGCAATCTCTTTGCTGGTATAGAGGAATCCAACTGATTTTTGGATGTTCATCTTGTATCCTGCCATGATGCTAAATCTCTCCATTAGTTCCAGTACATTTTTGACTGAGTCTCTTGGGTTTTCTAGGTATAGAATCATGTCATCAGGAAATAGGGATAGTTTGACTTCTTTCTTACCAATCTGGATGTCTTTGATTTCCCTTTCTTGCCTTATGGCCCTGGCTAGGACTTCCAGTACAATGTTGAATAGAAGTGGTGATAGTAGGCATCCTTGTCTGGTTCCTGTTCTCAAGAGGAATGGTTTCAGTCTCTCTTCATTGACAATAATGTTGGCTGTTGGTTTTGCATAGATGCCCTTTATTATGTTGAGGAATATCCCATCTATTCCTATTTTGCTGAGAGTTTTGATCAAGAATGCGTATTGGATTTTATCAAATGCTTTTTCTGCATCAATTGATATAATCATGTGGTTCTTTTTGTTTGTTTTATTTATGTGGTGGAGAATGCTGATTGTTTTTCTAATGTTGAACCATCCTTGCATGCCTGATATGAAATCCATTTGGTCATAGTGAATGATTTTCTTGATATGTTGTTGCAGTCTATTGTCTAGGATTTTGTTGAAGATTTTTGCATCTATATTCACAAGGGATATTGGTCTGTAGTTTTCCTGTTGAGTGATGTCTGTGCCTAGCTTTGGTATCAAGGTAATGCTTGCTTCATAAAATGAGTTAGGGAGGATTACATCCTTTTCTATGTTTTGGAATAATTTGAGTAGGATTGATGTCAGTTCTTCTCTGAATGTTTGGTATAATTCTCCAGTGAAATTGTCTGGGCTTGGACTTTTCTTAGTTGGTAATTTTTTGATGACCTGTTCAATTTCTTCTTTTGTTATGAATCTGCTCAACTTTTCCTCATCAGTCTGTGTTAGTTTAAGTAAGTGGTGTGTTTCTAGAAATCTTTCCATTTCTTACAGATTTTCAAATTTGCTGGTGTACATTTCTTCATGTTGTTGTTGTTATGTGTCATTGAGTCGGCCCTGACTCATAGCTACCCCTCCTTGGGGTTCTGAGGCAGTATCACTATGGAAGTGTATTGCCCAACCTTCTTTCCAAGGAGTGGCTGGTGGTTTGAACTGCCAGCCTTCTGGTTAGCAGTCAAGTGCTTTAGGCACTACGCTACCAGAGCTCCTTCATATTATCCTGTTTTATCCTTTTTGTTTCAGTTGATTCTGTTGTAATGTCATCCATTTCATTTGTTATTCATGTTATTTGTATTTTCTCCCTCTTTCCTTTGTTAAATTTGCCAGTGGTTTGTCAATTTTATTAATCTTTTCAAAAAACCACATTCTCATCTTGTTGATTTTTTCAATTGTCTTTCTAGTTGCTATTTCATTGATTCCTTCTTGAATCTTGATTATTTCCTTTCTTCTGGTGACTGTAGGCTTTTCTTGCTGTTCTTTTTCTAATTGCTGGAGATGTTGATTTAAAGTGTGGATTTTGGCTCGCTCTTCTTTTTTGATGTGTGCATTTATTGCTATAAATTGGCCTTTGATCACGGCTTTTGCTATGTCCCAAAGATTTTGGTATGCTGTATTTTCATTCTCATCTGATTCAAAGAATTTTTCAATTTCACTTTTTATTTCTTCTCTTACCCAGTCTCTTTCAAGGAGGGTGTTGTTCTGTTTCCATGTGTTCACTCTTTTTCCATTGATCTTCCTATTGTTGATATCTAATTTGATAGCCTTATGATCTGAGAAGATGCTTTGCAGTATTTCAATGTTTTAAAATTCATTAAAGCTTACTTTATGGCCTAACATATGGTCTATCATGAAAAATGTTCCATGTGCACTGGAAAAGAATGTATATTGTGCTGTTTTGGGGTTAATTGCTCTGTAGATGTCTATAAGGTCAAGTTGGTGGATTGTATTGTTTAGTTCTTCTGCATCTTTGTTGAGTTTCTTTCAAGTTGTTCTATCTGTCATTGGAAGTGGTGTATTAAAGTCTCCCACTATGACTATGAAGTCATCTATTTGACTTTTCAATGCTTTTAAAGTCTGACTTATGTATTTGGGAGCTTTATAATTGGGTCCATAGATAATTATTATGGGTATATCTTCTTGTGCAATTGATCCTTTAATCATTATATAATGTCCTTCCTTGTCTCATCTGGTGGTTTTTGTCTTAAAGTCAATTTGATCAGAAGTTAATATTGCCACTCCTGCTCTTTTACAGTTCCCAGTTGCTTGGTATATCTTTTTCCAACCTTTGATTTTCAGTCTATTTTTGCCTTTGTCTCTAAGGTGTGTCTCTTGTAGACAGCATATTGATGGATTTTGTTTTCCTATCCAATCTGCAGCTCTCCATCTCTTCAGTGGTGCATTCAATCCATTAACATTCAGTGTAATTATTGACAAGTATGAATTGGTTGCTGTCATTTTGTTTTGTGTTTTTTCATGGTGTCCCTGATTTCTTTGTTCCATATTATTTTCTGTGCTAAGCTCATTGTGTTTATGAGTCGTGTTATCATTTCCTTTATTGCTGTTGTTTTAGTATTTGCTGAATATGTGCATTTGTCCTCTTTTTTATTGTGATGTGAAGGTTTGTCATTTTTCATTGAGGTTACCCTGTGATTTATAATTTTCTCCTCATGTTTGGAATGGTCCATTCTATCTTGCAACTCTCTTAACTTTCTCACCATTTAGAAGTTCTGTAACTACACAGACTTTTCCCTTTTTTTGATTTTTAGTTGTCCTCACTTGCCAATTGAAGTCTCTCATTTCCTGTTTACAATCTTGTAAGCTTATTTTACTTTCTATATGTCCACAGCTGTGGTTGCTGGGTTATGTCATCTTGTGTATTAACGGTTGGTTGTTGTTTGCTATTTTTGGTTCTCTGTTCAAAGGAGTCCCTTCAGTATCTCTTGTAAGATTAGTCTTGTTTTAACAAATTCCCTTAGCTTCTGTTTATCTGGAAATCTCCTAATTTTACCATCATATTTGAGGAACAATTTTGCCAGGTATATAATTATTGTTTGAAATTTTTTCTCTTTCAGGGTTTTATATATACCATCCCATTGCCTTCTTACTTGCATGGTTTCTGCTGAGAAATCAGAGCTTATTCTTACTGGCTGTCCTTTGTAGGTAACTTTCTGTTTTCCCATGCTGCTTTCAGAATTCTGTCTTTGTCTTTAGTTTTGATGAGTTTGATGATGATATGCCTTGCTGATTTTCTTTTGGGGTCTGTCCTGTTTTTGTTTCATTGGACTTCCTAAATGAATATATTATCATCTTTCATCATATCAGGGATGTTCTCCTCTGACAAATCTTGGACAATTTTCTCAGTGGTTTTGTTTTTCTCTTCCTATTCTGGAATTCCAGTGACATGTAGGTTATTCCTTTTGATGGTATCCCACATAATCTTTAGGCTTTCTTCATTTTGTTTTGATCTGTTTTCTGATTGATCGCTTTGCCAAGAATTATTCAGGTATTTGTCTTCAATCTCATTAATTCTGTCTTCCATTTCATCAGTTCTACTCCTTTGCCCTTTCAATGTATTATCTATTTCTGACAATTCAGTATTAATCTCCTGGATTTCTATCTGTAGATTTAGAATCATTTTTTATTTTTAATTTATTTTTCATTTTGTTCTTGTATTTTCTTCCAAAATTCTTCTAGGGGTTTGTCTGTGTTTTCCTTGATCTGTCTCTCAATCCTTTGGCGATACCTAAACATAATTCTTTTTAATTCCTTATCAGGGTGTTCTAATGCTATTTCTTCCTCAGGGATATGTTCTGGGTCTGTGTCCTGCTCCCTTGTTTCTACCACTTTATCTTGCTTCTTTGTGTGGACTGTGATGGACTGTTCTCTCTGAGACATTTTGACATTGTTGTATTTAGATCTCTGTTAACTGTTTGTGAAGAGGAGCTAAGGGTGATTCAGGCTCTTCCTGGAGGTTGTTTATCGTAGGCCCATTTGGTGGAGATGGAGGTGGTGACTCTCAGTCAGTGAAGCTGCAGGAAGTGTGGGTGTAGTTGTGTTTTATGGGGACTGTTGCTGTCTCCCACTGAGTTTGATTTAAATAGCAATTGAATAACCATTAGAAAAGTAAAAGCAAATGGACAGAAAGCACACTGTGTAATCACACAGGAACAGTAACCAAAAAATAGAAAAGGGTAAAAAAGAAAAACAAAACAAAACAAAAAACACCACAATATCTGGGGAGAGGGCAATAAGAGAAAAAAGTAGAGAGGGAGAATAATGAAGAAAAAGAGAGGAAAAATGAAAAAATAAAAACAAGGAATGTTTTTACCCACAAGAAAGAAAGAAAAAAAAAATTGGAACCAGGAACAGGGAAAAGAAAAAAGGTTGAAAACTAGAACCTGGGAAGGGACAAATAAAGAATGATAATAAAAAGAAAAAAAGTAATAGTAGTAGTAGTAATTTTTAAAAAGACAAAAACAAAGAAACTAAAAAAAGAAAAATGGAAAAAAAAAAATCTGGATAGGCACTGCAGGTGACCCAGGCTCCGTCTGAGCACACAGACTGGGATGGAATTCCTGTCAGCCCAGAAGGTGGGTGGGAGTGAGGGATGGCCTCACTTTTGTTCACCAAGAGGGTGTGAGATATGAGAGTAACAAGGGGAATGTCACACCTTTTCAGGAGTCCGTATGTCCAGGATGTCTTTGCAGTTCCCAGCAAGTTGAGCGTGTTCTTAAATCCCTGGAATCTGGGAGAATGCTGTCGCTTTAAATACCCAAAATGGTCAAGCCACTTGTAAACATTCAAAATGGCTGTGCCCTCTGGACAGGCAAAAGTCCACAGCTCAGCCCACCTTTCTCTTCATTGCTTCCCCTTTAATTCCCCATCCACCAAAGCAGTCTTCCATGCAATCCCTGGGTGTTGTTGTTGTTGTTATTTGCTGTTGAGTCGGCCCTGACTCATAGTGACCCCTCCTTGGGTTTCCGAGGCAGTATCACTACAGAAGTAGGATTGCCCAACCTTCCTTCCGAGGATTGGCTGGTGGATATGAACTGCCAACCTTCTGGTTAGCAGTCAAGTGCCTTAGGCACTATGCTACCAGAGCTCCTAATCCCTGGGTAGCAGGGCTGAGTTTTAGGTTAATTCTTAGGTCCTACCACCACTCGGGAATCTCTAAGCTGTCTGTGCCATCAGGATTGCTGCCAGATCGCAGCTCCGAACGTCTCCTTTTTTGGTATTTTCATGCAAATTCTACTGCTAGTTGGAGCTTCATCCACTTCTATATATTTCCCTTCAAGGCTCAGGGGTCTAGGATTATCTTCTGTATCTGTGTTAACTGGTTCCCCTTTTCTCTGTTGAAGAGGGACTGTGCAGTCCTTCTGCCTATTCTACTGTCTTACTGGAACTCTCTTTCCTCTTTTGTGATGTATGCATTTATTGCTATAAATTAACCCTGAGTACTGATTTCAATGTGTCCCATAAATTTTGGTAAGATGTATCTTCATTCTCATTTGTTTTTAGGATTTTTTAAAAATTTTATTTTCATTCTTTATTTCTTCTATTACCCAGTAGTTTTTGAGCAGTATTATCCAACTTCCACATGTTTGATGTTTTTTCCTTGATCTTCCTATTGTTAATTTCTAATTTTATAGCATTGTGGTCCAAGAAGATGCTTTGTAGTATTTCAATGTTTTTGAATTTATTGAAGCTTGCTTTATGTCTTAACGTGTGATCTCTTCTGGAGAATGATCCATGTGCACTGGAGAAAAAAGTGAATTGTGCCTTTGTTGGGTGGAGTGCTCTGTATATGTCTATCAGGTCGAGTTGGTTGATTGTGTTGTTGAGTTCTTCTGTCTTTGTTGAGGTTTTTTCTAGTTGATCTGTCCCTCCTTGAAAGTGATGTGTTAAATTCTTCTACTGCTATTGTAGAGTTGTTTATTTTTCCCTTTCATTTCAACTGATATTTGCTTAATGTGTTTTGGAGCACTTTCATCATGTCCATAGATATTTATTATCATAATGTCTTCCTGGTCAATTGAGCCTTCCAGCATCATATGGTGACCTTCTTTGTCTCTTATGCTATCGTTTCACCTTAAAGTCTATTTTATCAGAAATTAATATTGCCACTCCTCATCTTTTTTGGTTACCATTGGCTTGGTATATTTTTTTCCACCCTTTAACTTTTCATTTCTTTTGATCTTTGTGTCTAAGGTGGATCTCATGTAGGCAGCATATCGATGGGTTTCTTTTCTTATCCAGTCTGCCACTCTCTTTCTCTTTATTGGTGCATTTAGTCAATTTACATTTAGTATAATTAGTGATACGTATGAATTGATTTCTGTCATTTTGTTTTTTTCTTCACATGTTGGAGTTTCCTTGGTCCATATATTTTTCTGTGCTGACTTCATTTTATTGTCAAGTGTTTCCTCTCTTTTCTTCTTTATTGTTGGTTTTGTGCTTATTAAGCCCATATGTTTTCCTTCTTTCGGGTTTGCCTAGAGAGATTGTCAATTTTGTCTGTGGTTACCTTGGGGTGAATGCTCGTCTCTATATTTTTGGAACAAATCTTCCAAATGGAGAGGAAAACAGGATTTGTACATAGAACTTTTATTTCCTCTATTTGGTAAGTTACTGGTGTCATGTGCAGATTGACTTTCTTTGAGTGTGTGTGTGTACATGTTTTATGGGCTTATTTTGAGCTTCTGTTTCTGATTTTGTTTTAGTGTTGATGTCACATGTCCTGATTTTGTTGTTCTCTGTTGTGGGTTCTCTATTGGAAGGACTCCTTAAGTGTTTCACAAAATCCCTTAATATCTGTTTGTCTGAAAATGTCTTGATTTCACCCTCATTTTTGGTGGACAATTTGTCTGAATATAGGATTCTGTTGTGTGTGTGTGTGTGTGTGTGATTTGGGTGAAGATTTACAGATCAAATTCACTTTCCATACAGCAGTTTACATATACTTTGTCTCATGACATTGACCACAGTTTACCACAATGCAACAGCTCCCCTCCCACTTCCTCTCCATAGTTACCTCTTTCCTGTGTCCATCCC
>NW_006922080.1:999878-1005485 GCF_000298275.1 Orycteropus afer afer | reverse complement strand
TCCAGAGAAGTATTCAGGTATTTGTCTTCAATCTCATTAATTCTGTCTTCCATTGCATCAATTCTACTCCTTTGCCCTTCCAATGTGTTCTCTATTTCTGCCAATTTAGTATTAATCTTCTGGATTTCCATCTGTAGATTTAGAATCATTTGTAATTTTTCATTTATTTTGTCATTTTGCTCTTGTACTTTCTTCCAAAATTCTTCTAAGGTTTTTTCTATGTTTTCTTTGGTCTGTCTCTCAGTCCTTTGAAGATACCTAAAGAAAATTCTTTTGAATTCCTTACCAGAGAGTTCCAATGCTGCTTCTTCCTCAGGGATGTGTTTTGGTCTGTATTCTGCTCCCCTGTTTCTACCACTTTATCCTGCTTCTTTGTGTGGAAACTGTGATGGTCTGTTGTCTCCAAGGCATCATGGCGTTGTTGTATTAAGATCTCTGTCAACTGTTTGTGAAGAGCAGCCAAGGGTGATTCAGGCTCTTCTTGGTCATTTTTTATCATTGACTCTTTGGTGGAGAAGGAGGTAGTGGCTCTCACTCAGTAAGTGAAGTTGCAGGAGGTGTGGGTGTAGTTGTGTCTTATGGGGACTGTTCTTGTCTCCCACTCAATTAGGCACAAATTATAATTGAATAACCTTCAAAAAACTAAATGCACAGGGACAAAAAACATGCCATGTAGTCACACAGGAACAGTAACCAAAAAAAGAAAAAAGGGAAATAGAAGAAGAAAAAACAAGAAAACCTGCAATATCTGAGGATAGGGCATTAAGAGAAAAAAAAGTAGAGAAGGAGAATAATGAAGGAAAAAAATGGGGAAGATGCAAAAAGAAAAACAAGAAATGGGGTTAACCACGAGAAAAAATGGGGGAAAAAAAATTCAACCAGGAAGAGGGAAAAGAAAAAATGCTGAAAACTAGGACCTGGGAGGGGAAGATTAAGAATAATAGTAAAAAAGACAAAAATATTAATAATAATAGTTGTTTTAGAACAGACAAATACAAGCCAACTAATCACCAGAAAAAGAAAGCAAAAAAGTAAAAATAAGAAAAAGAGAAAAATAAAAATCATTGGAGGACAAGGTAGGGCACCCAGGCTCCGTCTGAGCACACAGACTGTGAGGGAGTTCCTCTGGGCCCAGAAGGTAGGTGGGAGTGGGGATGGCCCCACCTCCATTCACCAAGTGGGTGTGGGGTATAAGAGTAACAAGAGGAATATGTACTTTTTCAGTCTTGCAGGTCTCGAGTGTCCTTGGGGTTGCTGGAAAGCAGAACATGTTCTTAAGCTCCAGAAATTGTGAGAGTGCTGTCTCTTTAAATATCCAAAACAGTCAAGCCACTTTTTAAATCTTCAAAATGGCGGTGCCCTCTGTACCAGCCAAAGTCCACAGCTCAGCCCGCGTTTCTCTTCACCTTCTCTGTTTGTTCCCCAGCCACTGTGCACAGTCCTCCGTGCAGTCCCTGACTAGCAGGGTGATTTTTAGGTTAATTCTTAGGTCCTACCATCACTCGGGAGTCTCCAAGCTGTCTGTGCCATCAGGATCACTCAGGATCGCTGCCAGACCGCAGCTCTATGTGTCTCCTTTTTTGGTATTTTCATGCAAATTCTTCTGCTAGTTGGGGTTTTGTCCACTTCTATATCCTTCCCTTGAAGGCTCAGGGGTCCAGGATTATCTTCCGTGTCTGTGTTAATTGGTTTCCCTTTTCTTTGTTGAAGAAGGTCTGTGCAGTCTTTCTGCCTAGTCCCCCATCTTGACGGAACCTCTGGATATAGGATTCTTGGTTAGAATTTCTTTTCCTTCGTTGTTTTATATATGCCATCCCATTGCCTTCTTGCCTGCACGGTTTCTGGTAAGTAACCAGAACTCATACTAAGTGTTTGACCATTATAAGTGATATTTCTTTTTTCCTGGGCTGCTTGCAAGGGTTTTTCTTTGTCTTTGGTTTTGGAGAGTTTGATTTGGTATGTCTTGGTGACTTTCTCTTAGGACCTATTTTGTATGAGGTTCCTTGAGTTTTTGAGACAAAGATCTTTTCCTCTTTCATGATACAGGGGAAATTTTCTGTTAGCAAGTCTTCCACAATTTTCTAAGTGCCCCCCCACCACCACCTCTTCTTGTTCTGGAATTCCAATGAGGTGTATGTTGTTTCTTTTCATGTCACCCCATATAACTGTTAAGTTCTCTTCATTTCTCTTAAGTCTTTGTTCTGATTTTTCTTTATACAGGCTGGTGTCAAGGGATTTATCTTCTAGTTAGGATATCCGTTCTTCAGCCAGTTCTAGTCTATTCTTTTGTGCTTCCACTGTACTGCGTAATTCTGCAAGTCATCGTCTGGATTTCTAACTGCTCTTTTTGTATGAGTTCTGTTTGGGTATTAGTCTTGTTGTTTTGCTCTCGAATGGTTTTCCTGAGTTCTTGAAGGGTACTGTCTGTGTTCTCCTTTGTTCTGTTTGAGGTTTCCTTAAGCTCTGGTAGAGTTCTATAAACATATCTTCTAAATTCCTTCTCAGATAATTCTATTGTCTCCTCTTCCTACATGTTTAATGAGACTTTTGTTTGGGATTTTATTTTTTTTTTTTTTTTTTTTTTTTTTTTTTTTTTAAGTTTCCTGTTATTTCCTAGAAATTTTGAAGTTGTCTTTAACTGTTAGTTATGTATTGATTTGTTTTATTTTGATTTTATGTTTTAAATTTTTGCAAAGCTGGAGCTAGTGTATTTTATTTTTTTGGTTATTACTTCATGTGTGCTGGTCTGTTCTTTGTGATAATGGAATCACTGTGTGGAATGTGGATGCAGGTCTCTGTTCATCGCAGAGGGGATTTAGTATTGGAACAGGAAGGTATTGTGGTAGCTTAATGTGGTTCTTCTATCAGATGAGGCTGGGGATGGGGGTGGGGAAGGAGGAAGAAAAGAAAAAAACAAAGCTCCACAACACCAGTAGCACATTTCCCGTGTTTTGGGTTGGCTGCCAATGATGACATTACACTGTCATTCACAGGCCCACAGCTTGAACTTGGCAAAGATCTCAATGGTTAGGGGGCTGCCACTTTCCACCTGATTCAAACAGCTACAAAAACCCTATAGTCTGGTCCCCTCTGGGCCAAAAAGCTGTCCTGGAAGAGCTGGACCCCAGCCCCATGCTGTGACCTCATCCCAGGGCCTGCCCACCTGTGGCATGATTTCTGCTCTGCTCTCACTTCAGCAGCAACCTGAGATAGAGGGGTCTCCACTCCACTTCTCAGAAATGTCACCCTCCCACTTAACACAGGCCCCAAAGTTACTGATAGAAGCTGGTGCTGTGGGCAGACCCCTGGAGTGGCTGCTGGTCCTCCAATGCTCCTATTCTGCTGCCCAGAGAGCCCTCCATTGCTCTGTCTTCTCAGCTGGTGATCTGCAGGGCAGGTTCATTTATTTTTATTCTTCCCCTGTTTACCCTGCCTCTCCCTATTTTCCTCACCTTCTCTACTTATATCTGGCCTTTCCAAATTAATGAGAAGAATCCCTCCTTCAAACTGCTGCACCTAGTTTTTCAGCTATTAAGAGGCTAGAGGGAACAAACATGTGGGCTACAGGTAAGACACCATCTTTCCCCCTCAAGGCTTGAAATTTTTTCTTCAGTTCTTTCAGCTTGAGAAATGTTAAGTATGTTCTTCCCTTTTGGTCTTCTAACTCCAGGTCTTTGCACATTTCATCATAATTTATTTTGTGTTCTCTAGTTGCCCTTTGAAACTTATTTCAGCTCTTTATTGTCATTTATTCCACTGCTGGTGGGATTTTAAAACTGTGCAACTTTTGTGGAAAACAATATGGTAGTTCCTCAAAAAGTTAAACATAGACTTACCATGAAAAAGCCAAACTCACTGCCATCAAGTCTATTTGACTCATAGCAACCCCTCCTTGGTTTTCCAAGGTGGTACTTCTATGGAAGTAGATTGCCCAACCTTCCTTCAAAGGAGCAGCTGGTGGGTTTGAACCACCAGCCTTCTGCTAAGCGGTCAAATGCCTTAGGCACTACCCAACCAGAACCAGCAATTCCACTGCTTGGTAGGTACTCAAAAGAATTGATATCAGAGTCTCAAACAAACACCAACGTTCACTGTAGCACTATACACAATAGCCAAAAGGTGGAAACAGCCCATGTGTCCATCAACAGATAAATAAGTAAAATGTGATATATATTCAATAGAATATCATTTGGATATTCATTTGGAGAAATGAATTTCTGATCCATGCTACAAACTGGAAGACACTTGAAAATATTATGCTGAGGGAAATAAGTCATACACAACAGTACAAATATTGTATGATATGATTTATATTAAATATCTAGGATAGGCAAATGCATAGAGACCAAAGTTTATTAATGGTTACCAGGAGTGGGTGGGAGGGGGGATTGGGAAGATATTGGTTAAGGGATACTGAGTTCCTCTTAAGGGTGCAGAAAAAAAGTTGGAAAAAGGTCGTGGTAAGTAAATAAATAAATAAATAAAATAGTGGTGATGACTACATCACATGGAGAATATAATGTCACTGAACGGCACATTTGAAAATAGTTGAGGAAAGTGATCCAAGATGGGAGCATAGTCAAACACTTCATAGGACATATAATGCTGTCTCAACTTGGCTTGACCATGATTCTGATTGGTTTAAGCAGCTGTGGTGTGGTCATTTCCACGATGCAATCTGATGTAGTAGTCATCTCCATGGTGGGATATGCTGTGAGCAGCCAATCAGTTGAATGGCAGTTTCCTCAGAGGTGTGGCCTGCTTCCAATATATATATGGACATCCAGGGAAAATTCTTGAACTTTCTGTTGGATCTATATCCTGCATCTAGCTTATCCTGATTTGGTTTTTGGTGCTGAATCAATGGCCTGCCATATTGCCTACCCAACAGCCACCATTTTACCTGCCAATTGTGGATTTGCTAACCACTTAAGTCACCAATCTGCTATACTGCTTGCTGATCTTGGGTTTGTCAGCCCCTGTAGCAGTGTAAATCAGAATAATCCTCCATCTTTATGTTTGACCCACGAAGTTGGGACTTACCAGCCTCTCAGAGCCATTTCCCTGAGATAAATTTCTCTCACTCTCTCTTCTAGAGAACCTAACTTAAGACATTTGGTACCAGAAGTGGTTTTAAAGAAACAAAGTCATCAGACTTGTGATAAGATGGTAGAATAGGCAGACGAGCTACGTAGATCCTCTTCAACAAAGCTAAGAGAAAACAGTTGACACAGATATAGACAATAATCCTGGAGCCCTGAGCTTTGAAAGTAAGTATACAGAAGTGGATTAAAAACCAATTAGTAAAATAACCTGAATGAAAACAGTGAATAAGAAGACAAATGGAGCTGTGGACTTTCAGCTATCCTGGCAGCACAGACAGAATATTTCCAAGTGGTGTTAAGACTCAAGAATAAACCTAGGTTCCGGCAAGATGGCGGACTAGGCACAAGGACTGCACAGACACTCTTCAACAAAGAAAAGGGAAACCAATTAACACAGACACAGAAAATAATCTTGGACCCCTGAGCCTTGAAGGGAAGGATACAAAAGTGGACTAAACCCCAACTAGCAGAATTTGTGTGAAAATACCAAAAAAGGAGACAC
>NW_006922080.1:990928-995549 GCF_000298275.1 Orycteropus afer afer | reverse complement strand
AAAAAAAAAAAAAGAATTAACCTAAAAATCTGTCCTGCTCACCAAGGACTGCATGTATGACTGACTACACTGGTGGCTGATGACTGAAAAGAGAAACAGCCAAGAAGGAGATAAAGTGAGCTGTGGACTTTTGGCTGCCCAGAGGGTGCAGCCATTTTGAATGTTTACTAGAGCTGGCCATTTTGGATATTTAAAGTGACAGCATTCTCATTGAGATTCCAGGGAACTAAGAATAGGCTCCACTTGCCAAGGACAGCACAGACATACTGGAGGCTGATGACTGGAAAGGTGTAATATTCTCCTTGTTACTCTTATACCCCATACCCTCTTGCTGAATGGAGGTACAGCTTTCCCTCACCTCCACCCACCTTTTAAGCCAGCAGGAATTCCACCCCAGTCTCTGCACTCTGACAGAGCCTGGGTGCCCTGCCCTGCCCCCCTTCCACTTGATTTATTTGTTTGTTTTTCTTTCTTCCTTTTTAATTTTATTCTTTCTTATTCCCTTCCCAGGTTTTAGTTTGGGGCTTTTTTTTTTTTCTTTCTGTTCTCTTTTCCTGTTTCCCATTTTTTTTCTTTCTTGTGGTTTTTTCCATCCCTTGTTTCTCTTTTTCTTTTTCTCATTTTCTTCCTCATTATTCTGTTACTCTAGCTCTTTTCTCTTTTTCCTTCCTCACCAAGTATTGTAGGTTTTTCCCCTTCTTTTTCTATTTATATTTCTTTTGTCTTTCAAGAATATTTCTTTAAATATTTAGTCTCATTTATTGCCTTTCCTCTTTTTCTATTTCTCTTTTTGGTGATTGTTCCTGTGTGTGTATGTGGTATGTGTTTTTTGTCATCATTTTTATGTTTTTGATGATTTTTTGTTTGTTGTTTTTGTCTAACTGAATGGGAGACAGCAACCATGCCCATACCACCCAATCACACCCACATCTCCTGCAGCCCAACCTACTGAGTGAGGGCCACCACTTGCTTCTGCACCAACTAGTCAATGATACATGGCAGCCAATACAAGCCTGACTCATCTTTAACTACTCTTCATGAACAGCTAACAGAGATCTGTGTAGCTCACTCACTCTCTATCACACCCACCAGGAGATAAGTGGTGAGTACATAAGTTCTGCCAATGGGGAAACAGAGGAGCACATTGCCCTGCTTACTCAGACACATCCAAACAAAACAAAGAAAGTGAAACACTTGGGCAAATCACTCCAACATACAATCACCAATTAAATATAAACACAAAATGTCACAATGTTTCAGAGATAACAGTGCATCACAGTCCACACAAAGAAGCAAGATAAAGCAGGAGAAACAAGGACCGGGATACAGGCACAAAACACATCCCTGAGGAAACAGCATTGGAACTCCCTGATAAGGAATTCAGAAGAATTATATTTAGGTAACTTCAATCGATTGAGAGACAGATCAAGGGAAACACTGGCAAAATTGAGGAAAATACAAAGAAAACCCTACAGCAATTTCAGAAGAAAATACAAGAACAAAATGACAAAATAAATGAAAAATTAGAAATGATGCAAACTCTACAGATAGAAATCCAGAAGATTAATATTAAATTCTCAGAAATAGACAACACATTGAATGGGCAAAGGAGTAGAATTGTATCAATGGAAGACAGAATTAGTGACATTGAAGACAAATACCTTTGGAAAGGGATCAATCAAAAAAAAAAAAAAAAAAGATCAAAACTAAATTAAGAAAGCCTAAGGTTTGTGTGGGATACCATCAAAACCTTATAACCTATGTATAATTGGAATTCCAGAACAGGAAGAGAAAAATAAAACCACAGAGAAAAATTGTTGAAGATTTGTTGGAAGAGAATTTCCCTGATACAATGAAAGACAAGAATATATCCATTCAAGAAATCCAATGAACCCCAAACAGGATAGACCCAAAAGAAAATCACCAAGACATATCATCATCAAACTCACCAAAATCAAAGACAAAGAAGGAATCCTGATAGCAGCATGAGAAAAATGAAAAGTTACCTACAAGGGGCAACCAATAAGATTAAGCTTTGATTTCTCAGCAGAAACCATGCAGGTGAGAAGGCAATAGGATGGCACATATAAAATCCCGAAAGAAGAAAGTTTCCAACCAACAAATATACCCAGAAAAATTGTCACTTAAATATGATGGTGAAATTAGGGCACTTCTAGATAAGTAGAAATTAAGTAATTTATTAAAAATGGACCAATTTTACAAGAGATGCTAAAGGGAGTCCTTTAGACAGAGAACCAATGACAGCAAATAACAACTGACCATTAACACACAGGATGACATAACCCAGAAACCAATCCAGTTATGGAAGTATCCAAAGTAAATATGCCTACAAGATTGTAAACAGGGATCAAGAAACATCAATTGGCAAATGAGGACAACTACAAACCAAAAAGAGGGAAAACATTGTGTAGTTACAGAACTTCTAAATGGTAGGGAAGTCAAGACAAACTGAAAGATAAAACAGACTGTTCTAATCTTGGGAAGAAAATTAGAAATCATAGAGTAACCTCAAAGAAAACTGAAAAACCTTCCCGTCAAAATAAAAAAGAGGAAAAGCACAAATATTTAGCAAATACTAAAACATTAGCAATGAAGGAAGTAGTAACACAATTCATAAAAAAAAATGAGCTCAGCACAGAAAATTATATTGAAGGAATGAAAAAACACATAACAAAATGATAGCAACAAAATCAAACATGCTAATAATTACACTGAATGTCAATGGATTAATTGCACCACTCAAGAGACAGAGTTGCAAACTGGATAAGGGAACAAATCCCATAAATGTACTGTCTACAAGAGACACACCTTAGAATGAAAGACAAGACTAGACTAAAAATCAAAGGTTGGAAAAAGATATATCAAGCAAATGGCAACTGTAAAAGAACAGGAGTGGCAATATTAATTTCTGATAAAATTGACTTTAAGACAAAAAACACCATAAGAGACAAGGCACAGGCTGTTGCTGACACAGGACTGGGCAGTGTTTCTTTCTGTAGTGCATAGGGTCTCTATGAGTTGGAGCTGACTCAACAGCACCTAACAACAACAACTAGAAGAAACCAGGAAGGACATTATATAATGAATAAAGGATCAATTGAACAAGAGACATACAATAAATAAATATCTATGTACCCAATGAAAGAGCCCCAAAATACATAAATCAGACTTTAGCAGAGTTGAAAAGACAAAATAGATGACTCCACAGTCATAGTAGGAGACTTTCATATACCATTTTTCAATCAAAGATAGAATAACTAAAGAAACTCAAGAAAGACACAGAAGAACTAAACAACAGGATACACCAACTTGACCTTGTAGACATCTACAGAGCACATCACCCAACAATAGCACAATATACATTCTTTTCCAGTACACATGGAACATTCTCCAGGATTGACCATATGTTACGCCACAAAGCAAGCCTTAATAAATTTAAAAATATTGAAACACTGCAAAGCATCTTCTCAGATCATGATGCTATCAAATTAGAAATCAACAATAGGAAGATAAATGGAAAAAAGAGCAAACACATGGAAACTGAATAACACTCTCCTTGAAAATGACTGGATAATAGAAAAAAAACAAGAAAAAAATTCCTTGAATCAAATGAGAATGAAAACAAAACATACCAAAATCTTTGGGACACGGCAAAAGCTGTGATCAAAGACCAATTTATAGCAATAAATGCACACATCAAAAAAAGAAGAAAGAGCCAATAATCAATACCTTAACCCACATCACCAACAATCAGAAAAAAAAAAAAAAAAACAGGGAAAAAAAAGCCTACACTCATGAGAAGAAAAGAAATAATAAAGGTTCGAGCAGAAATAAATGAAACAGAAGATATAAAGCCAATAGAAAAAATCAACAAGACTAGAAGTTGGTTCTTTGATAAGATTAATAAAATTGACAACAGGCAAATTTAACAAAGGAAGAGAGGGAGTGAATACAAATAATGCAAATAAGAAATGAATTGGGCGATGCCACAACAAAAATTAAAAGGATAGTATTAGGATACTATGAAGAACTATACTCCAACAAATTTGAAAATCTAAAACAAACAGACAGATTTCTAGAAACATACTACTTACCTAAACTAACACAGACTGAGATGGAAAATATGAGCAGACCCATAACAAAAGAAATTGAACAGGTCATGAAAAAATTACCAACAAAAAAACCCTGGCCCAGCTGGTTTCCTTGGAGAATTCTACTGAATGTTCAGAGAAGAACTGACACCCATCCTACTCAAAGTATTCCAGAATGTAGAAAAGGATGGAATGCTCCCAAATTCATTTTTGGAAGCAAGCATAACCTTGATGCCAAAACCAGGCAAAAACATCATTAAAAAGGAAAACTGTAGAGCAATATCCCTCATGAATATAGATCCAAAATTCCTGAATAAAATCATAGCCAATAGACTCCAACCACATATGATAAAAAGAATACATTATGACCAACTGAGCTTCATATCGAGTATGCAAAGATGGTTCAACACTAGAAAAACAATCAATGTCATCCATCACATAAGTAAAACAAAAGAAAAGAATCACATGATGCAGAAAAGCATTTGATAAAATCAAACACCCATTCCTGA
>NW_006922080.1:989190-990828 GCF_000298275.1 Orycteropus afer afer | reverse complement strand
TCAGAAAAATAGGAATAGAAGGGAAGTTCCTGAGTATAATAAAGGGCATCTATGCAAAACCAGCAGCTAACATTATTCTCAATAGAGAGAGACTGAAACCATTTGCCCTTGCAAAGAGAACCAGACAAGGATGCCCTCTACCACAACTTCTATTGAACGTTGTGTTACTAGTCCTAGCCAGGCCAATAAGGCAAGAAAAGGAAATCAAAGGCATCAAAATTGGTAAGGAAGAAGTAAAATTATCCCTATTTGCTGATATGATCCTATACCAAGAAAACCCAAAAGACTCAGCAAAAAAAACTACTGAAACTAATTGAACAATTTAGCATAGTGACAGGATACAAGATCAACATGCAAAAATCAGTTGGATTCCTGTACCTCAGCAAAGAGATTGCTGAAAACGAAATCAATACCATTTACAATAGCTACCAAAAAAGTTAAATACTTGGGACTAAATCTCACTAGAGACACAAAAGACCTCTACAAAGAAAACTACAAATCACTACTCCAAGAAACCATAAGAGATCTACATAAATGGAAGAACATACTATGCTTGTGGATGTTGTTTATGTGTGCCATTAAGTCATCTCTGACTCATAGCAACCCCTGCTTGGGTTTCTGAGGTGATATCTCTACGGAAGTAGATTGCCCAACATTCCTTCTGAGGAGAAGCTGGTGACTTCAAACTGCCAGCCTTCCAGTTAGCGGTCAAGTGCCTTAGGCACTACAGCACTGAACTCCCATGCTTGTGGATAGGAAGATTGAACATTGTGAAAATGTCCATGCTATCCAAAGCAATCAATACATTCAATGCAATCCCAATCCAGATCCCATTAACATTTTTTAAGGATATGGAAAAACCAATCACTAATTTTATATGGAAAGGAAAAAGACCTTGGATAAACAAAGCACTATTGAAGAAGAACAAAGTAGGAGGTCGCACACTCCTGGTTCTCAAAACCTACTGTACAGCCACAATAGTCAAAACAGCCTGGTATTTTCACAACAACAGACACACAGACCAGTAGAACAGGATTGAAAATCCAAAAATAGATCCATCAACCTAAGGTCAGCTGATTTTTCACAAAGAGCTGAAATCCATTACATGAGAAAGAGATGCTCTCTTTAACAAATAGTGCTGGCAAAACTGGATATCCATTTGCAGAAAATTAAACAAGATCCATACCTCACACCATACACAAAAACTAACACCAGATGGATCAAAGACTTAAATGTGAAACCTAAAACTATAAAGTTCCTCAAGGAAAAAATAGGGATAAATTTAGGGGCCCTAATTTATGGCATAGATAGACTGCAAGCACAACTCAAAATGCACAAATAGCTGAAGATTAAATAAATGAATGGGACCTTCTAAAAATTTAATTTTTATGTGCTTCAAAGGACTAAAATGAGAACCTACAGATTGGGAAAAAATATTCAGCAATGACATATCTGACAAGGGACTTATCTCTAAAATTTATAGACAACTCTAACACTTCCAACAACAAAAAGACAAACAATCCTATTCAAAAATGAGCAGAAGACATGAACAGACACTTTACCAGAGGATATTCAGGTGGCCAGCAAACATAGGAAGAAATGTTCATGATCATTAGCCATTTGTTGTTGTTGTGTGCC
>NW_006922080.1:978035-988137 GCF_000298275.1 Orycteropus afer afer | reverse complement strand
GGCTGGTGGGTTTGAACCGCCAGCCTTCTGGTTAGCAGTCAAGTGCCTTAGGCACTATGCTACCAGAGCTCCCACTTGTTATGATAAAGGAAACATTTAGTTAATTAAAATTGCAAATCTGTGACAAGATGAAAAAAAAAGAAGAAACAAAGTTGAAAGGATGAGTTTCCTAAATTGGTTCTCAATTTTGATAGTCATAAAGTCACTGGTGCCTCTGCTTCCATTATCAAAGAGGGCACTGCTTATCTATGGTGTGAGTTGGCAATATTAATATACAAAATAGCACCACCAAATGATAAAGTATTGGTGAAAAGTAAGGCTCTGGGTGATTGCATGTTTGATATTTTTCTGCAATTTTTCAGAATGAGAAGTATAAAAAAGGTGATTGGTTTGTCCTACTTATGTTAGACAATGTGGTGAAAGATCAAAAGGAACTCAGGACTGCTGAGTCACAGCTCAAGTGCTGCATAAAAAAACTCAGTGTTTCCAATTGCACCCTGAAAGAAAGCCTAATTTCTTGTGGTAACAGAGCTAATATTGCCATAAACCAAACCCAGAGTCTTATCATAAGAGTGGATGAATTACAAAGCCATTTGAATTTCCAGCCCATAATGGTGTCTAAAGTTAAAGTGAAGACACTGATTAGGATGAAATGGGATCTTGAAAATAGGGATGGGAATAAATAGGCAGACAGGATGATGGGGAACTGGAGCCCCTAACTTCTCTTGAATCCCTCCAGCCAACAGCACCACCCCTCTCACCTGAAGAGATTACTACCTCTTTGTTTGCTAAACCATTCTCACCAGTAAAATCATCATCCCTTTCACCTCCATTTGATGGGATTCACTCAGCTGTGCCTGCTGAGTCATTGTCTGAGATATAACCTGGGTAGCACCTGAGGCATCACCTGAGGCAGATGCCATGCAAAACACTGCAGAATGTTCCCAGGAAAACCACAACCACCGACTGTTGCTTCTAGACCTACAACTAGACCTAAGTCCAAGCGAGCCCCAAAAGGTGAAGTACAAAGTGTGACAAGGAAGAAATAGGCTACCCCTGAAAAGAACTGCTTGATTTTGCTAATATGTACAAACAGAAACCTGGAGAATATGTGTTGGGATGGCTAGTAAGGATGTGGGATAATAGTACAAGGAACATAACATTGGACCAATCTGAGTCTATTGATTTGGGCCCACTAAGCACAGATTCTTCATTAAATGTTTTAGCTCAAGATGTTGGGAAAGGATCTAATAGTTTATTTGATTGGTTTATTGAAGCATGGATTATGCAGAGGCCTATACATTAAGTCAAGTTGAAGTACCAGACATGCTTTGGTATAATGTAGAAGAAGGTTTCCAAAGACTTTGGGAAACTGGCATGTTAGAATGGATTTATCAGATTAGACCCATAGACCCAGAAATGGAGTGCCCAGAGAACATATGTTTTACCACTACAGTGAGGAACATATTTGTGAAGGGAGGCCCAGCATCCTCAAAGACTGCTGCAATTGCTACCTTATGTAAGCCAGATTTGACAGTGGAAACTACTCTAATTGAATTTAGACATATAACTACAATGGGTTTGATTGGACCCAGTGGTGGTAGGGGCCAAGTGGCAGCAATTTTAAAAGACTGAATGGATATTGTTACTGTAATGAACAGGAGAGTTAAAGCAGTAATCAGAATAATCTGACTTGTGTGGACTTATGGCACTAGATACTTAGTCATGATATCCCTAGGAGTGAAACAGATGGGAAATCTACTAAATACTTACACCTTCTGTACAAGTGGAAGACTACTAGGTCAAGCAAACAGCAGTCTAAATTGAATTGCCAGAATATAGAGTCATGGTCCCTCAATCTGGACCAGTGGTGAGAGTTTCTGTACCATCTACCCAGTGACTGACAACCCTGGCAACTTTGGCCTTACTACCCAGAAACTGGTAGTATGTATGACCAACACTCAACTAGTAACTAGAGAATACTCCCTGTACCCACCCCTAGATGAGCAGCTGGATAGACATATCACCTCACCAGCAACACTAGCTACATCCTCAGCCACTGCACAAGACCTGTGTACAGAGACCCACGCTTACATACCCAGCCGCTGCCTCATCCACTCAGACACAAGTGATGAGAGTGCCAGTGAGCATACTAGAGACTAAGTAGCATGCACTCACTGTCTACTCAGATATGTTATTGTTGTTGTTATGTGCCGTCAAGTCAGACCCAACTCATAGCGACCCCTCCTTGCGTTTCTGAAGTGATATCACTACAGAAGTAGATTGCCCCATCTTCCTTCTGAGGAGTGGCTGGTGGGTTTGAACCACCAGCTTTCTGGTTAGCAGTCAAGTGCCTTAGGCACAGATATATCAAAACAAAAAGAAAACTCTGGCAGCAGCAAACAAACATATAACAAATAGATAAATATAGTAACACCTTAATGCCTCAGAGACAACAGACAATATCAAATCACTTAAAGAAGCCAGACAAGATAGCTCCAGCAAGTGGCCAAAATAAAGAACAAAACAAACAAACAAACAAAAAAATGACCAGAGGAAAAAATATTTTATAATGATTTCAAAAGACTAATATGTAAGTTTCTCCAAGAGATCAAGGAAAACACAGACAAAACCAAGAAAAACACAGGCAAAGCAATAGAAGAATTCAAGAAAACAAAATGACAAAACAGAAAATTAGAAACCAGACAAAAACAGAAACTATAAATACAAAAGATCAATAATAAAATTTCAGAAAAAGATAACAGAAGGACATGGAAGCAGAATTGAATCTGTGGAAGACCCGGTGAGCAAATTAGAGGAAAAATTCCCTGACAAAATTTTTTTGAGGAAAAATCAGAAGAAAAAAAAGACAGCCTAAGATTTATGCGGGACACTATCAACAGGAATAATCTATGCATGATCAGAATTCCCAAACTCAAATGGAGGTGGGGGTACAGACAGAATTATTGAAGATTTGCTAGTAGAAAACTTCCCTAATATCATGAGAAGATATCCATCCAAGAAGCTCAACAAACCCCATACAGAACAGACTCAAAAGAAAATCACCAAGCCATATCATAATCAACCACCACAAGTCTGCCAGTTTGTCATACTGTGGGGGCTTGTGTGTTGCTTTGAGGCTGGAGGCTATGCCACTGGTATTTCAAAAACCAGCAGGGTCACCCATGGTGGACAGGCTTCAGTGGAGCTTCCAGACTAAGGCAGACTCAGAATGAAGAGGCCATCCACTTCTCAAAAAATTGGCCAGTAAAACCTTGTGAATAACAGTGAAACACTGTCTCTGATATATTACTGGAAAATTTTATGAATAGCCCTAAAACATTGTCCGATGTAGTGCCAGAAGATGAGTCCATCAGGTCAGAAAGCACTCAAAATACGACTAAGGAAGAGCTGCCTCCTCAAAGCAGAGTCAGCCTTAATGATGTGGATGGAATAAAGCTTTAAGAACCTCCAGTTGCAGATGTGGCACAATTCAAAATGAAAAGAAACAGCTGCAAACATCCATTAATATTTGGAATATGGAATGTAAGAAGTATGAATCCAGGGTAATGGCAAGTTGTAAAAAATGAAATGGAACACATAAAGATCAATATGCTAGGCATTAGTGAACTCAAATGGACCAGTTTGGGCCATTTTGAATCAGATAACCACATGATCTATTATGCTGGGAATGACAAATTGAAAAGAAATGGCTTGGCATTCATCGTCACAAAGAATGTTTCAAGATCTATCTTGAAATACAATGCTGTCAAACTCAAAACTCACTGCCATTGAGTCAATTCAACTCATAGCGACCCCTCCTTGGGTTTCCAAGGCAGTATCTCTACAGAAGTAGATTGCCCAGTCTTCTTTCTGAAAAGTGGCTGGTGGGTTTGAACCAACAGCCTTTAGGTTAGCAGTCAAATGCCTTAGGCACTATGTCACCAATGCTGTCAGTGATAAGACAATATCCAGAGGCCTACAAGGGAGACAAGTTAATACTACTATTATTCAAATTTATGTACCAACCACCAAAGCTAAAGATGAGGAAATTGAAGATTTTTACCAACATCTGCAGTCTGACACTGACACGCAATCAAGATGTGTTGATTATCACTGGTTATTGGAACATAAAAGTTGGAAACAAAGAAAAATCACCCAGTAGTTGCAAAGTACGGCCTTGGTGATAGAAATAACACTAGAGATTGCATGACAGAACTTTGCAAGATCAATGACTTAGTCATTGCAAATACCTTTTCTCAACAACACAAATGGAGGCTATACACATGGAATCAGACAACAGCATTCATGGAAAGAGCCAATCGAGAAGTTCAATATCTTCAGCCAAAACAAACCAGGAGCTGATTGTGGAACAGACCATCAACTGCTCATATGCAAGTTCAAGTTGAAGATAAAGACAATTAAATCAAGTCCACGAGAGTCAAAATATGACCTTGATTATATTCCTCCTGAATTTAGAGACCGTCTAAAGAATAGATTTGATACATTGAACACCAATGACCGAAAACCAGAATTGTGGGATGACATCAAAAACATCATCTGTGAAGAAAGCAAAAGGTCATTAAAAAGACAGGAAAGGAACAAAAGACCAAGATGGATGTCAGAAGAGACTCTGAAATTTGCCCTTGAATGGAGAGTAGCTAAAGCAAATGGAAGAAATTATGATAAAAGAGTTGAACCGAAGATTTCAAAGAGCAGCTTGAGAAGACAAAGTCAATTATTATAATGAAATGTGCAAAGTCCTGAAGTTAGATAACCAAAAGGGAAGAACATTCTTGGCATTTTTAAAGCTGAAAGAACTGAAGAAAAAATTCAAGCATTGAGTTGCAATATTGAAATTCTATGGGCAAGGTATTGAATGATGCAGGAAACACCAAAAGAAGATGGAAGGAATACACAGAGTCACTGTACCAAAAAGAATTGGTCAATCTTCATCCATCTCAGGAAATGGCATATGATCAAGAACCAATGGTATTGAAGGAAGAAGTTAAAGTTACACTGAAGGAATTGCCAAAAAACAAGGCCCCAGGGATTGAAGGAATAGCCATTGAGATGTTTCAACAGATGTCATGCTGGAGGCATTCACTTATCTGCACCAAGAAATTTGAAGACAGCTACATGGCCAATGACTGGAAGAGATCCATATTTGTACCCATTCCAAAGAAAGATGATCCCACAGAATGTGGAAATTATGCAACAATATCATTGATATCACATATAAGTAAAATCTCACTGAAGATAATTAAAAAATGTTTGCAGCAGTCTATTGACAGAAAACTTCCAGAGGTGCAAGCTGGATTCAGAAGAGGATGTGGAACAAGGGATATCATAGCTGATATGAGATGTATCTTGGCTGAAAGGAAAAAATGCCAGAAAGATGTTTACTTGTGTTTTATTGATTACACAAAAGCATTCAATTGTGTGAGCATAACAAATTATGGATAACATTGAGAAGAAAGAGAATTCCAGAGTACTTCACTGTACTCATGAGAAAACTGTACATAAACCAGGAGGCTGTTGCTTAAACGGAACAAGGGGATACTGCATGGTTTAAAATCAGGAAGGGAGTGCATCACACTGTATCCTTTCACTATTCTTATTCAATCTGTATACAGAGCAAATCTGAGAAATTGGACTATATGAAGATGAACATGGCATCAGGATTGGAGGAAGATTCATTAACCTGTGATAAACAGACGACACAACTTTGCTTGCTGAAAGTGAGGATGACTTGAATCATTTACTGATGAAGATTAAAGACTACAGTCTGTAGTACGTATTACATCTCAACAAAAAGAAAATGAAAATCCTCACAACTGAACCATTAAGCAGCATAATGATAAATGGAGAAAAGATTGAAGTTGTCAAAGATTTCATATTACTTGTTTCCAAGTAACAAGAAGGCATATTGCATTGGGCAAATCTGCTGCAAAAGACCTCTTTCAAGTGCTGAAGAGCAAAGATGTCTCCTTGAAGACTAAGGTGCACCTAACCCAAGCCATGATATTTTTAATTGCCTCATATGCATGTGAGAGCTGGACAATGAATAAGGAAGACTGAAGAAGAGTTGGTGCCTTTGAGTTGTGGTGTTGGTGAAGAATACTGAAATACCATGGACTGTCAGAAGAACTAACTAATCTGTCCTGGAGGAAGTGCAGCCAGACTGCTCCTTGGAACCGAGAATGGCCAGAGCTCATCTTACCTACTTTGGTCATGTTGTCAGAAGGGACCATTCCCTGGAGAAGGATGTCATGCTTGGTAAAGTGGAAGGTCAAAAAAAAGAGGAAGGCCTTCAACAAGATGGTTTGACACAGTGGCTACAATGATGGGCTCAGGTATAGCAAGGATTGTGAGGCTGGCACAGGACCAGTCAGTGTTTCATTCTGTTGTATATAGGGTCACTATGAGTTGGACATAACTCAGTGGCACCTAACAACAATAACATATCATAATCAAACTCACCAAAACCAAAGACAAAGAAAGAATCCTGAGAGCACCTTGAGAAAAATGAAAAGTCACCTACAAAGGAGAATCAATAACCATAATAAATATATATGCACCCAATGACAGGCTCCAAAAACACATGAAACAAACTCTAACATTATTAAAAAGAGAAATAGGGAGTAACACAATAATAATAGAAGACTTCAACACACCGCATTTTGATAAGAACAGAGCTAGAACGAAATTCAACAATGATACAAAAGATCTTAATGCTACATTTAACCAACACAAACTCATAGACATATACACATAGAACAATTCACCAAAAAGCAGCAATGTATACACTCTTTTCGAGTGCACATGGATTATTCTCCAGAACAGACCACATTTTAGACCACAAAACAAACCTCAGTAAAATCCAAAACATGGAAATAATACAAAACATTTTCTCTAATCAAAATCCTATAAAAGTAGAAATCAGTAACAGAAAGAGCAAGGGAAAAAAAAAATCAAATATCCCAAAACTGAATAATATTTTGCTTTAAAACCATTGTGTAATAGAAGAAATCAAAGATGAAATTTTAAAATTCTGAGAATCAAATGAGCATAAAAACAACGTACCAAAACCTTTTGGACACAGCAAAAGCAGTGCTCAGAGGTAAATTTCTAGCAGTAAAGTCACTCATCAAATAAGAAGAAAGAGGGAGTAGATAAGATGGCATCCTGCTAACACACTCTCCCTAATGGTTCTACAGTTTCTACAGAAACTCAGAAAAACTGAGTGAAACAGATACAAATAATGATCCTGGAACCCTGAGCATCAAATGAAAGGACAAAGAATTAGATTGAGCACTGACTGGAAATGGAGACACAGAGAGGACAGTGACTGGGAAAGACTATGTCAGGACCTGACATAGTGTGGCCATTTTAATTATAGATACATTATACAGGGATGAGGACAAATCAATTACACAGAATCCACACGGCAATATGGACACAGTGTAGATGGATCTGGCAGAAACTCAGGTGAGCAGACACATGCTGAAACTGGGAAAGAAAAGTACACAGAAATGGATCAGAATCCCAGTGGCACAGGCGACCACAGAGCAAGGAAGGAACCAGAGAAAGGGAATGAAACAATTCATAACTAGTAGGTACTAATCATTTGAGCTGAGGACATAACACAAGGGGAAATGCCTGTGTTGGGGCAGTTAGAGAAGCTAGACTGAGGGCAGCTTCTCACTTGGTTGAATCTGGGCAAGAGCTGGATAAACGGCTGTGTGTGCCCATAAGGGCACCAGACCCACACCAGTGAATCACAACTGGAGAGCTACATTCTCTGCTCTAAAAAAAACACACATTCCCAGCACCTACGGGTAAATACTCTGCCCGTCCCCACCAACCCAGTGGCTAGGGAATCCCTGTACCCAACTGCTCGCATCCCAGGCCATCTCCACAGAAGCCTTGCCACCCATAATAACTCACCTCTAGCAGACAGAGCCAGCGGATGAAAACTCTCATACCCAATGCCTGAGTCAATAACATCTTTTTCACACTGGGTGCAAGAGGCACACCGCTGCAGGCTCCTCTCTCAGTGGTTCCACTCACGCCAGGCACCGCCCAACTCTGCACTCACAAACTCAGGTGGATCAGTGGATTGCTCCACAACCACTTGTTTCCAGAGCTGCTGGCTGACTACAAAAGTCCCTTCTCTTTTGCTTTTCTTTTTTCCCCCATTTTTCTCCTTATTTTTCTCACTTCTTTCCTTTTCTTTATTGCAACTTTATCCTTTCTATTTGTTTATTTCTCCTTCCTCTTCTTTTATCTTTACCAATTGTTTTTCTTAATTACCACTTAAAAATTAATTTGTATATTTATATAGCTTTGTGTGTGTGTGTGATTTAGGTGAAAGCTTACAGAGCAAATTCATTTTCCATTCAACAGTTCATACACATTTTCTTTCTTGACATTGATTATAATACCAAAATGGAACAGCTCTCTTCCCATTTCCTCCTGTAGTTACCTTTGTGTCCTTTGCTATGCATTCCTGCTCTCTCTAAGCTATCAACCTGTGCAAATGCTGCCCTTCTGATCTCCCTGAGTGACTGTTCTAAGGAGTGTACCTACCCGGTTTAATTGTTCACCTTTAGACCTGTCTATTTTTTTGGCTAGAAGCCATAGGAGTGAGTTCAATTCCAGGCACAAAGTGTAACTAGGGTCCATGGTCTCAAGGGTTTCACCAGTCTCTATCAGACTGGCAAGCCTAGTCTTTTTTGTGATCTTAAATTTTGTTTCACATTTTTCTCCCACTCTATCAAGAATCTCCTATTTTGATCACTTTCTGAGTAGTTGACAGTGGTAGCTGGGCACCATCTACTTCTTCTGGTCCCAAGGTCATATAGGCTGAGGTTCACATGGTCCACTAGTCCCTTTGACTAATTGTTACCATGTGTGTTTGATTTGCTTCATTCTACTTAGCTCCAGATGAAGAGAGATCAATTGTTGCATCTTAGAGAACTGCTCACAAGCTTTTAAGATCCCAGTCACGGCTCACCAAAGAAGGATGTAGAACAATATTTTTGTGTACTATGCTATGCCAGTTGAGCTTGATGTCCCCCTGACCATGGTCCTGAGCCCATACGCCCAGCAGAACTCCCTCAAGGTGTTTGGCTGTGGCTGGGAAGTTGTTAAAACTTTTCCCCCTGTTCAAAACCAAAAACCAAACTCATTGCCATCGAATCAATTCCGACTCATAGCAACTCCCTTTGGGTTTCCAAGGTGTTAATTTTTTTTTTTTTTTTTTTAACTTGTGATTTGGGTGAAAGTTTACAGAGCAAAGTCACTTTCCATACAGCAGCAGTTCACATACACTTTGTCTCATGATATTGACTGCAATTTCCCACAGTGCAACAGCTCCCCTCCCACTTTCTCCCCATAGCTACCTCTTCCCTATGTCCTTCCCTCCATGCACTCCTGCCCCCTGAGCTGTCTCCCTATGCACACACAGCCCTTCTTTTCTCCCATGGTTTTTCTCTCCAAGGAGTGTATCTTCCTAATGTAAATGTTCAACTTATATCCCTGACTTTTGTTTGGCTGGAAGTCACAGGAGTGGGTTCAATTCCAGACTTGAAGGGCAGTTAGAGGTCATAGTCTCAGTGGTTCCATCAGACTGCAAACCTGGTCCTTTTTATTTTTTTTAATGATTTTGATTTTTCTTCCACACTGTTCTCCCATTCTATCCAGCATCTCCTACATAGATCCCCCTCCAAGTGGTTGACAGTGGTAGCTGGGCACCAACTAGTTCTTCTGGTCTCATAGTCATATAGGCTGAAGATCTCATGGTGTACCAGCTGCTTGGACTAATTGGTTCCATGCATCTTTGGTTTTGTTCAATTTTCTTAACTCTGGATGAGGAGAGACCCATCATTGTATCTAGATGGCTGCTTGCAATCTTTTAAGATCCCAGTTGCTACTCACCACAGTAGGATCTGGAACAATGTTTGGGGTAGTATATTATGCTAATTGAGCTAGATGTCCCCTCCAACTATGGTCTCAAGCCCACAGGTCCAACTACACGCTCCCTCTGGGTAGCTGGCTGTGGCCAAGAAGTGACTACAAACTTGTCCCTTGTCAGTTC
>NW_006922080.1:961272-968731 GCF_000298275.1 Orycteropus afer afer | reverse complement strand
CTGCTAGTTGGGGTTTAGTCCAATTCTTGTATCCTTCCCTTCAAGGCTCAGGGGTCCAAGATTATCTTCTGTGTCTGTGTTAATTGATTTCCCTTTTCTTTGTTGAAGAGGGTCTTTGCAATCCTTCTGCCTAGTCCACCACTTTGCCGGAAGTCTACCTGGGCATTCTTATAGAACATAGCAATACACTTGTAGAAACATTGTCTGCCAACACTATACATGGTCTGGGGCACACTACCTCCTGCATAGACATACTTAATACTTCAGCCTGTCCACCCATCTATCCACCCATATATCCATGTTTGCCTTCACTGACAATTCAGTACTGTGTGTGCAAAAGAGTGCATCTTTGTTGTCTGCACCTCCCATGCACCTCTCTATGTCTTCCTCTTCCTCAATGCCACCTTGTTTATCACTCACATTTGGTACTCTGCCCTTCTCTTCACCTAAATCAATACTTGTCTCTACCTGCTAACTGTTCCCTCCCCTCCCCTCCCACCCCTGGTTACCAACAAAGAAAATTTCCTTCCATATATAAACCTTTCCTTGACTTTTTACAATAATGGACTAATACAATATGTGTCCTTCTGTGATTGACTTATTTCGCTCAGCATATTATCTTCCAAGTTCATCCACATTATGCAAGTTTTGCAGATTCTACATTATTTTTTAGGGCTGCATAGTATTCTATTGTGTGTATGTACCATAGTTTGTTATCCATTCTTCAGTTGATGGGCACCTAGGTTGTTTCCATCTTTTTGGTATTGTAAATAGTGTCACAATGAACATGGGTGTGCATATATCTGTTCTTATCCTAGCTCTCACTTCTTTAGGAAATATACCTAGTAATGGAATGGCAGGGGCAAATGGTATTTCTAATTCCAAATTTTTAAGGAATTGCCATACTGCTTTCCATAGTGATTGTATCATTTATCATCCTTGCCAGCATTTGTTATTTTCTGTCTTTTTGAACTTTGCTACTAGCACTGGGGCAAGATGGTATCTCATTGTTGTTTTGATTTGCATCTCTCTAATGGCTAATGATCATGAACATTTCTTGATATGTTCGTTGGCCACCTGAATATCCTCTTTAGTGAATAATTGGATTATTTGTCTTTTTGTTGTTGAAGTGTTGGAGTTATCTATAAATTCTAGAGATAAGTCCCTTGTCAGATATGTCATTGTCGAATATTTTTTTCCCAATCTGTAAGTTCGCTTTTGACTCTTTTGGAGAAGTCTTTGGAAGCAAATAAATTTTTAATTTTTAGAAGGTCCCATTCATCCAGTTTATCTTCTGCTGTTTATGCATTTTGGGTTATGCTTGATAGTCTGTTTATGCTATGTATTGTTGTTGTTGTTGATGATGTTATATGCCATCGAGTCGGACCCGACTCATAGTGACCCCTCCTTGGGTTTCCGAGGCAGTATCACTACAGAAGTAGATTGCCCAACCTTCCTTCCGAGGAGTGGCTGGTGGGTTTGAACCACCAGCCTTCTGGTTAGCAGTCAAGTGTCTTAGGCACTAATGGCCCCTAAATTTGCCCCTAGTTTTCCCTTAAGACACTTTATAGTTTTAGGTTTCACATTCAGTCTCTGATCTATCTGGAGTTAGATTTTGTATATGGTGTGAGGTACAGATCTTGTTTCATTTTTCTGCAAATTGATATTCAGTTTTGCCAGCACCATTTGTTAAACAGACATTCCCTTACCCATTTAATGGATTTCAGCCCCTGAGGTGGTAAATCTTTATGGAAGTAGATTGCCCAGTCTTCCTTCTGTGGAGTGGCTAGTGGGTTTGAATGGCCAACCTTTTGGTTAGAGGCCCTCTGCTAGCTCTATTATATATATGGATATTCTTATATCACATGCAAATATGGATGTAGAAATATTGTCTGCCAAACTTACATATATATGGTCATGGGTATATTCCTTTTTGACTACCTATACCTGATCATTTAGCCTGTGGATTAATGTTAGTTGTTAATGACAATGCAGTATTGTGTATGTCAAAGTGTTTATCTTTGTTGTCTGTAACTTTTGTGTAGTTCTCTGTGTCTTCCTTTTCCTTAATGTTATTGTGCTGGTCATTTCTTTTGGTATATTGCCTTTCTACCCTCCCAAATCAATATTTTTCTCTTTCCTTTATAGCAATTTTCTCTCTCCTCTCCTCCTATCCCTGGTAATAAACCATGTTTTCTTCCATTTTTAAAGCTTTCTTTGACTTTTTATAATAGTGGACTCATACAATATTTGTCCTTCTGTGTCACTTATTTCTCTCAGCATAATGTCCTCTAAGTTCATTGATGTTGTGATAGTTTGGGTTGTGTGTCAATTTAACTGGACCACGATTCTGAATCGTGGTATGGTTATTCTCATGATGAGATCTGATGTATATATGCTTTGAGCATCCAATCAGTTGAAAGGGAGTTTCCTTAAGAGTGTGACCTGCTTCCAATATATATATGGTCATCCTGGGAAAATTTGGGAACCTTCTGTGGATCTATTGTGCTGACTACAACTGTCCATGAGCAAAAAATCCACTATTCTGCCTGGTGATCTTGGATTCATCATCCACTGAAGTCAACAGCCATTATACTGCCTCCCAACCTTGAGCTTTTCAGCCTCTGCAACTGTATGAGTCAAGCCTCCAGCTTGATGTTCGATCCAGAAACTTGGGATTTGCCAGCCTGTATAACTGTGTGAGCCATTTTCCTAAGATAAATTTCTCTCTCTCTCTCTCTCTCTCTCTCTCTCTATATATATATATATATATGACCTTTACTGGTTTTTTTTCTCTAGAGAACCCAGCCTAACCCATTTGGTACCAGGAGTAGAGTGCTGCTCTGCCAGATACCTAAACTGTGGAAACAGGAATGGAGTGTGTCCTTGACCTAAAACCCTGGCACAGAGATCCCAGCAGAGAGACCCTGGCAGAGATGGCCACAGCTGAGCTGAGAGACCAGCATGAGAGACAGCAGCAACAGAGCTGAGAAACTGTCATGGGACTGTGACAGCCTTCCCAGCCCATGGTGCAAGAAAGCTGAATGTCTTTTTGGCAGGAAAATTCCTGGTGGAGTGGGTTGCCATGGGATATTAATTGGTAGAAGCTGAGAGACCAAGGAAACAGGAAGCAGAGCTGCTACAGCCTCAAAGAATAAGACCATGGTCTGTGGGGGTGGAACTATCACAGCCTTCTAGGTTTCAAAGACTTGTCAACTTGGTTTTGGAGTGTGGGAATGCTTGTTCATGTGGGCCAGTGGGATGGGCCCATAGCTGCTGCCCCAAAGTGAGGGGGCAGGGCTTCCCTACCCAAGAGGTGGAGGAATGGGGCCTCCCAGGCCAAAGGGGTGAGGTTGCCACTCAGATGAACTACGGGACTGGAGCCACCCAATGAAGGAGATCTATACAGGTACCACCCAATGAAGATCTGTACAGGTGCCAAGTTGACAAGGGGTGGAATTGTGGTAGTGAAGGTTTTGTGTCAACTTGGCTGGGCCTGGTTTTGAGTGGTTGGGCAGCTGGATGTAGTTATTCCCCATGGTGAGATTGGTAATCAGCTCTGTGGTGGAATCCACTGGAGGAGCTAAGTAGGTGCCTTTGGGATGTGGTCTGCTGAGTTATTGTTCAGCAGCCTGCCAATCTTTGGACTGTTAAAGGACTTGAATCAGTGACCTGCCATGTGTTTTGATAATATTGGAACTGTGCCTTTTTACTTGTTTACCTTGGGTTTGTCAGCCTCAGCAGCCAGCAGCTGCCTGAGTGAAGAAAATCTCCAGCTTTAGTGGGCCAGGAGCAGGAGGCAGAGCTGAAGCCCAAGGTCAATGGGGCTTTCACCCAGCCCTAGAGCTTGGCACTTTAAACTCAAACTTCTTTCCTCCAAAACTATAAGAAAATAGACTCCTATTTGTTAAAACCATCCCATTTGTGGTATTTTCTGTTAGAGCAGCATGAACTAAATGAAGCACATGTTATGAAGTATATTGCAGATTCTTCATTCTTCTTCTTCTTCTTCTTCTTTTTTTTTTTTTTGTGCCAATTGAGTCTGGTGTCCCCCAATATTATGGTCCTGAGTTGGTAGATCCATTGGATCTCTCTCCCACAGTGTCTGGCTGTCTGTGAGGGATTGCTCTATGTCTGTCTTTTGTTATTTCTGTAAGGATTGTGGGTATTTTACATCACTGGTATCTGTGCAAGATTAGCCTCAGCTGAATCTATCCTTGGTCTAGAGTATAATCCTGTTCACTGACCCACATCTGGTCTCAAATGTTTATGTGTTTATCTGTAGCCTGGTGTTTGGTGTTAATGGTAATGCAGTATTGTTGATATACTGGTATTAGCCTCTGTCATCTATGTCTTATGTGTACAATTCAGTGTCCTCCTTTCCCCAATGTTGTCATGGTGTCACAGATGCTTTCTATACCATCTCTCCCCTTGCCTACCTCAGCATGTGGCTCCCAACTAGCCTGAAGTTATTCCCTCTCCTTCCATCCCCACCCCAGTAACCTACAAAGTGAGGTTTAAAAATTAAATTCTTATGCTTATTGAAAGGCTTCATCAAAAGGGTAAAAAGAGAACCTGTAGATTGGGAGAAAATATTTGCCTAATATTCAATGCAATCCTGATCTAGATACCAACAAAATTCTTTAAGGATATGGAAAAACCAATTACTAACTTCATATGGAAAGGAAAGAGACCTCAGATAAGCAGAGCACTACTGAAGAAGAAGAACAAAGTGGGAGGTCTCACACTCCTGGATCTTAAAACATACTATACAGACACAGTAGTCAAAACAGCATGGTATTGGTACAATGATGGTCAGATAGACCAATGGAACAGAATTGAAAACCCAGAAATAGACCCATCCACCTATGGACAGCTGATCTTTGACAAAGGTCCAAAAGCCATGAAATGGGGAAAAGATAGCCTCTTTAACAAATGGTGCTGGCAAAACTGGATATCCACTTGCAGAAAAATGAAACAAGAACCATACCTCACCCCATACACAAAAACAAACTCAAGTTGGATCAAAGACTTAAATGTAAACCCCAAACTATAAAATTCATCAAAGATAAAATAGGGGCAAATCTAGGAGCCCTAATTTATGGCATAAATAGACTATCAAACATAACGCAGAATGCACAGGAGGTAGAAGAGAAGCTAGATGACTAGGACCTTTTAAAAATTAAATACTTATGAGCATTAAAAGACTTTGTCAAAAGGGTAAAAAGAGAACCTACACATTGGGAGAAAATATTTGCCTGTGACATATCTGATAAAGGACTTATCTCCAAAATCTATAGAAAACTTCAACACTTCAACACCATAAACACAAACAATCCAATTCAAAAATGGGCAAGGGACATTGTGGTAGTTGTTTGTGTGTCAACGTGGCTGGGCAGCTGGTGGTAGTTATTCCCCATGACGAGAGTGGCAATCAATTCCATGGTGGGATCTACCACAAGCAGCTGAGTAGCTGCCTTTGGGATGTGGCTTCCTGTATATAAGGAGAAGCCTTGGGAATGGTTTCTAACACATGGCACACTTGGACCCTGCGTGTATCCATGCTGTTGCTCAGCAGCCTGCTATGCTCTGCCGACCTTGGTACTTATAATGGACTTAAGTTAATGGCCTGCCGTGTGGTTTGGTAACATCGGGACTGTGCCTTTTTATTTGGGCTTCTCAGCCTCAGCAGCCAGCAGCTGTCTCAAGAAAAGCTTCTAGCTCCAGTGGACCAGGAGCAGGAGGCAGAGCTGGACCCCAAGGTTGAGGGGCTTTCACCCAGCCCTTAGAGCTTGGTACTTTGAACTTGGACTTAAAGCCTCCAAATTGTAAAGATAAACTCCTGTTTGTTTAAGCCATCCCATTTGTGGTATATTCTTGTCAGAGTGGCAGTAGGTAACTAGAACAGACATGAAGAGACACTTCACTAAAGATGTTATGCTGGCAGCCAACAAACACATGAGGAATTGCTCATGAACTTTAGTCATTAGAGAGATGCAAATCAAAACAATGATGAGATATCATCTCACCTCAACAATAATAGCAAATTCAGCAGGACAGGAAATAATAAATGCTGGCGAGGTTGCAGAGAGATTGGAACTCTTGTACATTGCTGGTGGGATTGTAAAATGGTACAACCATTGTGGCAAATGGTATGGCATTTCCTTAAAAAATTGAAAATAGAAATACCATTTGACCCACCAATTCCATTACTAGGAATATATCCTAAAGAAGTGAGAAGCAGGACATGAACAGACATATGCACACCTATGTTCATTGCAGCACAATTTACTATAGCAAAGAGATGGAAAGAGATGGAAACTATAGCAAAGAGATAGAAACAACCTACACACACATCAACAGATGAATGGGTAACCAAATTACGGTACAGTCACACAATGGAATACTATGCTACATTAAAAGACAATGAAGGATATGTGAATCATCTCACAACCTGGATGAGCCTGGAGGACCTTATGCTGTGTGAAATAAGTCAGCACAGAAGGACAAATATTGTATGAGCCCATTACTGTGAAAAGACAAGGAATGGTTTACTTAAAGAAAGGAACTCTTCGTTATTCTTGAGCATTGCAAAGTATTCCACTATGTGAATTATCATAGTTTTGTTACTCATTCATCTGTTCATGGGCACTTAGGTTGTTTCCATCTGTTTGCTACTATGAATAGTGCTGCAATAAACATGAGTGTGCATATATCTATTTGTATCCTGGTTTTCACTTCTTTGAGATATGTACCTAATAATGAGAACTCTGGTGGTGTAATGCCTAAGGCATTTGACTGCTAACCAGAAGGTTGGTGGTTCAAACCCACCAGCCACTCCATGGAAGGAAGACTGGGCAATCTACCTCCATAAAGATTTACCACCCAAAATGGGTGGCTGTGAGTCAGAATCAACCTGATGACAATGAGGTTTTATTTATTTATTTATATTTTTTAATGGGATTGCTGGATCAAATTTCCAAGTTTTTAAGGAATCACTATACTGTTTTCCACAGTGGTTGTATCATTTTACAGTCTCACCAGCAGTGTATGAGAGTCCTAATCTCTCCACAATCTCACCAGCATTTGTTATTTTCTTCCACCTGAGTGAAATTTCTAGGGGTCCAATGGTGTGGGGCATGTTGAGATATTCCTGCTAAAGTGAAGGATAAGTTATTGTATCTGGTTTCCCTCACAACTAAAAAGGAGGCACAACATCTGGGGCCCTCTTTCGATTTTGGAGGAAACATATCCCCCATTTGGGTGTGTTGCTGCGGCTTATTTATCAAGTGACTCGGAAGGCTGCTAGTTTTGGGTGGGACCCAGAACAGAAGGCTCTGCAACAGGTTCAGGCTGCCGTGCAGGCTGCTCTACCACTTGGGCCATATGATCTGGCTGATCCAATGGTGCTTGAAGTGTCTGTAGTAGATAGAGATGCTGTTTGGAGCCTTTGGCAGAT
>NW_006922080.1:959496-961112 GCF_000298275.1 Orycteropus afer afer | reverse complement strand
GTGCACAGCAGCACTCCATCATTAAATGGAAGTGGTATATCAGAGATAGGGCTCGAGCAGGACCTGAAGGCACAAGTAAGTTGCATGAGGAAGTGGCCCAAATGCCTACATCTCCACTCCAGTTACATTACCTTTCCTGTCCCATTCTGCACCTATGGCCTCATGGGGAGTTCCTTATGATCTGAGGAAGAGAAAACTCATGCATGGTTACAGATGGTTCTGCGCAATATGTAGGCACCACTCGAAAGTGGACAACAGCAGCACTGCAGCCCCTTTCTGGGACTTCCTTAAAGGACAGTGGTGAAGGGAAATCCTCCCAAAGAGCAGAACTTCAAATCATGCATATGGCTGTTCACTTTGCATGGAATAAGAAATGGCCAGATGTGTGATTATATATGGATTCATGGGCTGTAGCTAATGGCTTAGCTGGATGGTCTGGGACTTGGAAGGAGCATGATTGGAAAATTGATTATAAAGATGTATGGGGAAGAGGTAGGAGGCTAGATCTCTCTGGATGGGCCAAAGGAGTAAAGGTATTTGTTTCTCATGTGAATACCCACCAAAAGGTGACCTCAGCAGAGGAGGACTTTAACAATCAGGTGGATAGGATGACACGTTCAGTGGAAACCAGCCATCTTTTTTCCCCAGCTACTCCTGTCATTGCTCAATGGGCTCATGAACAAAGTGGCCATGGTTGCAGGGATGGAAGTTGTGCATGGGTTCAGCAACATGGACTCCCACTTACCAAGGCTGATTTGGCTACCGCCACTGATGAGTGCCCAATCTGCCAGTAGCAGAGACCAACACTGAGGCTGCGATATGGAACCATTCTTCAGGGTGATCAGCCAGCAACCTGGTGGGAGGTTGATTACATTGGACCACTTCCATCATGGAAAGGACAGCATTTTGTTCTTACTGGAACAGATACTTATTCTGGATATGGATTTGCCTTCCCTGCATGCAATGCTTCTGCTAAAACTACCATCCTTGGACTTACAGAATGCCTTATCCACTGTCATGGTATCCCACACAGCGTTGCTTCGGATCAATGGACTCATTTCACAGCAAATGAAGTGCGCAATGGGCTTATGCTCATGGAATTCACTGGTCTTGCCATGTTCCCTATCATCCTGAAGCAGCTGGCTTGATAGAATGAGGGAATGGCCTCAAAAAACACAAATATGACACCAGCTATGTGGCAATACCTTGAAGGGTTGGGGCAATGTTCTCCAGGAGGCTGTATATACTGTAAACCAGAATCCAATATATGGTTCTGTTTCTACAATAGCCAGGATTCACGGGTCCAGGAACCAAGGGGTGGAAATGGGAGTGGTACCACTCACTATTACCCCTAGTGACCCATTCAAAAAATTTTTGCTTCCTATCCCTGCTACCCTATGCTCTGTGGGTCTAGAGATCTTAATCCCAAAGGGATGAATACTCCCACCTGGAGACACAATACTGATTGCATTGAACTGGAAATTAAGAATGCCACCCAGCCATTTTGGCTTCCTCATGCCTCTGGATCAACAGACAAAGAAGGGCATTACTGTACTATCTAGTGTGATAGATCCTGATTACGAAGGGGAAATTGGATTGGATTTACATAATGGAGG
>NW_006922080.1:949259-959091 GCF_000298275.1 Orycteropus afer afer | reverse complement strand
TAAGAAGGTGTATACAACTGCCAAGTTGACAAGGGGTGGACTGTGATAGTTGGAGCTGTGTGTCAACTTGGCTGGACCAGAATTCTGTGTGGTTTAAGCTGTTGGGATGTGGTTATTCCCATGATGGGATCAGATGATTATGTTTTGAGCAGGCAATCTGTTGAAAGGGAATTTCCCTAGGGGTGTGGCCTGCTTCCAGTATATTCAAGGACATCCTGGGAAGAGAGACATTCTTCTGTGGGTTGGGATTCTGTTGTGCTGCCTACAACTGTCCATGAGTGAACAGTCCACCATTCGGCCTAGAGATCTTGGATTCATCATTTGTTGGAGTCAACAGCGGGTGTACTGCCTGCCAGCCTTGAGCTCCTCAGCCCCTGTGGTTGCAAGAGTTGGGAAAAGTCTCCAGCATGATGTGGAAAAGCCTCCAGCTTGATGTTTGATCCAGGAACTTTGGACTTACCAGCTTCTATAAGTGTGTGAGCCATTTTCCTAAGTTTGGTTCTTGGTTTTATCTTAAAGAAGTGAGAGGCATAAAACAAATAATTGTATGCATGCCATATCACAGCAGCACTGTTCATAACAGCAAAGAGTTGGAAACAACCTAAGTGCTCATCAAGAGATGAATGAATAACCAAACTTTGGTACATACACAATGAAATATTTTGCAAAAGTAAAGCATACTGAAGAATCCACAAAACACTCCACAACATGGAGGAACTTGGAGGATATTATGCTGAGAGAAATATGTCATTCACAGAAGGACAAATATTGTATGGTTCCACAATTGTAAAAAGTCATGGAAAGAGTTACACACAGAAAGATACATTTTTGTTTATTACCAGGAATGAGAATGGAAGAGAGGGAAAAATTGCTAGCTAGGTAAAACACACATAACAATTTGGGTGAAAGGAAAGGCAATATACCAAAAGCAGGTGACCAGCACAATATTACCAAGGAAAAGAAAAACCCAAAGGGGTGCATAATAGGTACAGACAACAAAAGTAAAAACGATTACATACACAATTCTGCATTATTGTAATAACAAACATTAATTAACAGGTGGATACATAGGTAGACTGGCAAGATGCTTAGGTATGGGTTGGCAAGCAGGAATATACCCAAGATAATATGTAGGTTTGGCAGATGGTAGTTCTACATGCATATTTGTATAGGCTATAAAAATGTCCATATACATAGTGAAGCTAACAGGAGGCAGTTATGTTAACTTAGCCACAACCAAACACTATGAAGGAATGCATCACTAGGACTATGGAACTGGGGCATTGTCCCGGGGGACATCAAGCTCAATTGGCATGACATAGTACACAAAAACATTTTTCAACATACTACTTTGATGAGTAGCGACTGGGGTCTTAAAATTATGAGAGCAGCCATATAAGATCCAGCTATTGATCTCTTTTCATCAAGAGCAAAGAAGAGTGAAGAAAATCAAAGATGCATTGAAAGAATTAATCCAAAAGACTTCGGACCATGGGAACCTCAGCCCACACCCTTTGAGATCAGAAGAACTAGATGGTTCCTGGCTATCACTGCCAACCGCTCAGAAAAGGATCCTGGATAGAGTGGAAGGAAAATGGATCCTGGATAGAGCGGAAGAAAACTGTGGAACAAAACTCATAATTATAAAAAAGACTAGCTTTGTCCATCTTATATAGACTGTTGAAACCCCCAAGACTATGGCTCCTAATCACCCTCAGGCCTGGAATTGAATTCACTCCCATGGCTTCACATTCAGCCCAACAATAGGCAGGGCTATAAGGCGAACAATTACACTGGAGAGGTACACTCCTTGGAACTATTAACCATGAGAGATTAGAAGGTCAGCACTAGCACAGGCAGAAAACTCAAAAGGCAGGAAATGCAAAGGAAAGAAAGACACAGGGAAAAGGTAATGAGAGGAGGAAGTTGGAAGAAAGCTGTTACATTGTGGAGATTCCAATTAATGTCATGAAACAAAATGTGTATAGAAAGTGAATTTGCTCTCTAAAGTTTCACCCAAATCACAATGAAAGTTAAAAAAAAGAAAAGCCCCAAATCAAAACATTAACCCTATGACTTAACCAGGAGAGCAGCAAAAAAATAAAAATTCAAAAACCAACAGTCACCAGAAGAAAGGAAACAATAAAGACTAAAGAAGAAATGTACGGAAGAGAGAATAGAGAAGCAATAGAAAGAATCAACAAGATTAGAAGTAGATTCTTGGATAGGATCAATAAAATAGACAAACCACTGGAAAATTGCCAAAAGAAAAGAAGGAGAAAAGCAAATTTTTATTTGAAAAAAGGAGAAAAACAGCATAGTATGAAAAATTGTACTCCAACTAATTTGAAAACTTAAAGGAAACAGACAAAGTTCAAGAGACACCCTACCTAACTAAAATAACACAATATGAGGTAGAAAAATTGAACAGGCACACAACAAAAAAAGAGGTTAAAGAGATAATAAAATAAATCCACTAACATACCAATTCACCTGTTTCTAGCTAGGATGGGTGATAACATGGAGAGAATGTATTAATTGAGCTTTAATTCAGCTCAGATCTTAAGGAATTGAGTTATGTTTACTTATCTGCCTCCAACCACGGTAACAGACAGGGTGCAGACTAAACTTTAGAACATTTTTCTTTTTTCCCCCGATTGTGATTTGGAGGAGCTCTGGTAGCATAGTGCCTAAGGCACTTGACTGCTAACCAGAAGGCTGGCGGTTCAAACCCACCAGCCACTCCTCGGAAGGAAGGTTGGGCAATCTACTTCTGTAGCGATACCGTTTCGGAAACCCAAGGAGGGGTCACTATGAGACGGGCTGACTCGACGGCACACAGCAACAACATTGTGATTTGGGTGAAAGTTTACAGAGCAAATTCATTTTCCATACAACAGTTCATACACGTTTTATTTCATGACATTGATTGCAGCCCCTGTAATGTAACAGCTCTCTTCCTACTTTTTCCCCATGATTACCTCTTTCCTGTGTCCTTCTTTCCTATGTATTCATGCCCTCTGAGCAAACTCCTTGTGCAAATATTGCCTTTCTGATTTCTGATGGTTGATTGTTCTAAGGAATATACCTACCAGGTGTAAATGTTCACTTTCTTTGCCCATCTACTATTTGGCTGGAAGCCATGGGACCAACTTAAATTCCAGGCCTGAAGTGTGACTAGGGGCCATGGTCTCCACTTGTTAAAGAGACTGTCTCTTCCCCATTTAATGGATTTCAGCCCTTAGTCAAAGATAAGCTGACCATAGGTGAATAGACGTATTTCTGGGTTCTTAATTCTGTTCCACAGGTCTGTGTGTCTGTCATTGTACCAATTCCAGGCTCTTTGACTACTGTGGCTGGATAGTAGATTTTGACATCTGGGAGTGTGACTTTATTCTTCTTCTTCAGTAGTGCTTTTGAAGCCAAGTAGAATTGAAGTTCAGTCTGCATCCTGTCTTTTACCTTGGTTGGAGGCAGATAAGTAGACATGATAACTCAGTACCTTAAAAGCTGAGCTGAATTGAAGCTCAGTCACACATCTTCTTGATGTTATCCTCCACCCTAACTAGAAACAGGCAAATAGGTATGTTAATGTGTTTCCTTAAAGTTGTTTTTCAGAAAATAACTTGGAAATTAACTTTGGCCTGTGGACATGCGCAGTGAAGCAAACTGGAACAAAGTTGCTTAGAACAGACATTCTCGCTTCTGCCCAAGTCCCAATCAGCTGAAGACAGGAAGTTGGTGTGACTCATCTGGTGCACAAGCACACTGCATTAAAGACTGACTGTCTCTTTAAACCAAGGTGAAAGAAGCCTCAGCCAATCCCCAGTTAATTCACGCCCAAATTCCTGACATTTTTATGAATGTGTATAAGCCCCTCTCCTGAACTTACAAAACTGTATCTCAGCCTCCATTTGGGGAGTCAGATTTGGGTACTGGCTCCTGTCTCCATGCATTGCCACTTTGCAATAAATAATTTTCTCTCCTCTTAATCACTCGGTGTGTAAACTAGTTTGGCCTGATCGTGCACCAGGCAGAGACCCACGTTTGGTCCGCCTTCACTTTGTTTATCCGAGGTTTCTTTCCTTTCCACATAAAACTAGTGATTGGTTTTTCTATGTTCTTAAAGAGTGTTGATGGAATCTGGATTGAAATTGCATTGAATGTATAGGTCACTTTAGATAGTGTGTTGGTTCTCTCATGCTGCTCTAAGAGAAAATAGCACAAGTGGGTGGCTTGAAAAAAAAAACAAAACAGGTATTTATTTTCTTACAGTTTAGGAGGCTAGAAGTCTGAGTTCAAAGTGCCAGCTTTAGAGGTTGGGTGAAGGCCACTTGACCTTGGGCTTCAGCTCTGCCTCTTGTTCCCAGCCCATTGAAGCTGGAGACTTCTCTTACCTTGGGCAGCTGTTGGCTTCTGAGGCTGACAAACCCAAGGTTAACAAGTAAAATGGCATAGTCCCAAGATCATCAAGCAACATGGCAGGCCACTAGCTCAAGTCCAGAAAGAGTCCCAAGATAGGCAGATAACATGGCAGTTCACTGAGATGAAGACTCCAACAAATATAGGATACAGATGTGTCAAAAAGCTCAGAGACCGTTCTCAAAGCATCTTCTTATATACTTGAAGCAGACTGTGTCCTCAAGGCAGCTACTCAGCTGCTCACAGTAGATTCCACATGGAGTTGATTACCAGTCTTATCATACAGAATAACTACATTCAGCTGCCCAGCTACTCAAAACCAGGCCCAGCCAAGTTGACACATAATCTTAACTACCACAGGTAGTATTGACATTTTTGCAGTGTTCAATCTTCCTATCCATGAACATGGTATGTTGTTACATTTACGTAGGTCTCTGATAGTTCCTTTAAGTAGTGTTTTGTTGTTTCCTTTGTACACATCTTTTGTATTCCTTGTAAGATTTTTTCCCACATATTTTATCTTTTTGGTAGCTATTATAAGTGGTATTGATTTCCTTTTTTCCTTTTCAGAGATCTCTGTGGTGGTGTAGAGGAATCCAACTGATTTTTGTGTGGATCTTGTATCCTGACACTATGCTAAATTGTTTAGTTAGTTCTAGTAGTTTTCTTGCAGAGTATCTTGAGTTTTCTACACATAGGATAAAATCATCTGCCATAGGGACAGTTTTACTTCCTCCTTACCAATTTAAGATGCCTTTGATTTCCCTTTCTTGCCTCATAATGACCCCTTCTTGGTTTTCCGGGGTGGTATCACTGTGGAAGTAGATTGACCAACCTTCCTCCCGAGGAGTGGCTGGTGGATTTGAACTGCCAACCTTCTGGTTAGCAGTCAAATGCCTTAGGCACTATGCCACCAGAGCTCCCATTGCTCTCATTTGTTGTTGTTATGGGCCATCAAGTCAGACCCGATTCATAGCGACCCCTTCCTGGGTTTCTGAGACAGTATCACTGCAGAAATATTGCCCAACTTTCCCTCCGTGGACTGGCTGGTGGGTTTGAACTGCCAGCCTTCTGGTTAGTAGTCAAATGCCTTAGGCACTGTGCTACTAGAGTTCCAATATAATGTTGAATGGCAGTGGTGATAGAGGTTGTATTTGTCTGGTTCCTATTTGCAAGGGGAATGGTTTCAGTCTCTCTCCATTGAGAATAATGTTTGCTGTTGCTTTTGCCTATATGCCCTTTATTATGTTGAGAAATTTCCTTTCTATTCCTATTGTTTTGAGAGTTTTTATCAGGAATGGGTGCTGGAATTTAACAAATGCCTGTTCTGCATTAATTGGTATGGTCAGTGGTTCTTTTCCTTAATTTAACTTATGTGACGGATTACGTTGACTGTTTTTCTAATATAGGACCACCCCACATATCTGGTATGAAGCCCACTTGTTGTTGTTATTGTTAGGTGCCGTTCAGTCAGCTATGACTCATGGTGACCCTATGCACAATGGAACAAAACACTGCCCATTTGTGCACCATTCTCACAATCCTTGCTATACCTAAACCCATTGTTACAGCCACAGAGTGCCCATAATGTAACAACAGCTCTATCCTCACTTCCTCTTTGTGGTTACCTTTTGTCTATTCCCTTCTTTCCTGTACATTCTTGCCCTCTGAGAAATTTCCTTGTGAAAATTCTGTTGAGTGTCTTCCCCTTTTTTGCTGACTCTCCACTTCACCAAGCATGATATCTTTCTCCAGGGAATGGTCCCTTCTGACAACATAACCAAAGTAGGTGAGACAAAGTCTGGCTTTTCTTGCTTCCAAGGAGCATTCTGGCTGCACTTCCTCCAGGACAGATGTTTGTTTTCTGGTATTTTCAGTATTCTTTGCCAACACCATAACTCAAAAGAATCAACTTTTCTTCAGTCTTCCTTATTCATCGTCCAGCTTTCACACTCATAGGAGGTGATTGAAAATACCACAGCTTAGTCTTCGAAGTACATCTTTGCTGTTCAGCACTTTTTAAAAGGTCTTTTGCAGAAGATTTCCCTGACTTCTACTTCCACTGGTGTTGATTGTGGATCCAAGTAATATGAAATCTTTGACAACTTCAATCTTTATTTATCACAATGCTACTTACTGGTCCAGATGTGAGGACTCTCATTTTTTTAATGTTGAGGTATAATCCATATTGCTGATTGTATTCTTTAATCTTCATCAGTAAGTGCTTCAAGACATCTTCACTTTTAGCAAGCAAGGTTGTGTTGTCTGTATATTGCAGGTTGTTAGTGATTCTTCCTCGAATCTGGTGCCATGTTCCCTTTCATGTAGTCCAGATTTTGAGATTATTTGTTCAGCATATGTATGTATGGTGAAAGGATACAGCCCTGAAGCACGCCATTCCTGATTTTAAACCATTTAGTAACCTTTTGTTCTGTTTGAACAGAACATAGTCTCCTAGTCTATGTACAAGTTGCTCATGAGCACAAATAAGTGTTCTGGAATTCCCATTCTTCTTAATGTTATCCATAATCTGTTATGATGCAGAGAATTGAATACTTTTGCATAGTCAAGTAAACATCTTGGCTTTCAGCCAAGATCTATCTGACATCAGCAATGGTAACCTCTGTTCTATGTCCTCTTATGAATCTACCTTGCATTTTTGGAAGTTCCCTGTCAATATACTTCTGCAACCATTTTTTAATTATCTTCAGCAAGATTTTACTTGCACATAATATTAATGATACCGTTTGATAATTTCCACATTCTGTTGGATCACCTTTCTTTGGAATGGGTACAAATATGGATCTCTTCCAGTCAATTGTCAAGGTAGTTGTCTTCCAAATTTCTTGGCATAGACAAGTAAGTGCCTCCAGAGCAGTATCACATTTGTTGAAACATCTCAGTGGGTATTCTTTCAATTCCTGGAGACTTGTTTTTTGCCAATTCCTTCAATGCAGCTTGGACTTCTTCCTTGAATACCATTGATTCTTGATCATATGCCACCTCCTGAAATAGATGAACATCGACTAATTCTTTTTGGTACAGTGACGCAGTATATTCCTTCCATCTTATTTTGATACTTTCTGCATTGTTCAATATTTTGCCCATAGAATCTTTCCATATGGCAACTTGAGGCTTGAAATTTTTCTTCAGTTCTGTCAGCTTGAGAAATGCCAAGTGTGTTCTTCTCTTTTGGTTTTTTAACTCCAGGTCTTTGCACATTTCATTATAATATTTTACTTTGTCTTCCCCATTTGCTCTTTGAAATCTTCTGTTCTTCTTTTCAATTTTGTATTTCTTCCATTTGCTTTCACTACACTCTGTTCAAGATCAAGTTTCAGAGTCTCTTCAGACATCCATTTTGATCTTTTTTTTTTCTTTCCTGTCTTTTTAATGACCTTTTTCTTTCTTCATGGATGATGTTCTTGATGTCATCCCACAATTCCTCTAGCTTTTGGTCATTGGTGTTCAGTGCATCAAATCTATTCTTCAGATGGTCTCTAAATTCAAGTGGGATATAATCAAGATCATATTTTGGTTCTCAAGGACTTGTTTTAATTGCCTTCAGCTTCAACTTAAACTTGCATATGAGCAATTGATGGTCTGTTTCACAGTCAGCTCCTGGCCTTGTTTGGTCTGAAGATGCTGAACTTCTCCATCACCTCTTTCTACAGATGTAGTCAATGTGATTCCTGTGTGTTCCACCTCGTGAGGTCCATGTGTATAGCTGCCATTTATGTTGTTGAAAAAGGTATTTGCAATGAATAAGTCATTGGTCTTGCAAAATTATATCATGTGATCTTCTGTGTCATTTCTATCACCATGGCCATATTTTCCAACTACTGATGATTTTTCTTGGTTTCCAACTTTCACATTCCAATCACCAGTAATAACTGATGCATCGTGATTACATGTTTGTTCAATTTCAGACTGCAGAAGTTGGTAAAAATCTTCAATTTCCTTGTCTTTGGCTTTAGTGGTTGGTGCAAAATTTTGAATAATAGTAGTATTAACTGGTCTTCCTTGTAGGTGTATGGTTATTATCCTGTCACTGATAGCATTGGACTTCAAAATAGATCTTGAAACATTCTTTGTGATGATGAATGCAACACCTTTCCTCTTCAATTTGTCATTCCTGACATAGTAGATCATATGATTGTCTGATTCAAATGGCCAAAGCCAGTCCACTTCAGCTCACTAATGCCTAGGATATTGATCTTTATTGCATTCTATTTCATTTTTGACAACTTCCAATTTTCCAAGATTCATACTTCATACATTCCACGTTCTCATCATTAATGGATGTTTGCTGCGGTTTCTTCCCATTTTGAGTCTTGCTCCATCAACAAATGGAGGTCCTGAAAGCTTTACTGTTGTTGTTGTTGTTGTTATGTGCCGTCGAGTCGGACCTGACTCATAGCGACCCCTCCTTGGGTTTCCGAGGCAGTATCACTATGGAAGTAGAATTGCCCAACCTTCCTTCCGAGGAGTGGCTGGTGGGTTTGAACCTCCAGCCTTCTGGTTAGCAGTCAAGTGCCTTAGCCACTATGCTACCAGAGCTCCCGAAAGCTTTACTAGATCCACATAATTAAGGTCAACTCTAATTTGGGGAGGCAGCTCTTCCCCAATGATATTTTGAGTGCCTTCCAACCTGAGGGGCTCATCTCCTGGAAATATATCACACAACGTTTTAGGGCTATTCATAAAGTTTTCCAGTAATATATCAGACAGACAGTGCTTCACTACTATTCATGTAGTTTTCGCTGGCCAGTTCTTTGAGAAGCAGATGACCCCTTCCTTCTTCTAAGTCTGTCTTAGTCTGTAAGCTCTACTGAAACCTTTCCTCCATGGGCGACCCTGATGGTACTCGAAATACTGGTGGCATAGCCTCCATCTCACAGCAACATTCAAGCCACCACAGTACAACAGACCAAGAGACAAGTGGTGGGAATCCCACTTGGTCATGATGTATTATTTTGTTGATATGTTGTTGTTGGGTTTTATTGGCTAATTTTTTTTTCTCTTTTTCTTTTCAAAATAGTTTTAGTGAGATGTAGTTCACAAATCATACAATATTGTCCATTTAAAGTGTATATTCACAGAATTGTGCAGCCATCACTACAATCAATTTTATAATTTTGCTGTTGTTGTTGTTGTTAGGTGCCGTCGAGTCATTTCTGACTCATAGCAACCCCATGCACAGCAGAATGAAACACTGCCCAATCCCATGCTGGCTCCATGATCCCTGCTATACTTGAGCCCATCATCACAGCCACCGAGTCAATCCATCTCATTGAAGGCCTCCCCCTCTTTTGTCGACCCTCCACCCTACCAAGCATGACATCCTTCTCCAGGGAATGGTCCCCTCTGACAACATGACCAAAGTAGGTAAGACAAAGTCTGGCCATCC
>NW_006922080.1:939803-946829 GCF_000298275.1 Orycteropus afer afer | reverse complement strand
GCTGGGTTTGAAACACCAGTGGCTCAGCCTCAAAACTCACATCACCACGTCACCAAGGTAGGACAAACCGACAGCCTAGTTTGTCTCCCTGTTGGAAACCTCTCGTACCACCCTTACCTGGGTCCCTGTGGCTGACTGCTCCTCTGTCCTGGTTCCTGGCTTTTAATCCCCTTTCTCCTGCTCTCCCGTCCTGCTGCTTTGGGCATACCTGGGTTCTCTCTCCTCACCTGGATCCCTGTAGCTGTTCTAAAATTCTATAATTTTAGAACATTATAATTATTCTTTTTCATTTGTAATCAAATTGTTAAAAAGTCATATATAAATGATTAAAAAATAGAAACCAAAAAATTTTCCCCCATCCCAACACCCATCTGCTCAGTCTCCCTTATTTGCTTATGATTTTTCTGAAGATTTTTGCATCTATATTTATGAGGGATATTGGTTTGTAATTTTCCTTTTTCATGGTGTCTTTACCTGGTTTTGGTATCACAGTTATACTTGCTTCATAGAATGAATTTGGGAGGATTCCATCCTTTTCTGTGTTCTAGAATAGTTTGAGTAGGATTGGTGTCAGCTCTCTGAATGATTGGTAGAATTCTCCTGTGAAAATCTCTGGGCCAGGGCTTTTGTTGTTGTTGTTGTTGGTAGTTTTTCTTTTCTTTTTATGACCTATTCAATTTCTTCTTTTGTTATGGATCAGTTCAAATTTTCTACCTCAGTCTGTTAGTTTAGATAAGTAGTGTGTCTCTAGAAATCTGTCCATTTCCTCTAGGTTTTCAAATTTGTTGGAGCACAGTTCTTCATGTTGTTGTTATGTGCCATCAAGTCAGACCCAACTCACAGCCACCTCTCCTTGGGTTTCCAAGGTGGTATCACTACGAAAGTAGATTGCCCAATCTTCCTTCTGAGGAATGCCTGGTGGGTTTGAACTGCCAGCCTTCTGGTTGGCAGTCAAGTGCCTTAGGCACTATGCTACCAGAGCTCCTACAGTTCTTCATAGTGTCCTCATATTATCCTTTTTATTTCAGTTGGTTCTGTGGTGACATCATCCTTTTTATTCCCTATTTATATTATTTGCATTTTCTCCTTTTCATTTGTTATCAGTGGTTTGTTGATTTTATTGATCTTTTCAAAGAACCAGCTTCTAGCCTTGTTAATTTTTCTATTTTTTTCTAATTTGTTTCATTTATTTCTGCTTAAGTCTTTATTATTTCTCTTCTTGTGATTACTGTAGGCTTTTTTTGCTGCTCTTTTTCTAATTGCTGGAAATATTTGGGTAAGATGTTGGTTTTGACTCTTTCTTCCTTTTTGATGTGTTCATTTATTGCTATAAATTGCTCTCTGATCACTGATTATGCTGTGTTCCCAAGATTTTGGTATGTTGTGTTTTCATGTTCTTTGATTCAAGGAATTTTTTAATATTCTTTTTTATTTATTCTATTACCCAATAGTTTTTAAGGAGGATGTTATTCAGTTTCCATTTGTTTGGTCTTTTTCTGTCGATCTTCTTATTGTTGATTTCTAATTACATAACATTGTGATCTGAGAAAGTACTTTGTAATATTTCAATGTTTTTAAATTTTTTGAGGCTTGCTTTGTGCCCTAACATATGATCTATCCTAGAGAATGTTCCATGTGCACTGGAAAAGAATGTATATTGTCTTTTTTGGGGGGTGAACTGCTCTGTAGATGTCTATAAGGTCAAGTTGGTGGGTTGTACTGTTTAGCTTTTCTGTGCCTTTATTGAGCTTTTCCTATCTTTCATTGAAAGTGGTGTATTAAAGTCTTTTCCTCTTCCTTTGTAGTCATCTATTTGTCTTTTCAATTCTGTTAAGGTCTGATTTATGTATTTTGGGAGCTCTTTCACTGGGTGTGTAGATATTTATTACAGTTATGTCCTCTTGTTCAATTGATCCCTGAATCATTATATAATGTCCTTCCTTGTCTCTTACAAGCATGGTTTTTGTCTTAAAATCTATTTTACCAGAAATTAATATTGATGCTCCTGCTCTTTTTTGATTGCTATCTGCTTAACATATCTTTTTCTAACCTTTGATTTTTAGTCTATTTTTGTTTGTGTGTAAGGTGAGTCTCTTGTATATTGATTGGTCATGTTTTCATAACCAGTCTACAACTCTCCATCTCTTGAGTGGTACCTTTAAACATATAAGTTCAATGTAATTATCAACAAGTATTAATTTATTAGTGTCATTTGGTATGTGTGTGTGTGTGTGTGTGTGTGTGTGTGGTGTTGGTGATTTCTTTGTTGGCTGTATAATTTTCTGTGTTGAACTCATTTTGTTTATGAATTTTATTATCATTTCCTTCATTATTATTTAGTATTTGCTAAATATTTGTGCCTGTCCTCTTTTTTTAATTTTGATGTGAAGGTTTATTATTTTTCTTTGAGGTTACCCTGTGGTTTATCATTTTCTTCCCAAGTTCAGAACATTTTGTTCTACCTCACAATTCTTTTGACTTCCTTTCCATTTGAAAGTTATGAACCTACACTATTTATTCCCTCTTCTTGGTTTGTAGTTGTCCTCTTTTACCAATTGATGTCTCTGGATCCCTGTCACAGACTTGTGCATTTATTTTTCTTTGGATAATTCTAAAACTGAATTGATTTCTGAATTATGTTGTCATGTGTGTTAATTATAAGTTGTCTGCTGTTGTTGGTTCTCTGTCCAAATGACATCCTTTAACATCTCTTAGAAGGTTGGTCTGGTTATAACAAATTTCCTTAATTTCTATTTATCCAGAAATGTCCTAATTTCATTATCATATTTGAGCAACAAGTTTGTTGAGTATGTAATTTTTTTCTTTCAGAGTTTTATATATATCATTCTATTGCCTTCTCTTATGCACAGTTTCTGCCAAGAAATCCAAGCTTAGTCTTATTGGTTACTCTTTGTAGGTAACTTTTTATCTTTCTTGTGCTTCTTTCAGGATTGTTTCTTTGTCTTTCGGTGAGTTTGATTATGATATGTCTCAGTGGTATTCTTTTGAGGTCTGTCCTGTTTGGTGTTTGTTGAACTTTTAAAATTAATATCTTCTCATCTTTCATCATATTAAAGAAATTCTCTTCCAACAAATCTTCAACATTTTTCTCTCTCTCTCTCTCTTTTTTTTTTTTTTGTTGTTGTTTGTTTGTTTCTTCCTGTTCTGGAATTCTAATCACATGTAAGTTTTTCTTCTTGATGGGATCCCACATGAATCTTAGGCTTTCTTCATTTGTTTTGATCTTTTTCTGATCGATCCCTTAACAGAGTGGTATTGATGTATTTGTCTTCAGTGTCACTAATTCTATCTTCCATTGATTCAATTCTTCTCCTTTGCCTATTCAATGTGTTATCTATTTCTGAATTCTTAGTATTAATTTTCTGTATTTCTATTTGTTGTTTTTTTTATGGTTTCTAATTTTTTGTTTATTTTATTAGTTTATTATTGTATTGTTTTCCTAAATTGTTATAGAGGTTTTGTGTGTGTGTGTGTGTGTTTTCCTTAATTTTGTCAGTGTTTTCCTCAATCTGTTTCTCATTCCATTGAAGGTACCCAAATATAATTCTTTTCATTTTCTTATCAGTTAGTTCCAATGCTGTTAATTCCTCATAAAGGTTTTCTGAATCTGTATCCTTGTCTCTTGCTTGCTCTATTTTATCTTGCTTCTTCATGTGAACTAGGATGGCCAGTTGTCTCTGAGACATTCTGATGTCAGTATATTTATACTTGTACTATATTTGCTAGATTGGCAGTACTTAAATACTCACCACCTGTTTCCTAGGAAGTGTGATAGAAGAGGAGAGTTGTTCACAGTTCGCTGTTAGCTGTTCATGAAGAGCACTTGAGGGTGAGTTGGACTGGTATTGGCCACTGTCCATTGTTTATCAGTTGGTGGTGGTGGCCATCACCCAGTGGGTGGGGCTATAGGAGGTGCAGTTATGATTGGTTCTTCTGGGTATGGTTCAGGTCTCCCACTCATTTGGACAAATAATAATAGTACACAAAAAAACCCCACAAACTACAAAAACAAACAGCAATAAACACACACACAAAAAAAGAGAACAGACAATAAATGAAAAATTATAAAACAAGAGAAAGACAAAGAGAAAAAGAAAATAAAAGCTCCACAATATTGAGTAGGGAGGAATAAGATAAAAGAGCAAGAGAAAAAAATAATAAAGGAAAAATGCAAAAATAAAAACAAGGGATGGGAAGAACCAAAAGAGAAAAAGAAAACTAGGAAAAAAAAAAAAAGAGAGAAGAGAATCAGGACAACAGCATGCAAAAAAAAAAAAGACCAACAGCCAGGGATGGAAAGAGAAAAACAAATAAATAAAAGGAAGAAAGGAGGAAGAAATAAAAAAAGAATAATTAAAAAACAAAAACACAAAACTGGTGTGGGCAGGGCACCAGGGCTCTGTCAGGGCACTCAGACCTCAATAGAATTATTGCCATTCCAAAAATTGTGTGGAGGTTGGGGACAGCCACACCTCCATTCATCAAGGACATGTGGGGTACAAGAGCAACAAAGGGAATAACATGTCTTTCTAGTTGTCAGTCTCCCATGTGGTTGCCTGTGCTATCATCAGCAAGAAGAGTTTATTTTTAGGTTGCTGCCCAGATTGGAACACCACTTGCAAATATTCAAAATGGCCAAGTTGCTTGCACATATTCAAAATAGCCATGCCCTAGGACAGATGACAGCCCACAGCTCTGTTTGTCTCCTGTTTGCTGTTTTCCTTTCTAGTCGACAGCCACCAGTGCAACTGCTCATGCAATCCTTGGCAAGAAGGGTCAGTTATTGGGTTGCTGCTCAGATTGGAACATCACTTGTAGATATTCAAATTGGCCATGCCATCAGGACACCTGATAGTCTGCTGCTCCGTTTCTGTCCTTATTCATTGTTTTCTTTCAGGTTCTTCTACTAGTTGGTATCTATCTATCTATCTATCTGTCTATCTATTTATTTTTAAGAGCTTGTTTTACATTCAACATAACACATACATTTAGTTTCATTTCCCATTCACCAACCCTAACCCACTCTCCTCCCCATCCTACCCTGTCATTCTCCCCCTGTGTCCCTCATATTTATGCACTTCTGTTTGTCCTGCATTTCCTCAGTTTGAATGTTGGTCCTCTGGTGTCCCATGGTCTGTTGCTCTAAGGGATGTATTACCATAGAGCATGTGGGTGCATCATCCTGGGTTGAGTGGCACACGTGTACATCTTGTTAACTATTGGGCTGAGAGCCTGCCCTTGGGGGTGAGTTTTATTTCAGGTGCAGAATGTATTCCAGGGCCATAGTATTAGGAGTCTCACCAGATTTCATCTGAACAGTAATTCTGGACATTATTGAGTTTTTGAATTTTGTTCTACGTTTTTCCTCCCACTTGATCTGGGATCTCCAGATTTGATCCTTTCCTGGGTGGTTGGGATTGATAGTCGGGCACCATCTAGTTCTTCTGATCTCGAGGGCCATCATGTCGTAGGGCTGATTGCTTCTAAATGCCCTAGGGTTTTATTTTATTTATATATATATATTTGCATTCTTCTTTACTTCCAATGCTAGGAGACCATTAGCTGCATCTTAGATGGCTGCTTGAAAGCTTTTAAGACCCCAGTCGCTACTCACCAATATAGGATGTGGCACAACGCTTTTAGAGCATTTGATAAAATCCAACATCCATTCCTATTTAGTACTCTCAGCAAAATAGAGATAGAAGAGAAATTCCTCAACATAATAAAGGGTATATATGCAAAGCAAACGACCAACATCATTATTAATGGAGAAAGACTCAAGGCATTCCCCTTATGAACAGGAACCAGACAGGGATGCCCTCTATCACCACTTCTGTTTAACATTGTATTAGAAGTCCTGGCCAGGGCAATAAGGCAAGAAAGAGAAATAAAAGGCATACAAATTGGCAAAGAAGAACTAAAACTGTCTCTATTTGCGGATGATATGATCCTATACATAGAAAACCCAATGGACTCAATAAAAAAAAAAAAAAAAAAATACTGGAACTAATAGAGGGGTTCAGCAAAGTGGCAGGATACAAGATCAACATACAAAAATCAGTTGGCTTTCTCTACACCAGCAAGGAGTCCTCTGATAAAGAAATAAGGGAAATGATACCATTCATTATAGCTAAGAAAAAGATAAAATATCTAGGAATAAACCTCACCAGAGACACAAAAGACTTATACATAGAAAGCTATAAAACACTGCTACAAGAGAAAACAAGGGCACTACATAAATGGAAGAACCTACCTTGTTTATGGATAGGTAGACTAAACATTGTGAAAATGTCAATACTACCTAAATCAATCTATACATTTAATGCACTCCTGACCCAGATTTCAACAACATTTTTTAAGGACATGGAAAAACTAACTACTAATTTCAAATGGAAAGGAAAGAGTCCTTGAATAAGCAGAGCACTTCTCAAGAAGAGAAACAAAGTGGGAGGTCTCACACTACCAGATCTTAAGAACTACTGTCCTTGTTACCTAGTACCACACTGACAGGAATATACACAAATGGGATGGTCTTAACAAACAGGAGTTTATTCTCTTACAGTTTGGGGCCTTTAAGTCCAAGTTCAAAGTGCCAGGCTCTAGGAGCTGGGTGAAAGCCCCTCAATCTTGAGGTCCAGCTCTGCCTCCAGCTCCCTACCCACTGGAGCTAGAGGCATTTCTTCACTCAGACAGCTGTTGACCACTGAGGCTAAGAAGTCTGAAGGTTGACAAGTAAAAAGGCACACTCCTGATGTTACCAAACCACACAGCAGGCAATTAACTTAAGTCCATTGTAAGTCCCAAGGTCAGCAGAGTATAGCGGGCTGCTGAGCAACAACATGGCTACATGTAGGGTCCAAGCATGCCATACGCTAGAGACCATTCCCAAAGCTGCTTCTTATATACAGGAAGCAGACCACATACCCAAAGCAGCTACTCAGCTGCTTGTGGTAGATCCCACCATGGAGTTGATTGCCAGTGTCATCATGGGGAATAACTACCACC
>NW_006922080.1:933204-938878 GCF_000298275.1 Orycteropus afer afer | reverse complement strand
AATATATCCTAAAGAGGTGAGAGATAGCGCACGGACAGACATACATACACCCATGTTCATCACAGCACAATTCACCATAGCAAAGAGATGGAAACAACCTAAATGCCCATCAACAGATGAGTGGATAACCAAATTATGGTATATCCACACAGTGGAATACTATGCCACATTAAAGAACAATGAGGGATATGTGAATCATGTCACAACATGGATAAACCTGGAGGACATTATGCTGAATGAAATAAGTCAGTTGCAGAAGGACAAGTACTTTATGAGCCCATTACTGTAAAAAGACAGAGAAGAGTTTGCTTGGGAAAGGGAACTCACCTAGTAGGTTACCAGGATGGGGAGGGAAGGAAAGGGATTAATTTCAGGCTAGTTGGGGCCTACACACTGACATAGGTAGGGGGAGGGATATACGGGAAGGATATATGACTACCATGATAACATTAGGAAATGGGAGGACACTGAATTGTGCACATAAGAGATAAATGACAGATGCTAATACCAACCAATGTGTCCACAATACCACATTGCCACTAGTTGGTATTTAATCCACTTATTTATCCTTCCCTTCAAAACTCAGGGTTCCAGGAATATCTTCTGTATCTGTTTCAATTTGCTCTTTGTTTCTTTGTTGCAGAGGGTCTGTGTAGCTTGTCTGCCTATTCCATCCTGCCAAAAGTCCCTCCATATCTTATCTTCTTGCCTATATATCTATGGAGACATACATATGTCCTACATACATATTTGTATAAAAATGTCCATATGCTGTTTATGGACTTATTTTATATATCTTAACCACAAGTAGGCCATTGAGGACTTGGGAACATGGTTGTGGGGGACTTCAAGCTCAAATGGCACAACATAGGACACAAAAATATTGTTCTACATCATACTTCTGTGAGTAGTGATTGGGGTCTTAAAAGCTTGTTCATGGCCATCTAGGTTGCAACTATTGGTCTCACCTCATCTGCAGTAAAGAAGAGTGAAGAACATCAAAGATGCATGAAAACAGTTAATCCAAAGACTAAGGGACCATGAGAGCCTCAGCTTATATGACCCTGAGACCAAAAGAACTAGATAGTGCCTGGCTACCAATGCCAACCACTTGGAAAGGGATCAAAATTGGAGATCCTAGATAGAGTGAGAGAAAAAAATGTGGAAGAAAATTTGAAAACATAAAAAAACAACCAGGTTTAAACTGTGGTCAATGACATGAGACAAAGTATATGTGAACTGCTGTATGGAAAGTGAATTTGCTTGTAAATCTTCACCCAAATCACAATAAAAAGAAAAAAGAAAGAAAGAAAGGAACAACCAGGTTTAATGGTCAGATAGATATTTGTGTAATACCCGAGACTATGGCCCAAGGCACCCTTTGGGTCTTCATTGAACTCACTCCTGTGGCTTAATTCTCAGCCAAACAATAGAGGGACCTACAAGCTAAATAACTACACCAGGGAGATGCACTCCTTAGAACAGTCAACCATGGGAGATCAGAAGGGCAGCATTTGCATAGGCGTAAAGGCAGGGAGGCAGGAATGCATAAACAAGAAAGACACATGGAAGGGTAACTACAGGGAAGAGGTGGGTGGAGAGCCATTACACTGCAGGGAATGTAATCAGTGTCACAGAACAAAATATACATGAATTGTTGAATGTAAAATTAATTTGCTTTATTTTAGTTTTGTGTATTTCACTGTACATAAATTATATTTAAGTAACATGTGGAGAAAAATTAAAATAAACAAAAAGAAACATTTTTGATGATTACCAGGATGGGAGGTGTGATAGTTAAGGTTGTGTGTCAACTTGGGTGCACTGTGGTTTTGAAAAGCTGGGCAGCTGGATGTAGTAATTCTCCATGATGAGACTGTAATTACCTCCATGATGGAATCTGCTGTGAGTAGCTAAGTAGTTGCCTTCAGGGTGTGGCCTACTACCTGTATGTATGGAGAAGCTTTGAGAAAGATCTCTAGCTTTTGACATATCTAGACCCTACATTTGGCCAAGTCTTGGCCTACTGTGTTGCCTGCTGATTGTGCCAGTTTACCTGTCAATCTTGGGTTTGTCAGCCTCAGCATCCAAAAGCTGTATGAGTCATAAAAAGCCTCCAGCTTCAGTGGGCCTGAAATAGGAGTTAGAGCTGAAGCCCACAGTCGAGGGACCTTCACCCAGTCCCTAGAGCCAGCACTCTGAATTTGGATTTCTATCCTTCTAAACGGTAAGAGAATATATTCCTTTTTGTTAAGCCATCCACTTGTGGTATTTCTATTATAGCAGCATTGGAGAACCAAGACAGGAGGAGAGGGAGAGAAAATCACTAACTAGAAAGTAGACATGTCTTAACTTGGATGAAGGGAAAGGCATATACAATAAGGGGGAGGTAAACATAATATGACCAAGGCAAAGAAAGACTGGGTGGTACACAACAGTGAAATGTTACAAGGTTAAATACTGTTACATACGCAATCCTGAATAATAATAATAACAAACCATAATGTATGAGTAGATACATAGATAGATATGCAAGAGAACAGGTATGGGGTGGCATATGGGAATACACCCATGAGGAAACATATCCAGGAAATAGCCTGTTCCTCTTGCATATCTACCTATGTATCCACTCATGCAGGAGGCAGGCAGGCTCCAGCCCCCTAGAGCCAGGATTGACACAGTGGCAGTGGCGATGGGTTCAAGTATAGCAAGGATCACGGAGCTAGTGCAGGACTGGGTGGTGTTTCGTTCTGCTGTGCATAGGATCGTATGAGTTGGAGATGACTCGACAGCACCTAACAACAACAACAACAACATCCACTCAAACCCATGAATATAGTGGAACACATAGGGGGCAAAATTATGTAAACTTCTTAGCCAAAGCTAATAATACCTTGAGAGATTGAGTCAGTGGGTTTGAGGGCTTAGGACCTTAGACTCAAGGGACATCTAGATCAGTTGGTATAAAATAGTTCACAAAGATAATATTCTACATCCTTTTTGGTGAGTAGTGACTAGAATCTTCAAAGCTTGTGAGTGGCTATCTGGGAGGCAACTGTTGTTCTTTCCCCATCCAGAGCAGGGAGGAGTGAAGAAAGTCAACGACTCAAGGAAATAATTAGTCCAAAGGACTACTGGACCACAAAAATCATAGCCTCTACTAGACTGAGACCAGAGGATGACAATGGTGTCCAGCTACCATTACTGACTGCTCTGATTAGGATCACAATACATAGGCATGGACAAGTAGGAGAAAAATGTAGAACAATTTTCAAAATCATAAAAAATACCAGACTTACTGGCCTGATAGAGACTGGTAGACTCCTGAGACTAGGACACCCTTCAAACCTGTAGCTAAACCCACCCTGGAGATCACATTTCAGCCAAGAAACAGACAGGCATATAAGGCAAATTATGACACCTATCAGGAACATGCTTCTCAGAACAATCAACCATGCAAGACCAAGAGGGTGGTATTTGTCCAAGAACAAAGTTCAGAGGGCAAGAAGGGTCAGAGTGAGGGGCAAATGGAAATGGGCAACCCAGGGAAGAAGTGGGAAGAGTGCTGTTACATTGAGGGTATTGCAACTAATATCACATAACAATATTTGTATAGATTGTTGAATGTGAAACTTTCACCGCAATCACAATAAAATGTTTTAAAAAAAAGGGTTGAAATGGCAAATATTATATATATATATATATATATATATATATATTTCACCAGAATAAAAAATGTTGTTGTTGTTGTTATGTGCCGTCGAGTCGGACCCGACTCATAGCGACCCCTCCTTGGGTTTCCGAGGCAGTATCACTACGGAAGTAGATTGCCCCATCTTCCTTCTGAGAGGTGACTGGTAGGTTTGAACTGCCAGCCTTCTGGTTAGCAGTCAAGTGCCTTAGGCACTACGCTACCAGAGCTCCCAGAATAAAATATAGGCAGGTATAATAAAAGTAAAATCCAGTGAAAGTCTTCCAAAACTGTTGTCAAGCATAAACAATGATTTATATTGACCTTACAATTAATAATCCACTACCATCTGTCAGTTTGTCATACTGTGGTAACTTGTGTGTTGCTATTATTATAGAAGCTATGCCAGCAGGATCACTCATGGTAGACAGGTTTCAGTGGAACTTTCAGACTAAGACAGACTAGGAAGAAAGGCCTGGTAATGGACTTCCAAAAATTAGTCAATGAAAACCTATGGGTTGCAACAGAACATTATCTGACTCATTTGCTGTGGACAAGTCACTAGGAAGGATCAACATCTGGAGGAGACATCATGTTTGATGAAGCAGAGGACCAGTGAGGACAAAAGAAATCCTCATGAGATGGATTGGCACAAGAGCCGCAATGATGGACTCATTCATATGTGCTGATGATCATGAAGATGACACAGGAATAAGCAATGTTTCTCTCTATTGTACATAAGGTCACCAATGGTCAAAGTTGACTCAATGGCAGGTATCTATCTATCTCTATAAATAAGGATGGAAAAAAAATTATATGTGTATATACACACACACGGGAGCTCTGGTAGCATAGTGCCTAAGGCACTTGATTGCTAACCAGAATGCTGGTAGTTCAAATCCACCAGCCACTCCTCGGAAGGAAGATGGGGCAATCTACTTCCGTAGTGATACTGCCTCTGAAACCCAAGGAGGGGTCACTATGAGTCGGGTCCGACTCAATGGCACAACAACAACAACAACATACACACACACACATATGTACATACAAAGAGAATGAAAAGGTAAGCATAATTAAAATGTTAACATATGAGGAACCAATGTGATAGTTACATGGGAATTTTTGTACTGTTTTTACAACTTTTCTGTAAGTCTAAAATTATTTCAAAATAATTAAAAGAGATAATTGCCCAGAAAATAGCAAAAGATGACTCATTTGGCTTCAGGTCTACACTGTGCAGAGAGAGGATGACAGAAATAGAAGGAACTGAGAAGACTGAAGAGGAAGAATCAGGGAGTCTACGATAGGTTAGAGTTGTTCAGAGGTTCAGGCTTAGGTGGAGTTGGTCCAGGAAAACGGTAAGGAAGGTCCACATGTGGATGAAAATGAGTATGACTGTGTGTTTGACATTATACAGTGAGTAAAAAATGTATGGGTGAAGATTGTGTGTGTTTGTGTGTGTGTTAAGAGAGAGGTAGAGACATTGTCAACCACCTGTGTAGGAGATCCTGGATAGAGTGAGAGAACCATGTGGAACAAAACACAAAGTTATTTAAAAAAAGACAAAGATGACAACCAGGTTTGCTGGTCTGATAGAGCCTGGTGAAACCCCTGAGACTATGGCCCTTAGCTGCCCTTCAGGTCTGAAATTGAACTCACTCCTGTGGCTTCCAGTCAAATAGAAGACCGCCATATGGGCTGAACATTTACATCAGGTAGACACTCCTTGGAGAGATCAATCATAGGAGAACAGAAGGGCATTGTATGCACAGGGAGACTACATAGGGGGCAGGAGTGGACAAGATAGAAGGGCACAGAGAAGAGACAACAATGGGGAGGAAGTGGGAAGAGAGCTGTTACATTGTGGGAAATTGCAATCAATATCATGAGACAAAATGTGTATGAATTGCTGTATGGAAAATGAATTTGCTCTGTAAACTTTCATCCAAATCACAATAGAAATTAAAGAGAGAGAGAGAGAGA
>NW_006922080.1:925400-926140 GCF_000298275.1 Orycteropus afer afer | reverse complement strand
GTAGTGATACTGCCTCGGAAACCCAAGGAGGGGTCGCTATGAGTCAGGTTTGACTTGACGGCACATAACAACAACAACAACAACAATGGCTAATGCTCGGAAGGAAGATGGGGCAATCTACTTCTGTAGTGATACTGCCTCGGAAACCCAAGGGGAGGGGTCGCTATGAGTTGGATCCAACTTGACGGCACATAACAACAACAATAACGATGGCTAATGATTGTGAGCATTTCTTCATGTATTTGGTGGCCACCTGAATATCCTTTGTTGAAGTGTCTATTCATGTCTTCTGCTCATTTTTAAATTGGATTGTTAATCTTTTTGTTGTTGAGGTGCTGGAGTTTTCTATCAATTTTAGAGATAAGTCCCTTGTCAGATATGTTGTTGCCAAATATTTTTTCCCAATCTGTAGGTTCTCTTTTTACTCTTTTGGCAGTATAACTATTGGCAAGTATGAACTTGTTTCTGTCGTTTTGTTATGTGCTTTCTCATGGTATTGCTGATTTCTTTGTCCCATATACTTTTCTGTGCTGAGCTCGTTTTGTTTATGAATAATATTATCACTTCCTTCACTGCTATTGTTTTAGTATTTGCTAAATATTTGTGCTGGTCCTCTTTTCTGTTTTGATGTGAATGTTTATCATTTTTCTTTGAGGTTACCCTGTGATTTATAGAAAAGTCCATTCTATCTTGCCGTTGTCTTGACTTCTCTACCATTTAGAAGTTCTGTAACTACACAA